>NW_020949613.1:12088530-12403935 GCF_900497805.2 Vombatus ursinus | reverse complement strand
TATCTATCTATCTATCTATCTATCTATCTATCTATCTATCTATCTATATACATATATTTTTTCCTTCCAACTACCCTAATACTGACAAACATCTCTTGAGTTACAAATATTATCTTTCCATGCAGAAATGTAAACAGTTCAACCTTAATAAGTCTCTTATGATTTCTCTTTCCTGTTTACCTCTTCATGTTTCACTTGAGTCTTATATTTGAAAGTCAAATTTTCTATTCAGCTCTGGTCTTTTCATCAAGAATGCTTGAAAGTCCTCTATTTCACTGAATGTCCATTTTTTCCCCTGAAGGATTATACTCAATTTTGCTGGGTAGGTGATGCTTGGCTGTTATTCCATCACCTTTGATCTCTGGAATATTACATTCCAAGCTCTCTGGTCACTTAATGAAGAAGCTGCTAAATCTTGTGTCATCCTTTTTGTATTTCCATAATACTTGAATTGCTTCTTTCTGGCTGCTTGCAATATTTTCTCTTTGTCCTGGGAACTCTGGAATTTGGCTACAATATTCCTAGGAGTTTTCCTTTGGGGATCTCTTTCAGTAGGTGAACAGTGCATTTTTCAATTTCCATTTTACCCTCTGATTCTAGAAAATCAGAGCAGTTTTCCTTGAAAATTTCTTGAAAGATGATGTCGAGGCTCTTTTTTTTTATCATGGCTTTCAGATAGTCCAATAAGTTTTAAATTATCTCTCCTGGATCTATTTCCCAGGTCAGTTGTTTTCCCATTGAGACATTTCACATTGTCTTCTCTTTGTTCATTCTTTTGGTTTTGTTTTATGATGTCTTGATTTCTCATAAAGTCATTTGCTCTATTCTAATTTTTAAGGAAGTATTTTCTTCAGTGAGCTTTTAGACTTCCTCTTCCATTTGGCTAATTCTGCTTTTTAAAGCATTCTTCTCCTCATTGGCCTTTTGGAGTTCTTTTACGATTGGGGCTAGGCTATTTTTTAAGGTGTTATTTTCTTCAGTATTTTTTTGGGGGGGTCTACTTTAGCAAGCTGTTAACTTGTTTTTCATGATTTTCTTGAATCACTCTCATTTCTCTTCCCAGTTTTTCCTCTACTTCTCTTATTTGCTTCTCAAAATCCTTTTTGAGCTATTCCATGGAATGGGACTGATTCACATTTTTTCTTGGAGGCTTTGGATGTAGGAGCTTTAACTTTGTTGTCTTCTTCTGGTTGTATATTTTGATCTTCTTTGTCACCAAAGAAAGATTCTATATTCTGACATTTCTTGCACAGTTTGCTCATGTTCTCAGTCAATTATTTGAGTATTAAACTCTTTGTTAAGGTAGGGGTCTACTTGCAGTGTGGAGAATGTACTGTCCCAAGCTTGGGGGTTTTGTGTATCTATTTTAAGAGATACTTCTAGGGACCTGTAAATTTTCATTTCTTCCAAGATGGTATGATCAAGGGTGAGATGTTTACTCCTTTCCTGGCCTGTGCTCTGATCTGTGAGTTACCACAAGTACTATTTTCTGTCTTGGAACTGTGAGGAGGACTCCCTCTGTAGCACCACAACAAGCTCCAGCATGCCAGCGCTTCTCCTCGCCCCAAGATCACCACCCAGAACTGCGACCCAGATCCAAGCATGGGCAAAACAAGAGAATCCTGCCTCAGTGTCAGCAAAAAGATCCCTGCAATCCCCCTCTAGTCAGTCACTCAATTACCCAGCTGTCTGTGGGCCAAGAACTCTGGAAGCAGCTGCCACCCCGGGACTGCAACAGGACTGGGGCTGAGACCAAGCTCATCTCTCACGTAGGTCCAACAGACCTTTTCTACTGACCTTTCAAGTTGTCTTTGACATTTGTGGGTTGATAAGTCTGGAAGCCACCACAGCTCCCCTTGATTCAATCCCCAGAGGACTGCTCTAGGTTTGCTGAGGCTCTATCTTTGCCTGCGTGGCCCATGCTGAACTGTGCTCCTCTCCCAGCCTGGTGCAACGCAACTTTCCAATCAATCATCCAGGTTCTCTTGGATTGGAAATTTGTTTCACTCTGTCTTTCTGTGGGTTCTGGTGCTCTAGAATTTGTTTAGAGCCATTTTTTACAGGGAAGGGGTTTAGGGGAGAGCTCAAGCAAGTCACTGCTTTTACTCTGCCATCTTGGATCTGCCCTCCCCCCCCTTATTTTATTCTTAATCTAATTTTGTATATGCATAATTACATGTGGTTATATACATTCTTATTGCTTCAGTTATTGAAATATCATTATATCTCTGTGAACTCTTCATCAGTTGGGCATTCTAAGACTCATTTTTTTCTTATACAAATAAAGGAATTGGACTAGATGATAAAGAAGTTCTTTTATAGCTCAAGTTTTCTATTCTTTTCAATCTATTTTATTCAACATGCTTTCATGGTAATGGTCATTCAATATTTAATGCAAATTAAATGAGTTGGATGTAGAATTTGTCTGTTAGTTAATCGACACTTAATAAGCATGTACTAAGTGCTTGTAACTGAGTTAAGTGCTGGGAGTAACAAGAGAGATAAAAGACACTGCATTCAAATAAAAGATCAAAAGTACTGTAATTATTAATTTGAAATAATTATAAAATTACATTTCAGTTTGCTAATGAAATTAGAAAATTCTTTACCTTTTCACGATTTATTATAATAGTCACTAGAACTCAAATCTATTATTTACATCTATTATAACGAATAGCTAGAAAATCAGAAATTAAACATGATAGATTTAATTCTCTCCAACTTGTTCTTTAAACATTCGAGGCACATCTGGGCACTCTTGTCCAGTGGGGGGAAAGTATCTAACTTAGAGGTGGCTCATTAGGCAGAAAATAGTAATCAAATTGAAAAGAAAGAAAGAAAGGAAGAAAATAAACAATTTAAACCAGTGTCATGTTCTACTGTGACTAGAGAGTAAAATAATTGATGTGGTTAAGTTTGTACTGTCTCATTATGTGACTTATTATTCCCTTCTAAAGTCTTCATACTATTGTAATTGGTTCAAAATATATCACCCAACTTCTCTTGAAGATACAAGAAAGAGAGAAAAGAAATTCCTTTCGCTAAAAAGGACATTGCATTAGGTTCTTGTGCCTCTATGGAGAAATGCGGCAAATATATTTTCAATGATCACTGATATAGCAAAATTATTCTAATTGTAACCCACAAAGGAGATCTATATGAGGTGATCATGAAGCTTAATTGTCATATGGTACTTTCATCACACCAGTTAAATTGTTACTACATATTGTGTAGTTATTTTGCCTTCCACATTATAATTTGGTTTAACAACATTCTTTAAATACCAATATGGAAGTATGGGTATATTTATTTACTCTTTATGTATTTAATAGTCCAAATTTTTAAAGGTATAATATTTTGGCTTATAAAATAAATACTAAAACTTAAGTAGACTTGCTTCCTCATCATTGCAATGTGAGAGAGGGAGGTAGAAAGAGAGAGAAAGACAAAAATAAATAGAGAAAGACAGAGACTATAGAAGATAGAAATAGTCTATTGAAAGTGACTTAGACTACAGGGAGTAGGGTTGGGAATGCTTATTAACTAATGAGAATGAGAGGAAAGGAAGCCAGCCAGACCAAGTACACATATTCACAACCTTCACATCATCTCTGGGCACCATATAGAGTAGAGCTAATGAACTACTGGAGAAGAGAATGTTAGCTTCTTTTTTTAAAGGAAATCTATAATTATAATTAAACAAATCCAACTGTGGTCATGCTATTATCCTTAACAGTGGCTCCCTACACTATTTCTTCAAACTCAAGTATGTCATTATTGTCTCCTACTAGATAATCATCAGTGCATAATGACTCTGCTAACGGGTCTTTATCTCATTTGTCATCATTTTCCCCCAATTTCTTGGTAATAGACTCATTTCTCCTAATAGCTTTCAAAAACCAGTGGTTTACTGTTAAATATCACTTTAGCTCAAGGTTGATTTTACACATGAATTCCCAAAAGATAATATTAAGACAAACCAGTTAAAAACAATATTTTCAGTGATTATTTCTGAAAAAAAATGTATTTTTTTCTTTTAAAAATGAATTAAAAGTGAACAATGTTGTTACCATGTCAAGAAGCAGTTTGGTTAAATGTGTAGATAGGTAGTGTCTAATACAGGAATATTTTTTCAAATCCAACCTCTGACACTGCCTTTCACCTCCCAGAGCTCTCTGAAATGTTCTAAGACTTTAAGTTTTGGAGAAAATGTCAATTTACTTTAATAGAGAGAGTTTCTTTATCTAGGAGTTCCCTACACCAGTGGTGATAAACTCAAATAGAAATGGATCTCTGAAGGTTGCACATTAACTTAGAAAACCACAAAACAACACTACCTATGTTGTAAGGTATTTTTAATGTATTTAGTTACACATATTCCAATTATATTTTAATCTGGTCCTGGCTGAAGTTTGACAACTTTGTCCCATATTAATGAACTCACAGGTTCAGTCCCTATCTCCTAATAATAAGTTATAAAAATAAATTATCTTATGTATCTGATATAAAGCAAAATTATTCTTATCCTTGGTAGAATATAGTTTAATTGTAACTTTAGAATGTAATGAGGTAAAAGTGTATTATAAAATTTATATTTTCTAAAAAATACTCATGATTTTTGCAGATGTATGCCAAGATTTGCTGGAAGGAACTGTGAGAAAGTAATTGACTACTGCATACTGCTCAGCATCAACTGTCTGAATGAAGGATTGTATTGCAATATAATTGGAGGATTCAGAGTAAGTAATTTAATATAAGAGAAGCTAATTCAACACCTCAAAATATAAAAGCTGCAGCTAGTCACAACTTCCAAAACATTTGTCCATCTAAGTGACTAAAGGAACTTATCTTTGTATGTGCATTATTTATTGAAATCAATAATACAAGGCAGAAAAAGCCCAATAATATGGATTTTTTTGTGCATTTCCCAAAAGAATTATGTTCTGTGTGGCATTAGGTAAGCATAATGGGCAATACTTTTATTGCAAAAGGAAAATATAGCTAATTGTCCTCTGGTATTTTAAACCTACATGGATAAAATTACATTTACTGATGCCCACAACTTTATAAATTAGATTGTGAATTAAGAAAATCAACATCATTTTGGAAAACAAACAAAAATACTTTGAATGTCTCCTGATTATTTTTAGTTTTGGAGGTTGGAACCAAGAGGACAATGTATGCAGTGAATATTAAAATAGAAATGAAAGAATTCTGAAATTCAACTCCAAGCAGATTAATTACAATGACAAATCTTGATATGGGAGAATAGTTGATAAAAATAAGGGACCACAGATGTGCAAAGTTTCATTCCCTGACAAACATAAGTAATTTTTCAGTGAGTTTTCCTTAAATGTTTTTCTTTGATATGTTCAATCTTTAAACATAACAATGAGCACATGGTAAGTGCTTACTATTTGCCAGGTATTCTGCAAGGGATACAAATACAAAAAATGAAGTAAAGTCTACTCTGAAGGAACTTACCTTGTAGTATGTGACGGTTAAGGTGAGGGAAAGGCAGAGAAGAGGTGTATTGTGTAATAATGGGTAATATTGTGTAATAATGTTTAAAAACATTAGGTGTTAAATATACACACACATATGTATTGAAAATGCATTCATGCACAATGTGTATGTTTATAAGCATCCATGTATATACATATTTACACATATGCATGTATGTAAATTCATGTATAAATAGAAACAATCCATACATATATGTATTCGTGTGCACATATGCACACATATACATGTATATAATCACTTTCATATACCATATACTATATCTATATCTATATTTATATATCTATATCTATCTATCCATATATCTATATCTATATCTATATATATATATATATATACATATATATAATCGCTTTCATATACCATTTATATAAGAAAACTGTTGTCATTCCCTAATTCTGGTCATATAATTTTTTCTGACTTTTAGCTATTAGGTGCCCCCAAGGGAAACAAACTCAATAGTGAGACTGCTTGGTTAAAATGATTAACCAATTTCATAACTATAGCCTGATCCTCCTAGTTATTAGTATTCTCTCCTTCCCATGCCCCACTCCCAAATTTACTTTACATAAGTTTTGTAGCTTTTTTTTTTTTTATTAAAAGGCAGGTAGATAGCACAGTGCATAGACAGGAGGACCTGTATTTAGGAAGACTTGAGTTGAACTACTACCTTAGACATTTACTAGTTGTCGTTACCCTAGGCAAGTCATTTCACCTCTATCCACCTCTACATCTTCATCTGTAAAAGAAAGTTAATAGCAGCACCTATCTCCCAAATTTATTGTGAATATAAAATGAGCTAACATTTGTAAAGTCATTTGCAAATGTTGAAGCATTATATAAAAGTTTATGGGTCTTGTTATTATCATTATCATTACTTTAATAATTTGGAGTTGTCTTTATACCTGTCTTATACATAAGTAAATATGGGCAAGTCATTTGCAGAGAAGGACTATTTCATTTTTTTCTTCAAATTACAAATACCTAGTCGAGTTCCTGACACATAAGCAGGAACTTAATCAATACTTGTTGAATTAACAAAACAAAAACAACTTCTTGAAGTTAGTCAGAAATTGTTGTAGAAGAATGAATATTCCACACGTTTATTCTAAAAACTTTCTAAACATACCTACTTCTGCCACTGCCCCATATGTTAATAAAGGTTCTATCTCCTTGAATGTATTCTTTTTGCCTATTAATGATTCATATGGGAGTGAAATCAATGCAAGAATTGCATATTTCATCTATTAGTTTAAATACTGAATCATAGTTAATGCTCAGAGAGGGAAAAGATTATAAAACTCATTTATTGGTTACAGTTTATTTGTTTATTTAATAAGGAAAATAATATGTTGGATCCTTCATTCATTCACTTATCTCTATGCCTTTCTTTTCCCCAAAGGATTTGGGGTAGCTTGTAAAATAAAAGTAAATAATAATGACATAAACATAGTGATAAGGATAAGAACTATGTAAGTAGAAGAAAGAAAGAAATATTATCAAACTTCTAAATTGTGCTAAATCATGTAGGACTGTAGGACTTGATTGAAATAATCAGTTATTTGAAAATATTTATTGAATCTGCATTTATGCTGCAAAATGTAATTTGAATGAAACTTAAACAGACTTGTGGAGATGTAAATATTTTATTAAAAAGGACAGATTTGTATAAATTTGGGAACATCCACCTGAACTATTTTGGAAAAACAGTTTATACAATGACAATAATGTAAAGCAGAGGAGTCAAAAACTCTTCTTCCTTACCTACAACTCCCAAGTGTGGTCAAACTAAAATAAAATGTGATTGGGAAATATTTAACAAAATAACCAAAAGTACAATAAATCATTGATAACCTTAAATTTTAAAACTAAGTCAACATGTAGCCTCTAGGGATTCTTTTATATGGATTAGTAACCCTCATTTCTCTTTGAGTTTGACAACACTGATGTAAAGGAAACCAACTATAAAGGACTTAAAAACTCTGAAAAATGCAAGGACCAATCGTAACTAGCGGTACAGAAGAAGACATGCATTTTTTTTTTTCCAGACACAGCCAGTGTATGAATTTGATTTGCTTACTGATATTTATTTCATAGGAGGGAAGGATTTAATTTCTGGAGGGGCAAAGAAAGGTGGTGATAGTGATGCAAAATACGATGAAAACGTATATCTGAAACAATAAAAATAAAAAAGAGGGGCAAAGCCAAGATGGAAGAATAAGGGAAGCACTCAGTTGAGCTCTCACTTTGTTCATTGTTTGTCCTTCATTCTCAAAGAGGACCATGACATCAGGAAGGTTATGTCAGGACTTGCAAGTGAATCGGCTTTAAGTGAGAGAGGGCTGCACAGTCACCAGCCTCACTCTCTCCCTCAGAAGATCTGGGTCCAGTGGCAATATATAGATCTGGACCACTGGGGATAGCTCCGGATGCAGTGTGAGACCCCTCTCTTTACATTCCCATCTAAACAACTTTACAATAATGCCTTGAATGCAAAGCAAGAATAGCAGAGTCAACAAAATGTCAGAGTGAAACATTTGTTGAGCCCAAGACAATTCAGGAGATCAAAAAAAATTTTTTGACATTGTGGTGGAGGTTGGTCCAGAACCCACATGCGTGCACCAGCAGTGGTAGGACTGGGTGGTGGTAACAGAAGCAGCAGAAACTTCAGGAGCTCTCAAGACAGAGGTGGACCTGAAAACTGGCCCCAAAGAGAAAGAGATTAAAGGGGATTCTGGGATGGCACTGGACAAAGGACGAGTCACTATTTGGCAATTCCATTACCTATACCCACTTCTGAATCATAGTTTAAGGGTGGAGAAGAACACTTTCAGTCAAGAGAGAGTAGGCGTTCTCAAGAGCAGTATCATTTTTGGTATAAAGGGGTCAGGGACCCTGAGGAATGCTATCATTTCAGATCCCAAGGGATCAGGGTCCTGAAGAGCAGTATTGATTGCAATCCCAAGATATTAGGGTAAGGATCATAGTGCAGAGGAGAAGATAAGTGATCATATCTCTCCCCAGATCATACTACCTCAGAAGTACCAAAAGCTTCCAAACCCCTAGAACTAGCTTTGAAAATAACAGCAAGAAAAAGTCTCAAGTTTGAGACAGTGTCACTCCCCATGCTATGTCAGGAACAGAGCCCAAATTTAACATGCAGTTTAAAATCAAGAAATAGGGTGTACAAAGGAGCAACTGACAAAAAATAACCTGACCATAAAAAGCCAATATGATGACAAGGAAGATCAAGACACAAACGAAGAAGAAGACAACAAAGTTAAAACAGCTACAAGCAAAGCCTCAAGGAACAAGTGTGCATTAGATACGAACCCAACAAGAATTCCTAGAAGGACTAAAAAACACTTTTAAAAATCAAGTAAGAGTAGTAAAGGAAAAATTAGGCAAAGAAAGCAAAGAAGAAAATTATGAAAAGAAAATTAAAACCTTGGTAAAAGAGGCACAAAAAATTCCAAAGAAAGTTAACACATTAAAAATAGAATTGACCAAATGGGAAAAAAAAGTTCAGAAATTCACTGATGAAAATTAACTCATTAAAAAGTAAAATTTGCCAAATGCAAAAGATATAAAAAAGCTCACTGAAAATTTTTTTTTAAATAGAATTGGACAAGTGGAAGTTTTTGTTGCTCGTCCTTCATTCTTGAAGAGGATCATGACATCAGGGAGATGATGCCATTACATGCAAGTGAATTGAATTTAAGTGAGAGAGGGCTGTGCAAAGTTGACAGCCTTACTTTCCCCTCTGTAGCCATATGAGTCCAGTGATGAGATATAGATCAGGACAACTGGAGAGGGCCCTGGATGCACTGTGGAATTTAAAAGATTTTACAAAACAGCAAGAAACAATAAAATAAAATGAAAAGAATAAAAAAAAAGTAAGAAAAGCTATAATATCTAATTGGAAAAAAATGGCTTACCTGGATAATATATTTATTAGAGATAAAGTATTAGATTACCTGAAAACCATAATTAAAGTAAGAACATAAGCAACATATTACAAGAAATTATCAAGGCAAACTTCTCTGATATCTTAGATCTAGATGGTAAAATAGAAGTTGGAAGTATCCACCAATTACCACTTGAAACAAATGCCAAAATGAAAACCCCAAGGAATATTATACCTAAATTACAGAGCTCCCAGGTCAAAGAGAAAATATTTCAAGTAGCCAGAAAAGAACCATTCAAATATCATGGAGTCAGTAAATCACTATCGCTTTCCCATATTCACCTCTAAACAACCAAACTGCTATAAAATAGCACCCCAGAACAAATCCTGAAACAGTGGAGTCAGTGGAAAGACAGGGTGGAGTGTTCTTTTAGCCCAGGAGACTTGAAGGATGGGAAAGAAAGAAAGGTATATCTCACTCAGGTGAAAAGTGAGCGCGTTCCAAGACAAAAAGTATCACAACAAGCCAGCATCAAGCCCCACCTCAGCAAACCAGAGGGAGATCCAGAACCCACTGTGGTGGAGCAAGCAGACACCAATACCAGCATTCTTCATGTGCCTTAATGTAGCAGCAGACCCCAGCTCCAAGAACCACCACATGCTTCAGTGTAGTCCAGGGCAAACAGGAATCCTCCATGGGCTAGACCTCCATGAGCTTCTGTGTACCAAAGGGGATATGCAGAAAAATACCACAGCACATGCCAGATACCACCACTAGGACCCCAGCTCAGCATCAGGTAAACTGCCAAGCCCCTCCAGCCTCCAGCAGTGCCAGCTAACCCTCCCCATGTGCCGTCAACACCATACTAGACACAAGGGTCCTACGTGGGCCTCAGGGCAATATCAGTACAGCACGAAGCAAACAGCTAGCAATTGTAAAAATCCCTCATGGGTAAAACAACTGACTTGGAAAATAGATCCAGGAGGGACAATATCAGAATCACTGGATTACCTAAAAGCCATAATCAAAAGGAGGACTTGGATACCATCTTTCAAGAAATTATCAAGGAAAACTGCCCTGAGGTCCTGGAACCAGAGGGCAAAATAGACATTGAAAGAACCCACTTGTCACCTCAGGAATGAGAATTTTTTTAAAAAAAAGGAATATAATAGATAAATTTCAGAGCTATCATTTCAAGGAAAAAATACTACAAGTGTCCAGGAAGATAAAAATAAAATATCAGGGAGTCATAATCAGGATCACATAGGACCTGGCAGCTGAAACACTATAAATCAGAGATTATGGAACATGATATTCTGGAGGACTAAGGAGCTAGAACTACAACCAAGAACCACTTACCCAGCAAAATTAAGCACAACACATCAAGGAAAAAATGGTCATTCAATGAATAAAAGGATTTCAAGTCTTCATAAGGAGAAGAGCAGAACTAAACCAAACGTTTGATATACAATGCCAAGAGAAACATAAACAGCTAAAAATGGAAAAGAAAACAGAAGGGATTTTGTGGAGCTAAACTGTTTATATCCCTATATGGGAAATGATACTTATAATGCTTAAAAATTGTATCACTAACAGTACAGATAGAACGAATACACATAGACAATCTGGGGATAAGGTGAATTTGAAAGAATGACATAAAAAAATTAAGCGGAGTACAAAGGGTGCAGAAGGAAAGGAAAGGTAGAATGGGGCAAATTATCTAACATGAAGATGCAAGAAAGACCTTTTACAGTGTAAGGGAGAATTGGAGAGTGGGTGATGGGCATCACTTGAACATTCTTCTCATTAGTATTGGCTCAGAGAGGGAATAGTAGACACAATCTGTTGAATATAGAAATCTATCTTACTCAACAGGGAAGTAGGAGGGCAGGAGATTAAGTAAAGGGGGCTGGCAGGGCTTGACATAAGATAGCACAGGTCAGGGGAAGTGGTAGACAGAATTAAAACCCTGGTGAGGTTGGAAAGGGTCAAAGGAGAGAGAGGGCAAAAAGGAGGTAGAATAGAATGGAGGGAAATACACAAGTAGTAATCAAAACTGAATGTGAACAGCAGCAGATACCAGAGCAGATAAAAAATCAGAATCCTGCAATATGTTGCTTACAAGAAGCACACTTGAAGCAGAGAGACACACAGAATAAATGTAAGGGTCTGGAGCAGAATCTGTTATGCTTCACTTGAAGTAAAATAGCAGGGGTAGAAATCCTGATCTTAGACAAAGTAAAAGCAAAACAGATCTATTTAAAAGTAATAAGGAAGGAAATTGCATTTGGTAAAAGGGACTTTAGACAATGAAGCAATCAAATTGGATGGGTGAGGAATACCCTACCTGACCATCTATGGTGAGGAGAAGAATTCATAACCAAACAATAAATAGGGAGAATTATAAAATATAAAATATATAATTTTGATCATTTTAAATTGAAAAGCTTTTGTACAAACAAAACCAATGCAATCAAAATTAGGATAGCAGAAAACTGGGAAGAAATCTTTACAGTAAATGTCTCTGATAAAGGCCTCATTTTTCAAATACATAGAGAACTGAGTTGAATTTAAAAGAATACAAGCCATTTACCAATTAATAAATGGTCAAAATATATGAAAAGATAGTTTTCAGATAAAGAAATCAAAGATATCTATAGGCATATGAAAAATATTTGATTAGGTAAAGGCAAATTAAAACAATAAAACTGCACATACCCTTTGATCTAGCAATAGCACTGCTAGGTCTGTATCCCAAGGAGATCATAAAAGGGGTAAAAAGACCTACAGGCGCAAAAATAGTTATAGCAGCCATTTCATGGTAGCAAAATATTGAAAATTGAGGGGACCTCCAATAATTTGGGAATGGCTGAACAAACTATGGTATGTGAGTGTAATGGAATACTATAGTACAATAAGAAATGATGAATGGGCAGATTTCAGAAAAAAAACAACTGGAAAGAAATATATGAACCAATGCAAAGTGAAATGAGCAGAACCAGGAAAACACTGTACACAGTATCAGCAACATCATGAGATGATGAACTATGAATGATTCAGCTTGTCTCAGCAATACAATGATCTAAGACAAGTACAAAGGAGTCACAAATTAAATACTATACACATCCACATAAAGAACTGATGGATTCTGAATTCAGACTGAAGAAAAATTTTTCGACTTACTTTATTCTTTCTCATGTTTTTTTTTCCTTTTGAACTATTTCTTCTTTAACAACCATGATGAATATGGAAATATGTTTTATATGATAACATGTGTATAAACTATATCAAATCACATACAATTTTCAGAAGATTGTAAGGGAAGGAGGGATGAAGTGGAAAATTTTTGAAACTAAAAATCTTGTAAAAATAAATGCTAAAAATTTTCTTTGTATGTAATTGTGGGAAAAATAAAATACTATTTAAAGACATATATATGCATACATATACATACACACACACACACACACACACACACACATATATATATATATATATATTTAAAATCATGTGGCTACAGTCAGGAAAACACAAGATTAGCAGCTTCCATTATAAGAAACAGATGGTTTGGAATATGATATTCTGGAAGTAAAACCAAAAGTAACCTACCCAGTAAAACTGAATATAATCCCTCAAAGGGGAAGAAATTGATATTTAATGAAGTAGAGAAAATTTGAATTTCAAATAAAAGACTCAAGAAAACCACAAAAGGTAAGCATGAAAGAGAAATCATAACAGATCAAATAGGCTTAATCTCTTTTAATTTAATTATGGGAAGTTGATATATTTAACTTCTAAGATTTTTTATCATTGTTAGAGCAGTTAGAAGGATTCTACACAGAAAGAGGGGGCAGGAGTGAGTTGATTATGTTGGAATTCTGTTAAAAAATTCAAAAAGCAAGAAAAAGGAATGTCTTGGGAGAGGGAAAAGAGAGAGGAAGAGGGGGGAAAATTAACTCAGAGCTTTTACTATGGAGGGGAAAATGAGGGGGTGGGCAATTCTTGAATCTCCCTCACTATTAAAATGGTATCAAAAGGGAATATACATTACACAAACACACACATACACACACATTCATGCTTAATTGGTAATAAAAATCTATTTCACCTGATAGGGAAGTGGAAGGTGAAGGGAATAATGGAAAGGGGACAAATGATAAAAGGGAGAGTGGATAAAAGAAGTAAGTCATCAGGAGCAAAATAGATTTTAGAGAACTAAATAAAAAGAGAGAAGGATAAAGAGAAGAAAATTGGATGGAGAGAAATGTGCAGTTAGTTATCATTAAGTGTGTATGCGAATGGGATGAAGATAGCAGAATGGATTAGAAATCAGAATCCAACAATATGTTGTTTATAAGAACTATATCTGAATGACACAGAAAGAGTTATAAAAAGGGGCTGGAGAAGAATCTATTAAACTTCAGTGGATATAATAAAGATAGGGGTAGCAGTCATGACATCAGACAAAATAAAAGTAAAAATAGAACTAATTAAAAAAGGATAAGCTCAGAAATAATATCTTTCTAGAATGCTCTAAAGAAAAGTAATTGCACTAATAAACATAAATTCACCAAATAACAAGGTTACAGATTCTTAAAGGAAAATTTAGGTGAATTACCAGTGAAAATAGACAATAAATCTCTACCAATGAAGATCTCAAGCTTCCTCTGTGACCTATATAAATCTAACCATAAAATAAGAAGAAAGAAGTATATAGGAATAGAATCTTAGAAAACTTAAATATAATAGATCTCTGAAGGGAAAAAAAGAATGGGAATAGAAAGAAACATACCTTTTCCTCAGTTGTATATGGAAACTTTAGAAAATTGACTATGCATTTGGGCATAAGCATTTTAGAACCAAATGTAGAAATATTAAATTAGTCCTTTTCAGAACAAATTGCAACAAAAATTATATTCAATACATTGTTGTGGAAGAGTAAATTAAATATTAATTAGGTATTAAATAATTTAATGCGTATGAATGAGTGCAGCAATAATCGAGCAACATAACAGAATTTGTAAGATGTAGCCAAAGAATACTTAAGGTGAAATATATATCTCTAAGTATGTACATCAATAAAAGAGAGAAGAGGCATATCATATATGAAAATATTTGGCGTTCAACTAAAACACACACACACACACACACACACATACACATATACACACACATACACACACCCCCCCAAACAAAAAACAAAATAGAGAGAGCTAGGTGGCTAGACAGTGCAGTGGATACAGTACCAGCCTTGGAGTCAGGAGGACCTAACTTCAAATCTGCCCTCAGACACTTCACATTTAATAGCTGTGTAACCCTGGGCAGGTCACTTAACTCCACCTCCAAAAAAAAATAACAAATTAGAAATTCCCAATTAAACACCAACATGGAAATCTCAAAAATAAAAAAAAAGTTTTAAAATTGAAAGTGAGAACAAATACACATCGAACTAATAAAACCAGGAGCTCTATTTGTGAAAATAATCAAAATTATAGGCTAATTGTTGATGCTATTAAAAAGAAAGAAGAAAACCAAATTACCAATATCAAAAAATGAAATGGATGAATTCACCACCAACAAAGATGAAATTAAAGCAATTATTAGGAGTAATTTTGCTCAATTTTATATCAATAAAACTGACAGTCTAAATAAGATGAATGAATTTTTACAAAAACTGCCTAAAATCAGAGGTTCCCAAAGTTGTTTGTCTTACTACCCCCTTTTAAAAAAAATCACTCAGTGCCCCCCTGGAAATCTACTTTCTTCAACCCTTTAAACTTTTTTTTTTTTTTTTTTGAAATTTACATCATTTCAAAAATATGTAAAGCATACATTATATACGTATATATATATTTATTTTAAAATGACATCTTAAATTTAACAATATATTGTAAATTTGTGGGTTTTTTTTCTTGCATTGAAATTTTGATGACATGATGTCATGTAACCGTACAGTATTATATTGTAAACAAGTCTTTACACTCACATTTTCCTTCTGATGCATGCTGGACTTCCCGACAATTTGTGACATGCTCATCTGCCAACACTTGCTTGTTAAGACCTGTCAACAGACTTGACCACTGATCAGTTATAACTTGCATTTTGTGTTTTCATTTGAAAAATAATGTAATCACTATGACTTCAATTCTGTTACACAACAGATGAAACATGTCTGAATGATTTTTCAAAATCTTCTTCTCTTCTCTTCTTTCCTTATGCTTCCAACAGCCCCTTATTTTTATTTAACACCTCTCAATTGCACATGAGGCTTCTACCAACCCTCCAAGATCATTCCAGCACCCCAATGGGGTAGTATCACTCTCTTTGAGAACCTAAGCCTTAGATTAACAAAAGAGGATATAGAATACTTAAATGAACCTATCTTAGAAAAATAAATTGAACAAATGATCAATGATATGCCTAAAAAAATTCCCTAGGGTCAGATGAAAGTAAAAGTGAACTCTACTAAACATTTAAGAAATAATTAATCCCAGAACTACATAAACCTTTGAAAAAGAAAGATAAAGAAGAGGTCCTACAAAATTCATTTTACAGCACAAACAAAAACAGAGAAAGAAAACTATACAACAATTTCTTTAATGACTATCAATGTAAATTTTTAAAAATTAAACACTAGCAAGGAGATCACAGGAATTTATTACAAAGACAATGCATTATGACAAGGTAGAACATATACCAGCAATGCAGGCCTGGTTCAATAATAGGAAAACTATAAGCATAACTGACTATATCAATTAAAAAAAGAACAAAATCATATGAACATATATCAATAGATGCAGAAAAAGCCTATGACAAAATACAAAATCCATTCCTATTAAAAACACTAAAACACATAGGAAGAAATGGAACCTTTCTTAAAACAATAAGTAATTAAGAAATAATAGTAAATAAGAAATTGAAAGAATGCACTGATCACCTCCTGAAAGAGATTTCCAAAGGAAAACTCCTAGGAATATTGTAGCCAAATTCCAGAGTTTCCCAGGACAAGGAGAAAATATTGCAAGCAACCAGAAAGAAGCAATTCAAGTATTGTGGAAACACAATTAGAATAACACAAGATTTAGCAGCTTCTTCATTAAGTGACCAGAAGGCTTGGAATATAATATTCCAGAGGTCAAAGGAGATAGGATTACAGCCAAGCATCACCTACCCAGCAAAACTGAGTATAATCCTTCAGGGGGAAAAATGGACATTCAGTGAAATAGAAGACTTTCATGCATTCTTGATGAAAAGATCAGAGCTGAATAGAAAATTTGACTTTCAAATACAAGACTTAAGTGAAACATGAAGAGGTAAAAGGAAAGAAAAATCATAAGAGACTTATTAAGGCTGAACTGTTTACATTAGTGCATGGAAAGATAATATTTATAACTCAAGAGATATTTGTCAGTATTAGGGCAATTGGAGGCAAAAATTATATGTATGTATGTATGTAGATAGATAAATAGATAGATAGAGGGCACAGGATGAGTTGAAGATGACAGGGTGATATCTGGAGAATAAAATTAAGGGGTGAGAAAGGATTATATTGGGAAAAGGAGAAAGGGAGAGGTAGAATGGGCTAAATTATCTCACATAAAACAGACAAGAAAAGGCTTTTACAGTGAAGAGGAAGTGGGGGAAGGAGATAGGGAATAAGTGGATCTTATTCTCATAGGATTTGGTTTAAGGAGGGAATAATATACACACTCAATTTGGTATGGAAGTCTATCTTACCCTACAGGAAAATGGGGGAGGGGAGGGACAAGAGAGCAGGGGGATGATAGAGGGGAGGGCAGATTGGGGGAGGAAGTAATCAAAAGCAAACACTTCTGAGGAGGCACAGGGTCAAAAGAGAGAATAGAATTAATGGGGGGAAAGATAGGATTAAGGGAAATATACTTAGTTTTTCACAACATGACTACTAAGGCAGTATTTTGCATAACTACACATGCATAACCCATATCGAGTTGCTTGCTTTTTGAATGAGGGTGGGTGGGGAGGGAGGAAGGGAGAAAATTTGGAACCCAAAGTTTTAAAAACACCTCTTAAAAATTTGTTTTCACATGCAAATGGGAAATAAGAAATGCAGGAAATGGGGTATAAAAATCTATCCTACCCTATAGGAAAATAGAAGGGGAAGGAGATAAGAGAAGGGGGGAGAGATAGAAGGGAGAGCAGATTTGAGGAAGGGATATTCAGAATGTGTGTCATCTTGGGATAGGGGGAGGAGTGAGGTGGGGAGAAAATTTGGAACACAAAATCTTGTGGAGGTAAATGTTGAAAACTAAAAACAAATAAATTTAAAAAAAGAAAATATATTTTTTAAAAAAGAAAAAAAAACACTAGCAAGGAGATCACAGAAATTTATTACAGAGACTGCATTATGACAAGGTGGAACATATAACAGCAATGCAGGCCTGGTTCAATAATAGGAAAACTATAAGCATAATTGACTACATCAATAACAAAAAGAACAAAATTATATGAATATATATCAATAGATACAGAAAAAGCCTTTGACAAAATACAAAATCCATTTCTATTAAAAACACTAAAACACATAGGAATAAATGGAGCCTTTCTTAAAATGATAAGTAGTTTTAACAAGGATAAACTTCAAAATTTCCCAAGAAGATCAGGGGTTAAGCAAGGATATCCATTATTATCTCTATGGTTCAATATTTTACTAGATATTCTAGCTATAGCAATAAGAGAATAAAAAGAATTTGAAGGAATTATAATAGGCAGTGAGGAAACAAAACTATCTCTCATTGATAATATGATGGTAAACTTAGGGAACTCAAAAAATCAACTAAAAAATTAGTTGAAGCAATTAAAAGCTTTGGCAAAGTTGCTGGTATAAAATATACCCACATAAATCATCAGCATTTTCATTTACTACCAGAAAAACCCAGCAGCAAGAGATAGAGAAATTCTGTTTAAAAACACTGCAGAAAATATAAAATACTTGGGAGGCTACCTGCCAAGACAAACCCAGGTATTATATGAAAACAATTACAAAACACTTTTCATACAAATGAAGACAGATCCAAACAATTAGAGAAATATTAATTGCTCATGGGTAGACTGAGCCAATATAATTAAAATGACAATTATATTTAAGTTAATATACTTATTCAGTGCCATATCAATCAGACAAATGAAGAATGATTTTATGGAGCTAGAGAAAGTAATAAAATTCATCTGGAAGAACAAAAGGAGAAGAATATCAAGACAATCAATAAAAAAATGTAAAGGAAGGTGGACTAGCAGGATTAGATTTCAAATTATATTACCAAATGGTAATTATCAAAACTAGCTGGTTCTGGATAAGAAAAAGTGTGGTGGATCAGTGACATAGATTAGGTGCACAATATATAATAATAAATGACTTCAGTAATATAGTGTTTGTCAATCCTAAAGAGCCAAACTTTTGGTGTATGAACTCACCATTTCACCAAAATTACCAGGAAAACTGAAAAAATGTTTGAAAGAAACTAGGCATTGACCAACAATATGCACCAAATACCAAGATAAAGTCAAAATGGATAAATGATTTAGACATAAATGATATTATAAATAAATTATGGAAGCATGGAAAATGTATTTCTAAGATCTATGGATAAGGGAAGAGTTTATGACTAAATATGAGATACACAGGATCACAGGAAGCAAATTGGATATTTTGATTATATGAAATTTAAAAGCTTTTGTTGCTAAAATTAGGAGGAAAACAAAACTGGGAAAAATTTTAGTAAGTTTCTTTGATGAAGATCTCATTTCTCAAATAATTGGGAAGCTGAATCACATTTATTAAAAAAAACCAAACAAACAAACAAAAAAACCCAACCAACCAACAAACAAACAAAACAAGACATTCTGTAGTTGATAAATGTTCAAAGGATATGAACAGTCAATTTTAAGAAGAATCAAATATATGAATATTCACATAAAATGTTCTAAATCACTACTGACTAGAGAAATGCCAATTAATTCTGAAGTACAAATTCATGCTCATTAGATTGATTCACATGACAGAAAAGGAAAATGACAAATGATCAAAGAGCTGTGGAAAAAATCAGAACACTAATGCATCATTGGTGGAGTTGTGAACTAGTGTAACCATTCTGGAGAAAAATTTGGATCTGTACACAAAGAACTATAAAACTGTGCATATCCTTTGACCCAACAATATCACTACTAAGTCTGTATCTCTGATCAAAGAAAAAGAAAAAATGGAACTATTTGTACAAAGTTATTTATGCCATCTTTTTTTTTTTGTGGTGGCAAAGAATTGGAAATTGAAACGATGCCTTCATTTTAGGAATGGCTGAATAAGCTGTGGTATATGATTGTGATGGGATACTATTATTCTGCAAGAAATAATGAGCAGGATAGTTTCTGAAACACCTGGGAAGCCTTACATGAACTGATGCAAAATAAAGTGAGCAAAACCAGGAGACAATTGTACATAGTAATAGCAATATTGTAAGGATGATTAACTTTTAAAGACTTAGCTATCCTGATCAGAACAATGATCCAAAAAAGGAAGCAAGATGAAAAATTCTATCCACCTCCAAAAAGAAAACTCATGAACCCTGAATGTAGATTGAAGCATATTTTTCTAAACTTTCTTTTTCATGTTTTTTTTTTTATCCTGTGTTTTCTTTTACAACTTGGCTAATATGAAAGTGTTTTGCACGACTTCACATGTATTTGTTGCTGCTTTTTAGTCTTTTTAGATATATTTCATGCCTGACTTTTTGTGACCCCCTATGGGGTTTTTCTTGGTGCAGATAATTGTTTGCCATTTCTTTTTCTTTCACATGTATAATCATTATTAATTTGCTTGTTTTCTAAAGGAGGCAGTAGGGACAGTAGGGAGAGAGAGAATTTGAAGCTCAAAATTTAAAATATTGAATGTTTAAAAAAATTACATGTAATTGGGAAATGTTTAATGAAATAAATAAAAAGTATTAAAAAAAAAATATGTAGAAGACAGAAACAAATTAAAAAGGGAGCACTTATGCCAGGCAGTTTTGTTTCAAATGCAATATACACAAAAATACAAACTCTGCCTAATAAATGTAACTATTTTCTCTTTGTTCTTGCGTGGCATATTGTAAATTACATAGTTCATAATACAAATTAAAATGACAAAATAAATTATTTATTGTTATTTTAATCACTAATTACATCAATTAAGGTAAGGGAGTTTTATTTCCACAGAAAAATTTATAGAGTTCCTGGTTAAACATTATACAAACACAGATTAATGAATTTCTTTTTGGTTGTTCTTCTAGACCCTAGCTAGTTTACTCATTTATAAACAGATATTCATATGTAATCTATGTGTATATCCTTTTTATTTTGTATTTTAGACATAACAATTCTTAAAAAGCCATTTTAAGGTATTGCAAAATTAAGTCCCTTGATATAATTCCTACTTCTTATTTTTTTTCTTGACTGTACATTTTTAATGGCTTTTTAGAATTTTCACTTTAAAACTGACAGTGAAATAAAAAGCTATTGAAATCAAGTAAGTCAATATTACTACTTAGTCTTTGTTTTAGCAAATGGCATCTCTTTGTGTGTATGTGTGGGGAAGGGCTGCAATTATATCCAAGTTAATGGATACATTTAAAAGTTTAAATTATTAGTGGCTTTCATTTATCCACCTTTCCCTTATTATATTATTCCCCGTAATACAGGTTTGAATGGTTTTAATTCTGAAAGTAAAACAAAGATCTGAAACACTTTACATTTGAATTAATTTACACTAAAAAGGTTTTGTGAGATTTGATTTTGTCACATTGTTAAACAGTAGATATAATATTTGAAACAATGCATCTTCAAAATCCTAAGTCTTGTGGGAGTTATTCTTTATCTTCTCAAAGTGTTTTTAGTTTTTTAACTACCGTAATATTATGGTCACATTTTAAATTTTATTTTCAAATAGCATAACTAACAAATGTCCAATGAGGACATAGTCTTTATTTCTGGTGGATAAACACAAAATAACAAGGTTACATTAGAAACAATACAAATGAATTATTTTGGCCCTGTTACCAAACTACTATAGTGTTTTATTTAATTAAAGAACTTTGCAAATAGGGTCAAAATAATGTAAAATTGCCAATATAAAGTACAAAAGAAAATAAGGAATGGGTTGCTACTGCTCAGAAATTTTACTCTTCTTATTCCACGATCAAGCAGAATCTCATGACCATTAGGACAATAAGTTTTCTAATACAGTATATATAAAAGTGGCTAGATGCATTTTTCACAATTTTTGAATAAGATAATGATCTTGAGGGAGTATGGGCCTTGAATATTACATATAATGTCAGATTTGTTTGAAGGGTTAGTTAGTTTTACTGACCTCTTTTTTATATTCATTAATCATGGTTATAAAACAAATCTTGCTGTATAAAAGATATAGAAAGATACCTTTTCATTTTATTTATTTTTTAAATTAATTTATTTTGATTTATCAACAATCACTTCCATATGCTTTCGACTTTAAAATTTTTTCTCCACGTTCCTCCACACCACCCTCCCCAAGACGGTGCACAATCTGATATAGGCTATCTATCAATCTATCTATACATTCTATTAAACATAAAGAAGGATATCTTTTCCATCAGAAGTTCAACTTGCTTGACTCCACAGAACATTAGGCCTCCCTCAGGATAAGATGAATATCTGAAATCTAATTAAAATGCAGGTTAATTCAACTTTTAGTATTCAACACCTTCACAACTCTCTCAGTGGTCTCTCCATTCAGATTGTAGGTCTGGAAGGTGAAGCAATACCTCCTAAAGCCTTATAAGAATACAAGTCATTCCCCAATTGATAAATGGTCAAAGGATATGAACAGGCAGTTCTCAGATGAAGAAATTAAAGCCATCTATAGTCATATGAAAAAATGCTCTAAATCACTATTGATTAGAGAAATGCAAATCAAAACAACTCTGAGGTACCACATCACATCTATCAGATTGACCAAGATGACAAAACAAGAAAATGATAAATGTTGGAGAAGATGTGGGAAAATTGGAACACTAATGCATTGCTAGTGGAACTGTGAAATGATCCAACCGTTTTGGAGAGCAATTTGGAACTATACCAAAAGGGCTATGCAAATGAGCACACCCTTTGACCCAGCAATAGCACTTCCAGGGCTGTATTCCAGAGAGATCATATTAATGGGAAAAGGACCCACATGTCCAAAAATATTCATAGCAGCTCTTTTTTTGGTGGCAAAGAATTGGAAATTGAGAGGATGCCCATCAATTGGGGAATGACTGAACAAGTTGCGGTATATGAATGTAATGGAATACTATTGTGCTGTGAGGAATGATGATCAGCCTGACTTCAGAAAAGTCTGGAAAGACTTGGTATGGTTTGATGCTGAGTGAAGTAAGCAGAACCAAGAGAATGTTGTACACAATAACAGCCACGTTGTGCAATGATTAATATTGATAAACTTCACCCTTCTCAGCAATACAAGGATCTATGACATCTCCAAAGGCCTCATGATGGAAAATGCTATCCACATCCAAAGAAAGAACTATAGAATTTGAATGCAGATCAAAGCATGCTATTTTCTATTTTTTTTTCTCTTCTGTTGAGTTTTGTTTCCGCTTTCTGGTGGTTTCTCCTATTGGTTCTAATTCTTACTTATAAAATCGCTAATGTGAAAATATGTTTAATAGGAATGTATATATATAGCCTATATCAGATTGTGTGTCATCTTGGGGAGGAAGTAGGAGAAAAATTTTAAACTCAAAAGCATATGGAAGTGATTGTTGATAAATCAAAATAAATTAATACAAAAATATAAAAAATAAAGAAATAAATAATTGAATTTGGAAAAGAATATGACAAAAATGGAATAAATTGTATGCACACATACATATGTTTGTATGTATGTGTGTGTGTGTATATCCTATGTGAATATTTACTACAGATATTATCTCTCTATAAATTTCTAACGTCTTACTGTCCTTCACAATGAATTAAAATAAATTCCGCTTTAATAAGATCAGGACCATTAAACAATAGTTTCCAAAGTTATCTGTTGTGATACATAAAATCTTTATAGTATCTTCCCAGAATTTGTTCTGTTTCCCTCTTCTCTCAACAAAAGATCTAGTCCTTGCTAAGGATATCTCTTACTTCTGTGTTTTACCCAACTCTTCTCCTTCCTTCATAGACACAACTACAACTATCCCTTACTTTTCTGGCAGCTTCTCTGACTTTTTCAATATTTTGCCAAATATATTCAGGTTTCCAAATACCATAAACAAATGATTAATCAAACAAATGAGGACTTTTATTTTTTTTTTACTATTTCACCATAGTTCTTAAAAAATATTTATTTATTTATTTAATTATATTAGGTTTCGACAATCTCTTTTATAAGATTTAGAGCTCTAAATTTTCCCCCTTGATCACCTTCCCCTTTCCCAAGACAGCATGCAATCTGATATAGGTAATATATGTAAAATCATATTAAACATATTTCCACAGTAATCCTATTGTGAAAGAAGGATTAGAACAAAAGAGAAAAACCACAAGAAAGATAAAACAACAACAACAACAACAAAAAAAAGACAGCATACTTCGATATACATTCAGACTCCATAGTTCTTTGTCTGGATCTGAATAGTATTTTCAAACATAAGTACTATGGAATTGTTTTAGATCATTGCATTGCTGAGAAGAGCTAAGTCTATAAAAATTGGTCATTATACAATGTTCCTGTTACTGTGTAAAATATTCTCCTGATTCTGCTCACTTCATTCAACATCAGTTCTTTTAAGTCTTTCCAGGTTTTTCTGAAATCTGCTTGTTCATCATTTCTTATGGAATAATAGTATTCCATTACATTTATATATCACAAGTTTTTCAACTATTCCCCAATTGATGGGCATCCCTTCAGTTTCTAATTCTTTGTCACCACAAAAAAAGAGCTGCTATAAATATTCTTGTACCTGGGGATCCTTTTCCCTTTCTTATGATCTCTTTGGGAGATAGACCTAGTAGTGGCATTGTTGGATCAAAGGGTATGCACAGTTTTATTGCCCTTTGTGCATAGTTCCAAATTGCTCTCCAGAATGGTTATATCAGTTCACAACTTTACCTGTAATGTATTAGTGTTCCAATTTTCCCACGTCTTCTCCAACATTTGTCATTTTCCTGTTTCGTCATGTTAGTCAATCCAATAGGTGAAATGTGGTAACTTGGAGCTATTTTGATTTGTATTTCTCTAATCAATAGTGATTTAGAGCATTTTTTCATATAACTATAGATAGCTTTAATATCTTCATCTGAAAACTGTCTGTTCATATCCCTTGACCATTTATCAATGGGAGAATGAATTGTATTCTTATAAATTTGACTCAGTTCTCTATGCATTTTAGAAATGAGGCCTTTATCAGAGACACTGGCTATAAATTTCCTCCCCACCCCCCACAGCTTTCTGCTTTCCTTCTAATCATGATTGCATTGGCTTTGTTCATACACAACCTTATTAATTTAATGAAATTAAAGCCTATCTATTTTGCATTTCATAATGTTCTCTATGTCTGGTTTGGTCATAAAATCTTCCCCTCCCCAAAAATCTGACAGGTAAACTATTCCTTGCTCTCCTAATTTGCTTATGGTTTCAGGCTTTATGAGTAAATTGTGTACCCATTTTGACCTTATCTTGGTATGTGGTGTAAAATATTGCTCAATGCCTAGTTTCTGCCATGTTATTTTCCAGTTTTCCCAGAAGTTTTTATGAAATAGTGATTTCTTATCACAGAAGTTGGAGTCCTTGTGTTTATCAAACAGTAGATAACTACAGCCATTAACTACCATGTCTTATATACCTAATCTATTCTACTGATCCACCATTCTATTTATTAGCCAGTATTAGGTAGTTTTGATGATGCAGCTTTATAATACAGTTTTAAATCTGATATGGCTATGCCATCTTCCCTTGCATTTCTCTTCATTAATTCCCTTGATATTCTGGACCTTTCATTTTTCCAGATGAATTTTGTTATTATTTTTTCTAGTTCTATAAAATATTTTAGTAGTTTGAGTGGTATGGCTCTGAATAAGTAAATTAACTTAGGTAGAATTGTCATTTTTATTATATTAGCTCAGTGGACTTATGAGCACCTGATGTTTTTTACAGTTGTTTAGATCTGACTTTATTTGTGTGAAAAGTATTTTGTAATTGTGTTCATATAGTTTCTGGGTTTGTCTTGGCATTTAGACTCCCAAATATTTTATATTGTCTTCAGGTATTTTAGATGGAATTTTTCTTTCCATCTCTTGCTGTTCTTTCTTGGTAATATATAGAAATGCTGATAATTGATGTGTTTATTTTATATCTTGCAACTTTGCAAAAGTTGTTAATAATTTCAAGTAGTTTCTTACTTGATTCTCTAGGATTCTGTAAGTATATGCTCATATTATCTGCAAAGATCACCAAAGTTCTTAATGTAGTTTATATGCCAGACATCTAATTCCTTATTGATTTCATTCTTAAAACCTTTTGGTGTCACTTCCATCTCTACCTTTCTTCATTAAATGTGCTCTCAAAAGTTTCACTTATATTCTTGTTGCTTTCCAAATTCAAAGCATTTTTCTCAACTCGGATCATTTTTATTTTTTATTTTAGGTGAGGCAATGGGGTTAAGTGACTTGCCCATGGTCACACAGCTACTAAGTGTTATGTATCTGAGGCTGAATTTGAACTCAGGTCCTCCTGAATCCAGGGGCAGTGCTCTAGCCACTGTGCCACCTAGCTGCCCCTATCTCTGACCATTCTTGATCACTATGATTCATTCAGCACTGTTGAACAAATTGACATTGCCTTGTTCTTGTCTTTAATGACACTGCATGCTCCTAGTTTTCCTGCTACCTTCTTAACTTCTATTTCTCCTTTACTGGTTCCTTATCCTACCTATACATGTGCTGTTTAAATGGAAGTTATATTTCTAATTTCTCTCTATATAGAATATATATAAAAATCTATTATCACTTAGAAATTTCATATAGCTTCAAAAAACACTTCTTTGTAGGAGATTCTCAAATCTACATCTTCGTACCTGATTTTGCCATGAACTCAGAGTCCAGATCAAACCTGTGTACGATATATCTCCACCTGGATGTCTTCTGTATCATCATACTTAACAGATCCAAACCAAATATTATCTTTTCCCTTAAGCCAAATAGTCCATTTATATCATCTGTATACTTAGGATCATGATTCACCTAGTTTTCCATGATCAAAACTGTAATCCTATCTTTGATTCTCCTTTTTTTTTCTTCATCTGTCTCATCAAATTAGTTGCTATATATTTTTCAATTTGAGAAAAAAAATAAGGGCATGATGACAGGGAGGAGCCAGGAAGTTTCTTAGTTGAATCAGTTTCAGGCTGTGGAAGAGCTCAAAAAGGATTTTGAGAAGCAAGTAAGAGAAGTAGAGGAAAAATTGAGAAGAGAAATGAGAGTGATTCAAGAAAATCATGAAAAAACAAATCAACAGCTTGCTAAAGGAGACCAAAAAAAATACTGAAGAAAATAACACCTTAAAAACAGACTAATCCAAATGGCAAAAGAGATCCAAAATGTCAATGAGGAGAAGAATGCCTTAAAAAGTGGAATTAGCCAAATGGAAAAGGAGGTCCAAATGCTCACTGGAAAAATAATTCCTTAAAAATTAGAATGGAGCAAATGGAAGCTAATGACTCTATAAGAAATTAAGAAAATTTAAAACAAAACCATAAGAATGAAAAAAAAAAGAGAAGACAATATGAAATATCTCACTGGACAAATAACTGACCTGGAAAATAGATCCAGGAGAGATAATTTAAAAATTATTGGACTACCTGAAAACCATGATTTAAAAAAAGAGCCTACACATCATCTTTCAAGAAATTATCAAGGAAAACTACTCTGATATTCTAGAACTAGACGGTAAAATCGAAATTGAAAGAGTTTACCAATCACCTCCTGAAAGAGATCCCCAAAGGAAAACTCCTAGGAATATTATAGCCAAATTCAAATGTTTCCAGGTGAAAGAGAAAATATAGCAAGCAGACAGAAAGAAATAATTCAACTATCATGGAGCCACAGTCAGAATAACACACGATTTGGCTTCTTCTATATTAAAGGATTAGAAGGCTTGGAATATGATATTCTGGAGGGCAAAGAAGCTAAAATTAAAACCAAGAATCATCTACCAAGAATAATCATTTGGGGGGAAATGGACATTCAATCAAATACAGGACTTTTAAGCATTCTGATGAAAAGACCAGAGCTGAATAGGAAACTTGACTTTCAAATATGGGGCTTAAGAAGAGCATTGAAAGGTAAACATGAAAAGGAAATCATAAGGGATTTAATAAATTTAAACTGCTTATGTTCCTACTTGGGAAGATGATATTTATAACTCATAAGACCTTTCTCATTATTAGAGTAGTTAGAAAGACCATATACACACAGAGGGCACAAATGTGAGTTGAACATGAAAGGATGATACCTAAAAAATTATTTAAGAAGTGAGAGAAGAATGTGATGGGAAATAGAGAAAGGGAGAGGTAGAATGGAGTAAATTATCTCACATAAAAGAAGCAAGAAAAAAAACTTTTACAATGGAGAATAAGAGGGGGAAGGTGAGGGGGAGTGAAAGAACCTTACTCTCATCAGAGTTAACTCTAAGGGGGAATAACATAAATACTGTATTGGGTATAGAAATATATCTTACTGTATGGGAAACTAGGAGGGGAAAGGGATAAGAGAAAGGCCAGGGGTGAGGGGGATGTAAGAATGGAAGGTAGATTGGGGCAGGATGTAGTCAGAAGCAAAACACTTTTGAAGAGGGACAGGGTGAAAGGAGAGAGAGAATAGAATAAATAGGGGAAGAATAGGATGGAGGGAAATACAGTTAGCAATAGTAACCGTGGGGGAAAAAAACTGAAGCAAGTTTCTCTGATAAAGTCATCATTTCTCAAACACATAGAGAAATGAGTCAAATTTATAAAAATAAGAACCATTCCCCAATTGATAAATGATCAAAAGTTATGATCAGTTTTTAGATGAAGTAATCAAAGCTATCTGTAGCCATGTGAAAAAAAATTATCTCACTATCAATTTGAGAAATGCAAATTAAAAAAATTCTGAGGTATTACCTCATACCTATTAGATTGGCTAACAAGACAGAAAAAGTAAATGACATATGTTGCAGGGAACATGGGAAAAATGAGATTTTAATGCACAGTTGGTGGAGTTGTGAATAGATTCAACCATTCTGTAGAGAAATTTGGAGCTATGCCCAAAAGGCAATACTACTACTAGATCTGTACCCCAAAAGAGATTAAAAACAAAAAAGAAAAAGACCTATATATACAAAAATATTTCTAGCAGCTCTTTTCCAGGGTTAAAGACTTAGAAATTGAGGGGATACCCATCAATTGGGGAAGAATTGAACAAGTTGTGGTGATTATGATCAGATATTATTATACTATAAGAAATGATAAGCAGGATGCTCTCAGAAAAACCTGGAAAGACTTGTATGAATTGATGCAAAGTGAAATGAACTATATACAAAATAACTGCAATATGTAAGATGATCAGCTGTGAATAACTTAGCTATTCTCAGCAATACAATGATCCAATATATCTCTGAAGGATTTATGTAAAAAATGCTATCCATTCCCAGAGAAAGAACTGTTGGTGTCTGAATACAGAAAACTTTATTTTGCATGAGTTTTTTTAATTTTCTATGTTTTATGGA
This sequence comes from Vombatus ursinus, assembly GCF_900497805.2. Lineage (NCBI taxonomy): Eukaryota > Metazoa > Chordata > Mammalia > Diprotodontia > Vombatidae > Vombatus > Vombatus ursinus. The sequence continues at coordinate 12,374,700 of NW_020949613.1, read as the reverse complement.
TTATTATGATTATTAAGGATATGTTTTGGATGATTACACGTGAATAACCTATGTGAAATTATTTGCCTTCTCAAAGAGAGTGGGGAGGGAGGAAAGGAGAAACTTTGAAACTCAAAGTTTTAAAAATGAATGTTAAAAATTGTTTTTATATGTAACTGGGGAAAAACAAAATACAAAAAAGCTAAAAAATAAAATGAAATATTAGCAAAGAGATTACAGCAATTTATCATGAGGATAATACACTATGACAAGGTGGGATTTATAACCAGGAATTCAGGGCTTATTCAATATTAGGAAAACTACCAGTATAATTTTTCATATCAATAACACAACTAACAGAAATCATTTGATTATCTCAATAGATGCTGAAAAAGCCTTTGACAAAATACATCACCCATCCTATTAAAAACTCTAGAGAATATAGGAATAAATTGAGTGTTCCTTAAAATAATAAGCACTATCTAAAACCATCAACAAGTATTACATGTAATGAGGACAAGCTAGAAGCCTTTCCAGTAAGATCAGAGGTGGATCATGGATGGCCATATTCACCACTACTTTTCAATATTGTACTAGAAATGTTAGCTTTAGCAATAAGTGAAATAAATTGAAAGAATTAGAATAGGCAATGAGGAAACAAAGCTATCAGTCTTTGCAGGTGATATGATAGTATACTTAGAGAATCAACTGAAAACTATTTGAAATTATTAACAACTTTAACACAATTGCAGCATACAAAATAAACCCTCAGAAATCATCAGCATTTCTAGATATTACCAACAATGCCCTGCAGCAAAAGATAGAAATAGAAATTCCATTTAAAACAACTATAGACAATGTAACATATCTGGGAGTCTACCTGCGAAGACAAACCTAAAAACTATGTAAACACAACTACAAAATACTTTCCACACAAATAAGGTCAGATGTAAAGAATGAGAAACATATCAATTGCTCATGGCTAGGCTGAGCTAATATAATAAAAATGACAATTCTACCTAAATTACTTATTCAGTGCCATACCAATCAGACTACCAAAAATTATTGTATAGAGCTAGAAAAAAATTTTAAAAAAATCTGGAAGAATAAAAGGTGAAGAACATCAAAGGAATTAATGAATAAAAATACAAAGGAAAGTTGCCTAGCCATGCCAGATCTAAAGTAGCAATTATCAAAACTATTTGGCACTGACTAGGAAATTGAGTGGTGTGGTGGATCAGTGAAATCGGTTAAACACTCAAGAAAGAGTAGAAAACAATTGTAGTAATCTGTTTGATAAACCCAATGACTTAAGCTTCTGTGATAAGGACTCACTTTTTGAAAAAAAAAAAACTGCTGGGAACACTGGAAAATAATATGGCAGATACTATGCATAGAACAACATCTTACACAATATAACAAGATAAGGCTAAAATGGGTAAATGATTTAGACATAAAGGATGATACTATACACAAATTAGGAGACCATGGAATAGTTTTCCTGTGAGATGTGTGAAGAATAGAAGAATTTATGACCAAAGAAGATATAGAAAACATTATGAAATGTAAAATGAAAAATTTTGATTACATTAAATTATAAAGGTTTTACATGAACAAAACCAGTGCAGCCAGGATTAGAAGGAACACAGAAAGTTGAGAACCAGTTTTTATTGCCTCTCTTTCTGATAAAAGTCTCATTTCTTCAATATATAGAAAACTGAGTCCAAGTTGTAAGAATACAAGTCATTCCCCAATGGATAAATGGTCAAAGGATATGAATAGGTAGTTTTCAGATGGACAAATTAAAGCTATCTTTAGTCATATGAAAATATGCTTGAAATCACTATTGATTAGAGAAATAAAAATTAAAACAACTCTGAGATACCACATCACACCTATCAGACTGGCTAATATGACAGAAAAGGAAAATGATAAATGTTGGCAAAGATGTGGGAAAATTGGAACACTAATGCATCATTGGTGGAGTTGTGAACTGATCCAACCATTCTGGAGAGCATTTTGGAACTATGCCCAGAAGAATTTAAAACTGCACATGTCCTTCAATCCAGCAATACCACTACTGCCTCCATATCCCAAAGATACAATAAAAAAGGAAAAAGGACCCACATGTACAAAAAATATTTATACCAGTTCTTTTTATTATGTCAAAAAAATTAGAAATTTAGGGGATGCCCATCAATTGGGCAATGGCTGAGCAAAGTTTTGCTATATGAATGTAATGGAATTCTATTGTGCTGTAAGAAATGATGAGCAGGTAGATTTCAGAAAACCTGGAGGGGCTTACACAAACTTGTGCAGAGTGAAGTGAGCAGAACCAGGTAAGCATTGTACATAGTAACAGCAACTCTGTGTGATGATCAATATGATACACTTAGCTCTTCTAGCAATATGTCGATTCAAGACAATTCCAAAACACTCCTGATGGAGAATGCTGTCCACATCCAGAGGAAGAACTATGGAGTCTGAATGCACACAAAAGCATACTATTTTCACTTTCTTTTGTTTTTGTTTTTCTTTTTCACAGTTTTTGCCTTTTGTTCTGATTCTTCTTTTACAGCATGAATGATGTAGAAATATGTCTAACATGACTGTATATTAAAAAAAATTAAAAGAGAAAACTTATTACACTTATTAAAGAATGGCAGTTGGATAGCCAAATTTATTGACTGGTAACTTTGAGATGCCAGGAGAACATAATAAAGGCTTTAGGCATGTTCCATGAACAATCTATAGTGAGCTAGCAGGAAGATGTCTCAATAAACAGGCAAGTATTAATGGCCTCTTTTCTTTTCTTTTTTTTTTAGGCAATTGGAGTTAAGTGACTTGCCCAGGGTCACACAGCTAGTAAGTATTAAGTGTTTCATCTGAGGCTGGATTTGAACTCAGGTCCTCCTGACTTCAAGGCTGGTGTTCTATCCACTGTGCCACCTAGCTGCCCCCCCAATGGCCTCTTTTCTGAATCACTTGTAGGAACATTAACTGATCAAATTACTTGAATAGTTGAGTGTTGATAAGCATCTACTATGTGTAGGGTGTTAGGCTAGTTACTATATATGCAGAGAAAGGAAAACTAGTCCATGATATCAAGAAGCTTGTACTGTATCTCTTCTATCACCCAAACCCTCATGTCTAGAATGGCACAGTATTTAGAGAACTGGCCCTGAAGTCAAGAAGACATGAATTCAAATCTACCCTGAAATACTCATTAGCTGTGTGATAGCAGGCAAGTCACTTACTTTCTGTTTGCCTCAGTTTCCTCAACTATAAAATAAGGATAATAACAGAACAAACATCCCAGGGTTTTGGGGAGTATCAAATGAGATTATATTTTAAGGTGCTTAGAACTGTGCTGGCACATTGTAGAAAGCTATGTAAATATTTATTCCTTTTCATTCCCTTCCCTGATATTGGCCATCAAAGTTCAGATCTTCATTATCATATTTCTGGACTTATTTAATAGCCTCCTTTCTCTCCTTTGCAATTTATTCTTTGCTCTACTGCCATATCTACAGAATGACAGAACCAGAGAATCACAGAAAGAACTTTGGAAACCTTATAGTGAAATCGAAAGAACTCACATTTTCCATGACTATGAAGTATCCTCCCATGATATCGTATACAAATGAGCTTTGTTGGCTAGAATTCCCTTCCACTAATCCAATTCAGTGGTGATTGTTCACCATAGCTGACTACCTGAAAGGTGCTATTTGGGAATTGCCAGTGAGATTTATATTAGTGCAAGAAGCAGAAACAGACATTATGCCAGCATTTTCATGTAGCAGTTCACGTCTAGCAATCTATGACTAATAGAGCATGCTTTGGGGATCTACTTCTCTGAAAGGTCCATGTACTCTGATGAAGTAATCATCCACCAAAATCAGACTGGGGCCATTAATGGGAAATGTATTTTTCCCCTTCAGGAAGTTTAGTCATACAGCTATAATAATTGTATGGGAATACCAAGAGTGCTGAGGAGGTTAATATGTTGCTCATGGCATAATTATATATGACTTGATTCAGAAGGTCTTGAGCAAGTTTAGGGGAAAAAAAAAAGTCTGAGCCTTCTCCATGAAGGGCAACACTCATTCTTACTTTCTTCTCTTTTGAAGTGGTCTAGGCAAGCCCATCTTCCACATTCTTTTTCCTTTCTTCTTCCTACACTGTCCTTTATACTTAACTTATCTAAAATGTGCCTTTGCAAACTGCCTAGGTTTAAAAGTAATTGTGTTGTTGTTGTTGTTTTAAGAAAACAGTAAAACTTCAAAAATTAAGAAAAGAGAGCATACTTTTTTAAACTATCCAAATTGACTCTGTGTTTTCCAGCTATCTCAGTCATTTCGTGTACTTTGCATTCAAGAGAAAGTAATAAGAGAGAGAGAGAGAGCCAGAGCAAGAGAAAGAGAGAGAGAGAGACAGAGAGACAGAGAGACAGAGAGACAGAGAGAAACTCAGGGTCAAAACCTGTATCATAATCCTTTCTACCAAATACCCAATACATGTTCAAGCTTGGAGGCATTGTCTTCATTAAGGCAGAGATTGCTACATCTTGAGGGAGGGTCTTTTAATTTTCTATAGCTGTAACTTTTAGAAAGTTATTCTTTACCTCAAACCTGAATTTGGCTCTCAGTAATTTTTCCCATTTTACTTGGTTCTGTCTTCTAAGGTCAATCGCATTAAATCTAATTCTTCTTCCACATGTTAAATTTTTGAGTCATTTATCATGTTATCTCCTAGAATCTTCTCTTCTCAAAACTAAATATCTCCTGAAATTTCAACAGATTTTCATATGACATTAATTTAAGATCCTTAACCATGCTGAGTTCCTATTCAAGTTATTCTACAGTTTTATCAGTTCCTCCTACAGTGTGGCTCTCAGAACCAAATACCATCATTTCGTTATTATCTGGAAATGGCAACATACAGCACATCTTTCCAATCCTGGACGTTATGACTCTTTTAACAAAAGCTAAGATTACTTTAACTCTTTTGACTTCCATATCATAATTTTTACTCCCATTAAGCATTAATTCTTCTAAAACCTCCAACATCATATCCAAATGAACTGCTGCCCACTAATGTATCTTCTGTCTTGTACTTGTGAAGTTAATATTTTTAAACACAAATATATTTAGCACAATTTCAGTCACATATTAAGCACTTAATAAATACTTGTTAATTGACTGACGTTAAATTTAATTTCTTCTCATTCAATTTAAGCTGACATGTAAACCTTCCAAGATAGTTTACAGATCCCTCCAACTCTATCAATCACTATGTTAGCTTCATGTTAGCTTCAATTTTATATCATCTCTGTCTTTATCCAAATCAGTTAAAAAAACCCAATGAGTTAAAAAGTTAAAAAGGCCAAATATGGAATGTTGTAGAACTCCTGTAGTAACTTCTTACAAAAAAGTATTGATAAATAATATTCATTTATTGATAAATCTCTGTGTCCAACTCTTCATGACTAAGTTTGTTTGTTTTATTTTAAGCAAAGATACTGTATTGGTTTGCTATTTCCTTCTCTTGCTCATTTTAAAGATGAGAAAACTAAGGCAAGCAGGATTAAGTTACTTGCCCATGGTCACACAGCTAGTGTCTGTGGCTGAATTTGAACTTATGAAGATAAGTCTTCCTGACTTGAGGGGTGCACCTGCTACACCTGCTCTGCAGCACCTAGCTGACTACACTTTGGGTTCTATTATATAGCCCACAGAACAACCTGTTTATAAAAACATAAGATAGAGTGTCATGTCTGAAGAACAGCAAGAAGATCAGTTTGGCTAGATTACAGATGGTGCAAGGAAAAGAAAGCCTTTGGAGTCAAGTTTTAAAAGATTTTAAATGCCAAACAGAGGGGTTTTATTTGATTATTCATATAATAAGGGACTACTAGAGTTTATTAAAAAGGAGAATGATACACTCTGACTTGTCCTTTAGCAGTTATGTTTAATTTGGATTGCAGAGGGAAGAGATGTGATGCAGGGAGACCAATTAGGCTATTACTGAAAGTATTCAGGACAAAGGTGATAAGGGCCTCCAGGTGATGGCCTTGTGAATGGAGAAAATGGATTAAGGAGTTGAATGAGAGAGATATTGTAGCCAAGACTTGATAAGACTTGAAAACACATTGGATATGTGGGGTAATAGAGAGGAGTCAAAAATTACTTGTAGGCTATTCTGTACAGAAATAGCTAAATCTATACTTTAAAGTCTAGCTCAAATGTCACCTCCTCCAGGAAATATACTCTCATGTCCTCAGTTGGAAATTATCTTTCTTTTGCCCACCCTGATACTACATTTTTATCCATTTCTACTTCTTATTTTTCTTTATTTTGTAATGCACTATAATTGGTGTATACAACTATGTCTTTGTGTATCATATCACATTGTTCTTTTTAAAGTCTGAGGCAATTTTAATTGTCTCTATATCATCTTTAATGCATATCACAGATTTTTCTTCAGAATAAATACTTTATAAGTTATTATTTGAACAAATGAATGGGTGAATTAGAAAGGCAACTTACTTGTAAAGCTGTTTTTCAGAGCCGAGCCCATTTTCTGCTTATTGGAGCATGGGTACATTTTGCAAACACAGGCAAAAAACATTTGGCAGATTTGATCTAAAAGCTTATGCTCTAATTGCTTTTTTGTTTTGAGGGGATTATCAAATAACTGTTAGAAAAACACCAGAAAAACTCTCAATTGAATGTTGTTTAATTGCTTTGCAAATACTATTGATTATATTCCTGCAGAATATTTTCATACATTTTAATATAGGCTGGAATCTTTTGAAAGATATTTTTCAATCTTCCCAACTAAAGAGTTCAAGGAATGATGATCCATCATCTAGTGAGGGCAATAGGATCTGTTTGCTTATTCCTGTACAATATGTAATTGAGGTCTGATTTCTGGCCATAAAGGCCATGTGATTTGGGTCATGTCTATGAATGGGATGGTGGAATAATATTTCATCACACCCTTATAAATATGTAATTAGGATACTACTCATTTTTACACATGCAGGTTTCATCCAAGATCCTGAATGTCAGTATCACCAGGGTATGTTTCAGGGTAGGGATGATTAAAACGTACGAAGTCAACCTCAAAAGTGTTTGAAATTGCTTCCAAAAAATCCCTTTGGCTATAGTGTCCTCAGTATGATGTTGTGCTCATATGTTCTGTGTACCTGGTATCTCTGATTTTTGCTGTTTTTATGTTTGTTTGTTGTTGCCTTCATTAAAGCAGATGACCACATTTTAAGGGCAATACAGTAAGATACAACCCAAACTACCCTTCTAACTGTTCATCATATACAACATTCCACCTTATGTTCCCATGCTCTTTGTACAGACTGCCCCCTAGGACCTGAATGAACCTGTCATTATCTATATCTTTTGGAATGCCTGGTTTTTCTCAAACATCAGCTTAAATGCCATCTATGTGAGTTCTTTCCAGATTGTCCCTTCCCAGAGTTGCTAATACCTTCCCTCCACAAACGACCTTGTATTTATTTTGTATGTGCTTTATATCTACATTATTTTGTGCATACTATATGCACATCAGATTTCCCCCATACTATGCAACCTTATTAAATGTAGAAACCATGTCATTTATTTCTTAGTAACCCCTATGACTGCTTTGTAAATGCTTTTGATTGATTGATCCTATATTCAGGTTTTTTGTTTTATTTTTCTTTTGTTATTTTAACCATATATTTTGCTAGAAATTCAATTTTATTTAAAATAAGAATTTGAAAAAAATTATTAGATTAGCATAATCATTAATGATTATAGTTAAACATTTACCTCCTAAGTGATAATGAAATTACTTTACTCTAGTTTTTTAAATTTAGAATATTTTTATTTTGGACACAGTTTTCAGGAAAATGAGTTAGAAATTGACTTGTATATTTAGGAGGAAGCAAACATTGTGTTGCTATCTAAATGGAGTTAATCAAAGGTGGGCTTTAAATGATTTTTTGTTTTAGTTTTTTTATTATATCTTGATTTACTCAACTTATTTGTGTTTCATGTATCCACTTTTTTAATATAGGAAAAAGAGACCTACTCTATACACCTGGGTTTGAATCCTCACTTACCAGACATGTGAACATATATATTGTTACTTGTTCTTATCTTCTCTATTTCTTAAATAAGAAGGTATACAGTTCAATAAAACAAATGAAAATATTCACATAAAAGTTTTGTTACTACTTTATCAAATTTAATATAGCTATACTTCTTTAAACACAAAATATAAATGACTTGGTTACTATTTCTTATAAAAGCCTTATTGTTATAAAAACTATAAAAAGTCATTAACATTCTTATATTGCTTAGCAGTTGCTGATTTTTATTTAGAGAGAGAAAATTCTTAAGAGTTGTCTTCATTCATAAAATAGTAGGTCCAAACAAATATCAAGAATCCATAATTTCATTAGTATGAAGCAGCAGAATTTAGGCTGTATCTTATCTATGGTTTGTACTCTTTGAAAGTTGTCATTGAAGAGGTTTAATGGAGAATGATTTAGAGAACATAGCCAGTATGTGTCAAAGACAGGTCTTGACTATGAGGTTAACTGACTACTATCTAGTGGATAGTACATAGCAAATGCTTAATAAATGCTTCTTGACTGACTGACCCAATATGCCATGGTCTCTCCTTTATCAAAGATGAAATATAGGAAAGGTACCATATTGCTTGTATCAAGAAAAGAGCAAAAATGATGTGTATTAGGAAAATGCACCTGTCTTATGCAAAGTGTCCAGTTCTGGTCCATTAAACATTTATTAAGCACCTAGTAAGTATCAAGCATTGTTTAGACGAAGGTCTAATGAAACATTCCTTTGGCACAAGTAGCTGCATGACTGAGTTTGCAGAGACAGTTCAGATTTGATATTGTGAAAGTTTTTTGTTTCTTTTTTTTTCTAATCTACTATTAAAGGCTTTGAATATTAATGCAAATAATGACTATAGGGTTCTTTTAGTATTATTTTCTTTATTTTATTTTTGCATACAAATACTTTTTTAGAAGAATTTGGATCAAGAGATTACAAACACATCCTCTTATCACTTTCCTTTTTACTTCCAATGTCATTTTAAAAAGAAGTAAAAAAGTGATTATTTTTTCAATATTAGTACAGTTTATATGATAATAGTCAGCATTGAAAACATTATTAAATATCTTTTAATGCTATTAAGAATAGTTTGCACTTATATCAAGACATTTTGCTTCATTAAAATTGGAAAGAGAAAAAATACTCTCCACAGAAATTTCTATAGCTTAATCTGTTTTCTATTTTTTATGATGAAATAGTGAAGCTGTCAAACTATATATATACTTTAAAATCTTATTGAGATCACAGTTTGTATACACTGGAAGGAAATTCTTCTGAAGGGCAAGTAGCTGCTTCCATGAGCTCCATAGCTCATTAGCGGAGGTGAGAACCCTGAAGCATAGCCCTGATGAAGATGAATAGCTAAGTAAAAGCTTATGCACCTAGTACAGAGAAGCAAACCAAAGATCTAAGTCTTCCTATTGTTCTGTAAGCTGAGAGTGATTTCAGTATGAACAATGTTCTAGAGATGTCTTACTCCTGAGACAGGGCTAATCTAATATTATAACTGAAAGTGAGATGAGAGCAAAAAAATATTCAAACAGCATTTCATCATTAAAATACCTATGATTAATAAAACAGTTAATAAGAGAGTGGTTTTTGTTTCTAGAGTTCTATTCCTTTCAAAAAGTTAACAAAATACAACTCCAGTGTGTCATTTCTTAAAACTTATTCACCTCTTATTTATACTGTCAGATATTTAATTTGAATGGGTGAAGAGTGCAAGGTTCAGACATATAATTTCATCTCCCTGAGTAACTTCTGGTGTGGAAACTACCACCATGGGTGTAGAGAAATCTCTGCAATGTTATCTTAGAGAATGGCCTGGGGCACTGATTAGTTGAATGATTATCCTGGGGTCATATAACAGATGCAGGAATTGAACCTAGATCTTTTTGACCCACTGGACTATCCTCTACTATGTCATGATGGCTTTCTGTACTTTGATGCAAAATACATTTTGTTATAAGAAGCAATAGTATTCCCCATCTTCCCTTATCTATGTTTGGTAGGTAAGATATCCTATCTTCTTGACAATAATATCCCTATTTGTCTTCCTGAATTCTCCCCCTTCTCTGATCCATCCTCCTGACAAATGCAAAAATGATAATCCTAAACCACAGAGCTGCTCGTGGTATTCCCCTATTTAAAAAGTTCCATTGCTTCTTTATTGTCTCTAGGATGAAATACAAAAACATGGTTGGCACTTAAATACATATTATCTGCCCTAAACTATTTGTTCCAAGGTTAAAGAATTGTATTTCTGGTCATATTGGCCTATTTGCTTTTTCTCATACACAATATTTATTACATCTTCCATTCTTATGTTTATGTATAGAATCTTCTCCATGCCTAGAAAGCATCCTCTCCTCACCTCCACCTCTTAGAATCCCTAACTTCTTTCATAGCTTAGCTCAAATGCTGCTTCCTGTATGAGAATTTTCTGGCTCTCAGCTCCCTACATTGCCCCCCAAACCCTTTGACCGCTCCCAAAACAACCCTTTCATGTAATTTATACATTTTATATTTCATGTAGACATTTTCTTCCTCAACCCTACCCCTATTAATAAAATGCAAGCATTTTCAGAGCAAATAAAATTTCATTTTTGTCTCTGTATCCCTAGTACTAGTATAGTGTCTGGTACATTCAGATTCATGATTGATGCTTATTAATTCATTGGCTATGAAGCAAAACACAACACTGCTGCCTAGTGTGTGCTACCTGAATTCCATGTTCAGAAATGTACATTTCAAACCACATATGATTGCCACTGGGGGTTATTGTACAAAAAAAAGTCCAAAAAATATTTTTTTTCTTTCCTTAACTAATTCTAATTTTTCCTGATTTCAAAACAACTTTTATGAGAACTTTTAAAATTTCTTTTAGTAATGTTGATAGGATTTTCTTTATAAATTCTCTGCAAACAAGTGTGTAATGAGTAGTTTAATTTATGATCTAATAGTAACACGACCAAAAACTATCAAATATGTCAGGCTCCTAAATATCATAAAGCGTTCTTGATAGACATGTAAATCAAAGAGCTTTACTTACATCTTATTAACAATAGAGTAAAATGACAAAGATGGAAGGAAGATAGAGAAATGCAGCATCATTTCTCCTATTTAAAGTAATATCATCCATAACCATAACAGGCATATGCTGATCTTGTATATACTTTTTCAATGGCTCCTACTTTAATTTTTCACAGATACTCTTTAGATTTCCAGTTAGGATAAGAGGAAAACACTATATCACAACACTGAAGAAAGCTATGAAAATCATAATTTTTTTTCACGTTTCATATTAAAAGAAGCTGACTCAGCTACTAGAGCCCCATAGATTTGACCTCCATGGTAAATGGTGCTTTACTAGAGTTCTTTGAAAGCAGTGTTATGGTCAGCCTCGACGCTAGGATGAAGCCCTTTGTAATTCAGAATATCCTCAGTTTAAATAAATAAGAAATAAATAAACTTGTGTGTTTGTGTGTGTGTGTGTATGTGTGTTTTACTGAAATTCTAGCAAATTGGCACTTGATATCCTTGTTGTTCAGTCTGTGTCTTTTAAAAATATATATTAAGAGCCTAGAATCCGATATTCAGATCTAAAATGCAATTTGGAGATCATCTAGTCCAAACACTTTATTTTAGAAGTGAGTAAACTGAGGACTACACATTAAGTGAATTATACAAAATACCTAGCAAGTGACAGAATCAAGATGTAACTCTATGGCCTTTTTTGTAGCAGGATTTATTTAACTGTGTATGTCCCTAAGAATCTAGTAAGATGCTTTGTCAATATTAAGCTCCTAATAAATGTTTGATAAATGTTGAATGAAATATTGATCAATAAAAGAATTAAAAAGTCACATTATGAAAAGAGAAAGTACTCCTGTGGTTTGAATCAAGGATAATAGACTGATTCCAGGAATCATGATCAAGAAATGATGATAAAGTCAAGCACTTTTTTTTTAACTTATGAAAAATAAGTTAGAATTTCAACTTTTGCACACACCAAAGCCAAAATAGGAGAAACCCAAGTTTCTCAAAAACAGCAAATGTCTGCTTATCTAAGTCATGAGGACTACAAGTGCAGGATTTTTCCTGCAGAGTTAATGTACTGAACTTTTCATTGACTCTGGGCAACCCTAAAATATATGTAGTGTATCAGTACTTTTATTAGAGTCAGATACCTAGTTTAGGAGATCCATTAAGAGAAGAGGAGGGTTATAGCAACACTTAGGACCACTAGAGGCATCAGGACATATTGACAATCCAATACAGTTCTAGCTGCTAAAAAAATGAAGGAAGTTCTCATGGTCAATATATTTTTCATGTGGAACTTTTTTTCTAATAAAACTAAAATTATTTTACAGATAGGTTTAATGCTATTTTTTACTTTCATATTATCTACCTTGGATACCCTTGTATCCTTTTTGTCTTCACTCATAGAAAACCTTCCCTTATAACATGTAAAATGTCAGCCAAAACAATAAATGTATTGAAAATACCTGATGTCATAATCAATGGTCCACACTATTGAGTACCTGCTTGTGCAAAGGAGAGGGAAATATATTTTATATTTCTTCTTTGGAGCCAAGTTTCATCATTACAATTTTGCAAATCCAGGTTTAATTATTTTGTGGGATTTTTTTCCATTTACATTTTTTCATTTATAACTATGAACATTTGCATTTCCTGGTTTGGCTTAATTAATTTTACTTTAGATCGTATCAATCTTCCCTTATTTTTCTATATTCACTATGTTCATTCTGTCTTAAAACATTGAAATAATCCATTACAATTGTTCACCACAATTTGTTTATCCATTACAAAATGGATGGACATCTACTTGTCTTTGCTATCATAAAAAGTGCTGTTTTAAATATTTTGATAAAAATGGAACTTTTCATTTTATAAGTATCTTTTTGGGGATATATGGATAGCAGTAGAGATAAAGGGTTTAGACATTTTTAGTCATTTTATTTGCATAATTCCAAATTGCTTTCAGGAAGGGTTGTGACAGTTCACAGCTCCATTAACAATGAATTATTGAGCCCGTCTTTCTTTTTCATCCACAACACTAAGAATTGCCACATTTTATCGTCTTGGCCAATTTGCTGGTTGTGAGGTAAAACCTCATGCAAAAACAATTGGCGTTTTTGTTATTACTAGTGATTTGGAGAATAATTTGGTTGGTAACAGTTTGCACTTCTTTTAAGAATTTTTGTCTCTATTGTTTAACCCATTATTTATTGGGGAATGGCTATTGTTATATATTTGTTAGTTGTCTACAAATATTTCATATCAAATGCTTATCAATATATTTGATACAGATATTTTACCAGTTAACTCATCTTTCTTGCTTATGTAAAAGTTTTACAATTTCATGTAGATAATCATTTTTTCCCTTTATAATTGCTTCTGTCACTTGTTTGATGAAAAAATTGCTTCCTACCCATAGTTGTGAAAGGTGTGTGGTCTGTTCTTATCAAGCTTCTGGGGGGTCATTTGATTCTTTCTTTCTTGGAATAAAAATACTTTCATTTCCTACTTTACACATTACGAATTGAGTCATTGTAATAAGAACATTTTGTTAAAATATATCGTGCCAAAGATGTGCTTTATTATTATTTTTATTTCTTTCCCTACAAAAGTTGATTCCTGGTCTCTTTGTTTCTGTCTCTGCCTCTGTGCATTTCTTATTTATATCTATATTTTCATGTATGTATTCATACCTACATACATATGTGCTCTCAGAAATAAAAATAAATTACATATTAAAAACACAGAAAAGAGTGATGAAAATCTATTGAGTACTTTTGTAAAATGTGAAAATAGCCTAGAAAAAGACTTTAAGCCTCGGATTTCATAAAAGTTGTGTCCCTGAAGCTAATTCTTGAAGAGATGAAAAAAAAAGGACAACTAATGGGAAAGTCACTTTGATCTCACAGAAACAGTTAAATTTTCACAACAATATCATAATTGCAATAACAAAAATCATAATTAAAGTTTTTATTCTTTTCTGTAATCCATGTGTTCTTTGAGCACTAAGTAAAGTAAGGTGGAAAAATTAACCTGACACATCATTATTTTGAAAAGATCCACTTCCCAAGGACCTATTTGTATAAGCTACCTAATATCTCTCTCTGATATTTTAAAACCCACCAAAAGAAAAAAAAAAGATTCATATTGGGTACCAGTCCCAAGCTGGAATGATTTATAATGATTTACTGGCAAATGTTCTAAGAAAAGCTTTACGTTTCCATCTGTCTTAAAGTGGATTTTCCTTATAATTCTAATGCTAGATGCCATCAGTACTAAAAAGTAGACAATGGAGCATGAGTGGTTTAGGTTCTCCTCATATTCCCCTACCAACTAGGGGACTAAAAATCCTTATAGACTATAGCTGAGAAAGCATTGAGATGGATTTTTTATCTGCTAGGAGGCTTGGAGTTTGGTGATACATTAAACAATTCAATGGACCTTGAGTAAGGAAAACCTGAGTTCAAATATGATTTCATGCACAGGTTGTGTGACCCTGGACAGATCACTTGATCTTTATTTATTTCAGTTTCCTCCACTGTAAAATTGGCAGAATAATAGGATCTACCTTTAAAAGGTTGTTGTAGGCATCAAATGAGATAGTATTAGAGTACCTGGAATGTAGTAGGCACTTAAATGATTTTATCCTTCCTTCTAGTTAAAATGAGGGAGTGTTGCCTCCAATTGCAGGACTCTCTCTCTAATTGGCATCAAGAACTTCTTTTCCCAGGAAAATTCTAAGTGAGCCCTCTGCTCATTCAGTTTTAGCTTTGTAGTTGGGAAAGTTGGAAGTCATTTAACTTTCCAAACCAGGACTATGGAGTTCTAGCAAATATTCTTCTGTGACATGCAAAATCCCTCAGGTCCATCTCCATACACTCCAATTTTCTATGATCACATATCCACAAACTTAATTTATAACTGAAAATCAATCTTAAAAACAACCATCATCCATGATGGATAGAGCAGTAGGAAACATTTCAGTTCAGCCTAAATGGATAGAGGGAGGAAAGAAGAAGAGGAGAAAGAAGAAGCCTCTCAACCACTTTACCTCACTGTTTAAGAGACAGAAAGTAAAAATTTAAAAAAAAAAACCTACTAAGTTACAGTAGTGCTAAAAACAAGACACATTCAGGAAAACACCAAGTTCTGTCCAGAAAGATGTCTCATAAAAGAGAGGTACATATCAGATAAGGATGTAGCCTCTCATAATTATGGTCAATCAATATGTCCATCCAGGGCAGTAATACCTTTCAATTTCTATTAGCTCATACTTCTAGAGTGTCCTCACCTCCTTTCTCCTCCTGAAGTATCTCCAAGATTTATGGCTTTCAGGATCCTTCAGTGTCTTCTTTCAGCTAGGAAAACTACATTTTCCAGAAGTCCCTGTTGTCCAAATTAATTGGGGGGGGGGATATTGTTGATCAGACATGTTTTTGTTGAGGGTGGCTATAGTATTAAAAAAAAGTTTTACCTTTGTATAGTTGCTCTGGAACCTACTCCTTGAAAGATAGTTTACTTTTATTAAAAAAAAAAAAGTTCAATGCAGTCAGAGATTCATTGGAAAAAAAAACAATCTTGAGTAGCATAATCCATTACAATTACAAAGAAATAAATAATAAAAATGAGACTCCTCTTTGGTGCTTTTTTATTGCTGCTATGGACAAGATACTATATGAGGCTTGTACTGTGAAGCACTACTTGAACTTCAAGTAGTGAAGACCTTCCACAGGGCTCTTTTTCAATGGCATTTGTTTGGTAGCATTATGAGACAAGTGTGTGTTATCCAGGTTATAAAAAAAAGATGAAGATATCAACTGTAGGAAAAAGGAAGAGTCTGGCTTTTATTGCAGATGATTACAGGTAATCATTTCCACTGCTTTGAAACATTAAGTACGGATCCAAGACTATCAAATCCATTTTTGAAATGGAATGACATTTGGGATGCAAGGCCATGAAAAGAGTAAGAGACAGGATTCTGGGCTAAGCTTTGAAGCTGTGACTTTTTTATCCTGGCAGCTAAAAGTTGATTTAGCAGAGAAAGCAATCAATTCATTTCCATAGTTCTTTGAGAGAGAATAACTTACTGATGCAAAGAAAAAAAAAGTGACTTCACATGTTTAAGAATGGCTGTGAATTTCTTAATTTTTCTTTTCCTTAAAGTGAAGCTAAAAGCTTGAAGGCAGTCTCTGTATTTGAGGTTTTTAAGTCACTTATCAGAAAAAGAAAAATAAATAAATAAAAACACTCAAGTAAGAGCAAATTTATTAGGTACTGTTCTCTTGGAGAATGTTGTCATAAAAATAATTTTTACATGCAGATGCAAAGTGATTCAAATTGGAAGCAGAGAGAAAAAATAGAATTGTGTTTAAAGAAAAAATGTATTTAGAGGAAAATATTTAAACCTTTGTTTTCATAAATTTTTGTCAAAAAAATCTGACCTAGACCATTTAAGTTACTTAACAATACACTAGATAACAATATTTTAATTGACACATTTCAGTGTTTAAAAAGAAACACATCAATGGTTATTGATATCTGTTATCTATAAATTATGTGATGGAAAAAATTATTGATTTTTGAGGTGTCTTCATCATAGTTTCCACTGCATTTTATAGTTTGAGTAGGCTCCTTAATCTGGCATTAAAGTACCCTCATATTATCACTCAATCCCACACTTTTGTCTTATTCTATAATACTCCTCCCACACATTACCACAGGACTCCAGTCCAAAGCAGGATGTGAATGTTCAAATGAGAGGTATGAGAAAGTGATTTTAAAGTTCAAAGGAGAATAGTATCACTTCTCTCATTAGGGATAGAGGGTCACTTATGAGCTGTTCCTTCAAAGGTAGAGATGGTATTGGGCACCCCAGGCAATGGGGAGAGGGTAGAGAGGCAGAGGTGGGGAAGTATGAAATAAGATCAAGGAAAAGGAAACAACCTGACCTTTCTGGAGTCAAGTGTACCTGAAAGGCTTAAGTGTAAAAACTCCAAGATTTAGTATCATTGTGTTTGGCTTTGAATGTCAGGCTAACTCACTTGAAATGTAATTCTTAGGCAATGCTACACACAGAAGTATTTAGCATTATTTAGACCTCCTGGATACTGAATAAAAGTTTTCACTTGTCAGCAAGATAGTTGTGTTGTCTTGATATGACTGTTAACTAGTTTCAAATTGTCATATGATTCCATTCCCAAAAAGAGTAGAGCAAAGGCTAGTTACAGTAATTAGGCTATGTTGAAAACTTTTTTGGAGGGAGGAAAGGAACAAAGACTGGTAAAGTTGTTAGGAAGAAAAATACTAAACTAAACTTTTAAGTGTGTGTGTGTTGTTGTTGTTGTTGTTGTTGTTCTCTTTGTTTCAGTGAGATTGTCAGAAAATCAGGTCAACTAGGGTCAGAATATTATGGTCCACTCTATCCTATTTAGGCTATACTCTATAAATAAAAATTTCAGGTTCTACCCTGCAGAGCATTAAAAAAAAGATTATACTTTTCAATTTAGACAATATATATACTATTTATTCCTTAGGGTTTTTCCCCTCACGAGCACCTCTGACTAAAAATAAAAAAGGACCATCCATTTGACAACTGTGGAAATATTACTGTCTCTACAATGATCACTAACAATCGTCTCTGTCTGGATGATGCTTTTATAGCACAGCAGGAATGAGACAGAACTCTACTTTTAAGGCCTTATGGATACTTTTATAAGCAGAGCAGGCTAGTAAGAAAAAAAAGTACAGAAAGTAAGGAAAACAAAGGGAAGAAAAATGAAGAAATCAACAATTATTAGAAGTCACTTTTTCATGTAGTTTTCCCTCCAGGACTCTTCTTCCATTTTGGCTATGCCATTTAGATCACAAGCTTAGCAGGTTTGCTAATGCAATGAAACTGAGAAGTATAAATAATATGTGAGAAAACTCAGTTGTTAGGAAAGATCTTGACATGTAGGAATTATCAGCCAAATCTACTATGATAAGAGTTTTATGAGGATAATTAAAAATATATGCATAGATTCAAAAAAATTAACTCCACAGCTGTAGAAAGGGGAAGTGTGCTTCCTTCAACAGAAAACTGTTGGAGTGCAAAACAGCTGTAGGGAAACAATCTCAATATGAGTCAATAGAGAGGCAATGTGGAAACCTCTAAGAAAAAAAAAAGCTAATAAAATTTCAGGATGAATTTGAAAAGACTTACTCTGCAGAATGGAAACGATACTCTAATCCTGGCCAGATCACATGTAGAATATTGTATTTAATTTTGAATCCCACATTTTAGGGAAAAAAATATCATTGTGAAGCATGTTTATAGAAGGGCATCCAGAATATTGTAACTCATAGAACGCCAGGAAAGGCCAAAGGAAAACTGATGTTTTGCATGAAGAATAGAGGATTTAGGCACTCAAAGCACACTCAGAAAAAGAAATGAACAAGCCATCAATGAACTCCCTAAGAAAAAACCTCCAGGGTCAGATGGATTTATAAGTGAATTCTATTAAACATTTAAAGAACAACTAATTCCAATACTATATAAACTATTTGGTAAAATAAGTGAAGAAGAAGTTCTACCAAATTCTTTTTATGATACAAATATGGTGCTGACCCCTAAACCAGAAAGAGCCAAAACAGAGAAAGAAAATTATAGACCAATTTCCTTAATGAACATAAATGTAAAAATTTTAAATAAAATATTAGCAATGAGATTAAAACAATTTATCTCAAGGACAATACACTATGACTAGGTAGGATTTATACCAGGAATGCAGGACTGGTTCCATATTAGGAAAACTATCAGCATAGTTGAACATATCAACAACAAAACTAACATATGATTATCTCAATAGATGCAGAAAAAGCATTTGATAAAATACAACACCCATTCCCATTAAAAACACTAGAGAGCATAGGAATAAAAGAAGACTTCCTTAAAATGATAGATAGAATCTATCAAAAAGCATCAGCAAGCGTTACATGCAATGGGAATAAACTACAAGCATTTCCAATAAGATCAGTGGTGAAATAAGGATGTCCATTATCACCACTGTTATTGTGCTAGAAATGTTAGCTGTAGCAATCAAAGAACAAAAAGAAATTGAAGGAATTAGAATAGGCAAAAGAGGGTTAGTGGGAGGGGGAGAAAATTTAAAACTCAAAATATTATAGAAGTGAATGTTGAAAACTAAAACTAAAAAAATAAATTAAAAAAATACATTTGTAGGGCTTTCAAGTGGAAGACAGAAAAGACTGTCTAATAATCGTCCCAGAAATCAGATCTTTGGGCAATAGATAGAAGTAGAGAGGTATATTTAGTTTTGATACCAGATAAAATTAATTAGTAACTAGTAATGTCTAAAAGTTTAGTGGGCTTTCTGTAGTGGTTTTGGAGTGAAGAATGGATGTGAATTGTTAGGATTTTTTAGAAGAAACCTTTGGTCAGATATAGGTTAGAGTCAATAACTTTTAGATTTCTTCTGTGAACTCCTATGACTACATAATTTGTTTTGGCTTTAGAACACTCATAACCCAGGAAAAGTTTTGCATAATTTATAAATCTTGACCAGCACAAAAGTGCTACATTGATGCCAATAGAGTTAACAAATAGATTATTTTTCTTTGTTTTTTTTTTGTTTAACACCACAGCTTGTGAAAACATTATAGTTGTTTTTCAGTAAAGTATGACTCTTAGTGACCCCATTTGTTTTTTTTTTTTGTTTGGTTGCTTGTTTGTTTGTTTTTGTTTTGTTTTTGCAAAAACACTAGAGTAGTTTTCCATTTCCTTTTTCCAGCTCGTTTTGCAGATAAGGAAACTAAGGGGAATAAGGTTAAGTGATTTGCCCTGGTCACACAACTAGAAAGAATGTGAGGCCAGATTTGAACTCATGAAGATGAGTCTTCCTGAATCCAGACCTGGCACTCTATTTACTGTGCCACTTAGCTTTCTCACAATAAAATAAAGAATGATCTTTTGATTTTTGGGGTCCAGTTTGTAGATGATGTACTAGAATATTTGGTGGCATTTTTTAACAAGAACCTTTCCATTCCACAAAAAAATCTACTTTCTATCTTATACTGCTTTGAAGCCATTTTAATAATGTCTTAAATGTTCATAATTCTTTTTATTCTTCCAAGTATTACTTTTTATCCTGTCTGTTCCTTTTTCTATCTATCTAGTTGTTGCTAAGTAGAATTGTATTACTTCCTCACAAATAAGCAAAAGAAAATGCCTACCTCTCAGAAATTTATAGAAAGGAGAGATTTTTGACATTTTCATTTTAGTGATGAGGAAAATAAGTCCACAGCAACTATGTCAGAAAATCATAGCATCATAGAACTTCAATGCTAGAAGTGATCTAGATCTAGTCCAATTTTTATTGATTAGCAAATATCCCTACAATATTTCCAATATATGTTTACATAACCTTTTCTCGAAGATCTGTAGTTATGGGAAACCCAATATGTCTACAATCTGTCAGTCCTAATTGAGATAGTCCTAATTACAGCTAAGTTTTGGTTTTATCCTGTTTTACCTAACTGAAGCAACTTCTACCTATTACCCCTAGCAATACTCCATGGAGCCAAGAAGAACAATTCTCATTCATAGAATTAAAGACAACTCTCATATCCCACAGTGATCTTCCCTTCTTCAGGCTAAAATCCCCAGGTGACTGGATCTCAGACATATGGCTACTTACTGACACTCAGAAATAGGATTAAGGTCTCTTTACTTCTAGCTATTTCTAGCACAATACTATTTCTTTCATCCTTTCTTATCCATGTGTCCTACTCTACGTTTTTTTATATACCAAAATATTCACGTTATTGCCAAGGACCCTGAGGAAATATTTGATTTACATAGGTTATAAATTTTGAGATAAATTTTAGTAATATTCAAGACATTATGTTCCTCTGTAATGTTCCCCCATTAGACTCTGAGCTCCTTGAATGCATGCTGTCTGGTGCATGAGATTGTGTGCAGAGACTTAAGAGCAGAGATTGTCATTTAGATTTCTTTGTATCCCTAGTAAGGGAAGGGGAATTAGATTTATATAGCACCTATGTGCCAAACACTGTGCTAAGCATTTTTTTTAATAGTTGTATCATTTTATCCTCACAACAACCCTGAAAGGTAGGTACTGTTATTATCCTCATTTTACAGTTGAGGAAGCTATGAGGAAGAGATATTGAAGTGACTTGCCCAGAGTCACACAGGTAGTAAGTGGCTGAGATTGGATTTGAACTCAGGTCTTCACGGATCCAGACCCAGTGCTCTATTCAGTGAGCCACCAGGTGCCTCCTAATCATTAACAGTGCCTGGCACATAGTAGGTACTTAATAAATATTTATGACTCACTGAGCACTAAATAAGTTACTTTTTACAATGTTTAATACAACCCTATGGGGAATAGAGATTAAACCTGTGATTTCAGTGATAAAGGGACCTCCCAGATGAGGAAACTTCTGCTGTACCAGATGCATCAGCACCTTCTCTTATCTTTTGACTTCTTATCTCAGAGAGCTGCCTGGAACTTTGAAACCCTTGGGCAACTTGCCTAGGACAACACAGCTAGTGTGTGTGAGAGATAGGATTTGAATCCAGGTAGTCCTGGAACAAAGGCTAGCTCTCTATTCACTTATGCCATGCTAACTCTCTTATGTTACCCAGACAAAAAAAAAAGATACTTTGATAATTGTTCCATAATAATAATGATAAACCATGATAATAGTTATCACTTTATAGCACTTTAAGTGCAAAGTGCTCTACAAACATTATTTTCTTCTAATCTTGATTTTTTAGGTGAGGACTGAGGCAAACCAAACAGAGGTTAAGTGACTTGCCAAGGGTTGTTAAAAAGTTACCAAATTTCTGAGGCAGGATTTGAATTCAGGTCTTCTCAACCATTAGTTCAATATCCACTGTACCAGAGAGCTGCCTGGAAATTTATATCTTATAACAATCAGTTGGCCTTTCCACTGGAAAACCCTCTTATTTCCTAGTATAGATCGATTTACCTGAAATTAATAGAATTCTAAGATATAGCAAATAGGTTTGACAGCACAGACTGCACATAGGGGCAGATTTAATGAACTGTAGAACACTTCTCATAATTGAAATAATTTCTCAGCAGATGTTCAGTTTTGCTTTACTAAAAGGAGGGAGAGGGGAGAAACTTTCATGTGGGATCATATTTTACAAACACAAGAACATTGCTATTTTGGTTTCAGAGAAAAATATGGGAATCTAAGAACATTTGAAATCTGTTCCCAGTTCTGCTACTAATTTTCTCAGTAACCTTTTGCAAACCATTCGCAAAGAACTAAAAGGGAGTGGATGTTTGGCATAGGGTGTGAGTGATAATTCTCAGTTGTTCTGGAGCATAAACACTCCAAACCTCCATCTCTTAATCTCTTACTGATTTGTCATGTGACTGTAGAGGAAGATCTCATCCAAATTTGTTGTTGTTGTTATTGTTCATTCAGTCTCTGTATCTGACTCTTCATGACCCATGGACTATACCTTGGGGTTTTCTTGATAAAGCTACTGGAATTGGTTGCCATATCCTTCTCCAGTGGATTAATGCAAATAGAAGTTAAGTAACTTAACCAGGATCACATAGCTAGTAAGTGTCTGAAGCTGAATTTGAATTCAGGTATTCCTAACTCCAGGCCCAGCACTCTATCCACTGATCTACCTTGCTGTCTCATCTAAATTAAGATAATTTTTTTTAATCAAGTACATAGTTCCATTGAACAATGAAAGGAATCAGACTTTTCAAATTGAGAATTGTAGTTATTCCTGTCAGTCTTTCTCTAGTGGTCTCACATGGGAAGAGATGGAAGAACATTCCTCTAGCAGACCACAAGTAGAAAAATTCTAATTAACAAATATCTAGTAAGTGTAAAACATTGTATTAGGAACTATAGGAATAATGATGATGATGATTACATACTACTTTAAGATTTGCAAACTCCTTTGCATATATCATCTTATTTTAATTTAATAACACTAATAATACATATATTTAAAAAAGATATAATTTCCTCAATATTTTTACACCTAGGGCCAGGGGGGGCATAGGAAGTAGAGAGGAGCTGTTGATAGAGTATGTGGATAGAGTACAAGATAGTGAGAAAGGTGCCTGGGGCCAGGATCACTCTGGCTACAACTTCAGGACTTAATTAAATTGAGTCAAGAAAGCAATTAGCAAAAAAAAAAAAGTATTGGATAACACAACAGACATTCATACTTTTAATAAGGATATGCACTGACAAGCACAGTCCCTTAGGTCTCCCCATTCATAGAACATGCCAAAGTCATTAACAACAGTATCTGATTCCTCAGGTTTAAAGCACTACATATATTCCTATGGCTGGCTGACATAGTGTTCCTCACTATCTCCAAATGTGTTACTTACTACATTTAGCCAATCACCTAACATGGAATTCCTGATTATCGTGCTACCTACACTCTTACTCAGGTTTTCCATGCCTAAGAATTAAATGGTGCCTTGATTTAATAATGTCATGCAATGTGATTAACCCCTTAATGTCCAAGGCTTGGGCAGAACATGTGGAGCTCTTAGGAAGAAGCCTAGGAAGGAATCAATATTCAAAGAAATTGGAGGTGTTGAGTGGGATCTATGAAGGAGTATGGAGAAGGTGAGCTGAACTTTGAAGGAAGAGAATGATTCTGAAAGGAAGAAATGGGCAGAATCCCAGGCATGAGGAATGTTCTGCATGAATTCATAGCAATGGAAAATGGCTTATTGTATTTAGGGAACAGTAAACAGGCCAGTTTAGCTGTAACATAGGCTATATACAGGTGAGAAATCATAAGGCAAAAGGACAGGACTTGACAATTGATTTGGATATGTGAGTTGAAGGAAGGGAAAATTCCAAGGTGAATGCAAAGTTTTAAATCGAAGTGAGTAGAAGGAATATGGTGTGTCAGTTAATATCTACATTTGATTGCTACATTCATAGTCTGTTTGCAGAAGTTCCATGAATGATGAGCTAGAGAATTTATAGAAAATAATTTGAAGAATGTAGAGGGAATTGTTGAAATAATGGCTACTACTGTGCTGCCCTCTAGTAATCAGTTGTTTGACTTTTGATAACATGGTGGAACTACATTTTGCAAAATGGAACATAAGATGAATACAGAGTCAGGAGGCCATAATATTACCTGCTTATCAAAACTGCAACAAAGGCAGGTCTCTATCTGACTTGGAAACCGTATCTCCCACTCCTGCTCAACATTTTTCTAAGCTGTCTTTTTAAATTTCCTACACTATTGGTCTTATTATTCACAAAGCTTCCATCCCAGGGCTCCTCTTCAGGGACAGCCTGGGTGATATACACAGAGCAAGACAGAAGTTAAAAGAAGAATAAGGTATAAAGGAGAAAACCATAAATCTATTATTGGACATATTGAACTGAGTTTGAACTGAGAACATTAATACTTACTTTCTGTGTGTCCCTGGGATAGTCACTTAACCTCTCTGCCTCATTTTCTTCATCTGTGAAATGATGATAATAATGACATCTAACTCATAAGGTTGTCTTGAGGATCAAATTAATTAAAATATATGAAGCACTTTGCAAAGCATCAAGCACTATACAAATATGTTCCTCCTCCTTCCTCCTCCTTTTCTTCCTTCGTCCTTTTCCTTCTCTTTGTTTTCCTCCTCTTCTTCCTCCTCCTGTTCCTCCTTTTTATCCTCTTCCTCATCATTATCACTATTATTGTTTTAAGAGTCATATACTTATTTCAAATTATCTTGTGGAAGAAGTATATAACTGACCTTGAACAGTATTTGACAGTGCTCCTCTTCACTTAGGGGTATCTCACTCAAAAATTCTTTGTAATTTTAAATTCATTTAGAAAAATAAATATTTAGTCTATACCTGGCATAGCACCAATTAATGCCAATCTATTGGAGAAATAAGGATATACAAAATATATTCTTCTCTTCATCAGCATTACAATTTTATCCTTAGAAAATTCAATTTTTTAAAAGTAAGGCCTTTTATTCTTCGTGCTCACTCCTCTTTCTCTTCCTGAAGACTGTTATTTTCCAATATTATATCCTCTATCCTCGTATCCATTTTATCTACATATTCATTTTCTGCTACCCCCCCCCACACACTATAGCATGTAAGTGCTAGATATATAAGGTAAAAAGAAAACAGCCCCTATTCTCAGAAGACTAACATCATATAATGGAAGACAACATGCACTTTAAAGGATGGGTAGAAAATAAAAAGAAAATGTGAGGAAGGATGGGCATTTAATAAAGACTAAATAGCTCAAGTAAGTACCTACAAAAGACAGGAAAGAACCAGATATGTAAAGGGAATCATGAGTATTTCAATTTACCTAATGTACACAGTATATGGATAAGAGTTGCAAGACTTTTGGAAAGGTAATGAACTTCTGAACTTCTGTATGATTGTGAGACTGAAACCTAAACAGGTTATTTACAGAATCAAATATTCTCAGCAATAGATGGGATTTAACAAATCACCTGGTTCTTATGCCTAAAAAATAATTCCTTCAACAATATCTCAGTCAAGTGGTTATCTGTTTTCTACTTGAAGGCCTCTAATTAGATGGGAATATACTAACTAAGAAGTCCGATCTACATTTGGATGGCTCTAAAGATTCCATTTAGGAAACACTGAAGTTCTTACTAGAATCATCTACATAAGCAGCATCCTTTCTTATTCCTTATAACTTTCCTTAAACAACCTCTCTGCAACCTTCTAGTATGAAGCTTTCTCAAAATTTCATAAGAATGTAAATATATCTTCATGATGATGGCTGGGATTAGATAGTGTTTAAAGTTTGAAAAATGCTTGGAAAAATATTGCTTAATAATATACTCACATATCTTGACCCTGTGAGGTAGGTAATATTAATATCTCAATTTTAAAGATCAAATTGAGAAAAATTAATTGATTTGCCCAGTGTCACACAGCTAGTATATGTCTGACACAGGATTTGAACTCAGGTCATTCTGACTCCAAATTTATCACCATATCCAGTAAGCATCAAGCTACTTGATCATCCAGATCATTGACAAAGTTATTGATAAGTATAGGGCCAATGACAGGTCTCTATATCATTTGACTGAAGTTGTTCTTCTAAGTTGACATAACCGTATTAATACCCTAGTATTTGGCTGTTGTTGGGTCACCTTGCCTTTATTATAATTTAACACTTAAATTGAATTCCATACCTACTAGGTACCAATTTTTCTTCCTTACTGTGTGAAAGAGAAAAAAAAAAAACATACACGCACACATACAAATGCAAATATCTCTATAGTTAAGACTGTTTACTCTATCTTATGAAGTGAAAGGAGTCAGCTGTGGCTGACAAATTGGATATGTTAATATAAATGTTATCATCATTTAACCTTTCAGTGCCCCAAGCAACTCTCTAAAATTATAAATTGCAGATAATTATGTATCTGTATTGGTTCAGGGAATCTCTACATCAGCATTTCCCTATAATGATATAATTATTAGTCTAAACAACAAAAAACCTCAACATAATAAAAATGACAATAAATAACAATATCTTTACAGTATAACTGAGAGAGAGGAGGGTCATGCAAATAAATCATCTTGACAACCACCTCCCCTCCAATTCTGATATACACAATTTAGTGCCCTTTAGCTCAGAAGCCTTACTTCGATTTTGGTTTTTGCATCTATCATTGATAGGAGCAAACCTTGTGAAAACTGTTCCCATTATCCTTGTCATCAACAGCAAACAGTGACCAAGTAACTCCAAGAAACAGGTGCTACAGTCCCTCCTTTATTAGCTACTAAAGACAGAGAAAATCATGTTTTGTCCACCAAATATTTTGTCACTTTCAAATGGTTCAAGCTCAGAAAATGATAGTTTTATCAATGGAAATGACATTATGGAATGTGCATTAACATCTGCTTTGCTGTTGTACACTAAAATCACATAGCCTTTCTGTTTGACTTGCAGCTAAATCTTCCTATATGTGTTGTCTCTCCCTATTAGAAGTATGGGGGTGGGGAGGAGAGGGAAGAAAACAACAACAGCAAAAAGAAATTTACATGATAATTTTATTGTATGTTTGAAAGGAATGGGATGGTGTGCATAGCAGATATGTAGTTTCATGTACAATATTTTTTTTAATTTTACTATATTAGGGAAATGCTTGTTTTATTCCATAAATCAAAAATACAAATAAAATAAAGAAGGTTGGGGCAGGTAGGTGGTAAAGTGGATAGAATGTTGGACAGGAATCAGGAAAGTCAGGAACTCTCCTTTTCTTGACTTAAAATCTGTTCTCAGACACTTACTAGCCATGTGACCCTGGACAAGTCATGTAACCCCATCTGCTTCAGTTAGCTCATCTGTAAAATGAGCAGGAGAAGAGAGTGGCAAACTACGTCAGTATCTCTGCCAAGAAGGACCAAAATTAATTCATGAATTGAACATGCCTGAAAAACAACTGAACAACAACAAAATTAGAATGTTACCTCCTTGAAAATAGGGATATCTTGCTTTTTTTTTGTAACTCCAATACTTACAGTGCTTTGCACATAGCTGATATTTAAGAGATTTTTTTTTTCATTCACTCATTAATTCATTCATGCATGTGTGCATTCATTCATTCCTCATGTTTTGGATATGCAGACTGGGTCAAGTCCTTTATCCAGAGGAAGTAAAAAAGTATGATAATTACTTAGTATAAGCAACCTTTTTCATATGGTTAGATTTTTTGACAACAGTGATCACATATGAGTATGGGTTTCTACTGAAACCCTGAAGTTTGCCGATGAAAAGTAGAAGCTCAAATACCGTCTACAACCATTGTTTAAAAAAAAAAGCCAAAGCCCCACCCTTTCACTTTTTTTTCTGTTGTATTTTCAGTTTGGAGTATCCAGAGTAAACATATCCAGAGATTTCAGGCTCAAAATCTTTTTAACAAAAATAAAGTTAAAAAGACAAACTACAACTAGAGCCAGAAGGACACCAAAGAGTTTGGGTTACTTAATTGACCAATGTGCATTGTGAGATAGTGTTCTCCATAGAGTATCTAAAATTCTACTCATATATTTTGCTTCCCACTCTATCTTTGATATTCATTCATTTCTTATATAATATTCAATTATTATGTATATCATTGTGCTTTGATTTTGAGAGCTCCTAAATCTAATAATCTTATTGGTGCAAGTAAATTAATATTGTGGAAACTGTTAACTGATCCAGATCAACAATTCATTTCTAGCTCATAATATAGTATTAGAAAGCTGATTTTCATACTAATGAGTTAAATGACTTTGGCACAATCATGTAAGAATAGTTTATTACATACAATTCTTGTGCTTATGAAGAACAAATAGTTCTTTCTACTGTAGTAGAAAGTAGTTTTCATCTAATATTAAAATAAAATCTATTATCACTTTCTTTAAAAGTGCCAGTCTTGGGGGGCGGAGGCAAGATGGCTGAGTGAAAGCAGTAACTTGCTTGAGCTCTCCCTGAAACTCCTCCAAATACCTATAAAAAATGACTCTAAACAAATCCTAAAGCAGGAGAACCCACAAAAAAAAAGTGAAACAAATTTCCAGCCCAAGACAACCTGAATGGTTTATCAGAAAGGTATATTGTGCTGGGCTGGGAGAGGAATGCAGTTCAATGTGGGCACACGGGCTGCAGCGAACCAGAAGCAGGCCTCAGAGGACTGAATCGCAGGCAGCTGTGATGGTTTCCAGACCTCTCAACCCATGAATGTCAAAGAAAACTTGGAAGGTCAGTGGGAAAAGTCCATTTCTGTGGTGAGAGAGAAGTACAGGGTCCCAGCCCCATTCCCCAAGCTCGGCCCCAGGGTGGCAGTTGCCTCCTGAACTTCTGGCCCACAGACAGAGGGGGATTGCAGGGATCTCTCTGCTGGTGCAGGATTCTCTTGCTTTGCCCATGCTTGGATCTGGGGCACAGTTATGGGTGGCTGTCCTGGGAGGAGAAGGAGTGCTGGCATGGTGGAGCTTGTAGTGGCTGTGGAGAGGAAATCGTCCTTACAATTCCAAGACAGAAAATAGTGCTTGTGGTCACTCATAGAGCAGAGCACAGGACAGGAAAGGAGTAAACACCTCACCCTTTTTCATAGCACCTTGGAAGAACTTAAAATTTACAGGTCCCTAGAGTATCTCTGAAAACAGTTGCACAAAACCCCTGAAGCTTGGGACAGTACATTGTCCACACTGGAAACAGACCAGTACCTTAACAAAGAGTTTATAACTCAAGTAATTGACTGGGATCATGAGCAAGCAGTGCAAAAAGAGTCAGACTATATTATCTTATTTTGGTGACAAAGAAGATCAAAACATAGAACTAGAAGAAGACAATGAATCCAAAGTTCCTACATCCAAAGTCTCCAAGAAAAATATGAATTGGTCCCAGGCCATGGATGACGTCAAAAAGGAGTTGGAGAAGCAAGTAAGAGAAGTAGAGGAAAAACTGAGAGGGATGCCAAATGAGACCACAAAAAATACTCAAGAAAATAACACCTTAAAAATAGCCTAACTCAAATGGTAAAAGAGGTCCAAAAAGCCAACGAGGAGAAGAATGCCCTAAAAACCAAAATTGGCCAAATGGAAAAGGAAGTCCAAAAGATTACTGAAGAAAATACTTCCTTAAAAATTAGAATGGAGCAATTGGAAGCTAGTGACTATATGAGAAATCAAACCACTGTAAAAACCAATCCAAAGGAATGAAGAAATAGAAGAGAATGTGAAATATCTCACTGGAAAAACAACTGACCTGGAAAATAGATCCAGGAGAGAGAACTTAAAAATCATTGGACTATCTGAAAGCCATAATCAAAAAAAGAGCCTAGACATCATCTTTCAAGAAATTATCAAGGAAAACTGCCCTGATATTTTAGAACCAGAGGGCAAAATAGAAATAGAAAGAATCCACACCTCCTGAAAGAGGTCCCCAAATGAGAACTCCAAGGAATATTGTAGGTGAATTCCAGAATTCCCAGATCAAGGAGAAAATATTGCAGGCAGTCAGAAAGAAACAATTCAAGTATTGTGAAAACACAATCAGAATAATACAAGATTTAGCAGCTTCTACATTAAGGGACCAGAGGGCATGGAGTATGATATTCCGGAGGGCAAAGGAGACAGGATTACAGCCAAGAATCACCTACCCAGCAAAACTGAGTATAATCCTTTAGGGTAAAAAATGGTAATTCAATGAAATAGGGGAGTTTCAAGCATTCCTGAGGAAAAGACCAGAGTTGAATATAAAATTTGAATTTCAAATACAAAACTCAAGTGAAACATGGAAGAGGCAAACAAGATAGAGAAATCATAAGAGACTTATTAAGGTTGAACTGTTTACATTCCTGCATGGAAAGATGATATTTGTAACTCATGAGTCCTTTGTCAATATTAGGGTAGTGGGAGGGAAACATACATTTAGTATGTATAAACATACTAAACATACTTAAACATACATTTAGTATGTATAGATAGATAGAAGGCACAGGATGAGTTGATGATGAAGGAGTGATATCTGGAAAATAAAATTAGGGGGTGAGAGAGAATTATACTGGGAGAAGGAGAAAAGGAGAAGTAGAATGGGATAAATTATCTCACATGAAACAGAAAAGAGAAGGCTTTTACAGTGGAGGGGAAATGGGGGAAGGTGAGAAGGAATGAGTGAATCTTATTCTCATAGGATTTGGCTTAAGGAGGGAATAACATACACAATGAGGTGTGGAAATCTATCTTACCCTACATAAAAATAAGGGGGGAGGGGGACAAGACAGCAGGGGTTTGATAGAGGGGAGGGCATATTGTGAGAGGGGATAATCAGAAGTAAACACTTTCGAGGAGGGACAGGGTCAAAAGAGAGAATAGAATAATGAGTAGGATAGGATGAAGGGAAATATACTTAGTTTTTCACAACATGACTACTATGGAAGTGTTTTACATGACTACACATCTATAACCTGTATCGAGATGCTTGCCTTTTCAATGAGGGTTGGTTGGGAGGGAGGAAAGAAGAAAATTTGTAACCCAAAGTTTTAAAAACACGTGTTAAAAATTTAAAAATATTTAAAAAAGATATTATCTGTAAAAAAAAGTGCCAGTATCTATAGAATTTTTTTTAATAATACACAACTGAGAACTCTTCTAAGTTTTTTTTTTTTTGACATGGGGATGGTGTAATATTGGCTTTGTACCAAGATCTGCAACTTACTCTGTAAAATGCCCTACCTTTTAGAAATGACACATCATTGCACTTTAATGGCATAGATGATTCTGGAATTAATCACAGTTGCTTTAGTTTTTGTTTCACTTCATTGGTTTCATAGTTTGGTTATGTTGAAGGATAGAAATTCAGCTATTTTAAATAGCTTACGCTTTCCTTGAATTTTTTGAAAATAGCTATACATTGATTAGAAGACTATTAAGTCTGAATCATAAATAAAACAAAACTTGGCTGTGTTGGAAACAATAATGTTTTCAAAGTATGATTTCCCAAGAAAAAGCCAAGTTCTACTGGTACTTTTAAGCAAAAACAAACAAAAAATGAATTCAATTCGATTCAATCCAAGGGATTAAATAAATATTTTTAAATGAATTTTATTTTAGATGCAGAACCCATAAGATCAATACAGAAAAAAAAAGGAAAAAAACATAAACTTAAATATTGGAAATTAATTACAAATTAGGAAAAGAAAATAAAGTATGTTATGTGCATAGCAGAACATAGGAGAGGATTCAAAATATGTAATGATAAATTTTCATTTCAAGAAAGCCAATATGATAAATAGTACACATTGTGTCAAGAGCTGTGTCAAAGATCTTTTCTTTGCTTCTTTGTTAAGTTTTCTTTTGTCCTCTGCTGTGCACATTTTTACTTTATTCTTCCCACCCTCAAGGCTACAATTGAGTGTGGATATATTTCTCTATAGTTATAGATATATACATAAACATATACATGCATACTTATACATATATACTTACATATATATACATATACTTTCCCAAACAAATTCTACTCCTGATATTTGTTTTTATGTTTGTGCATATTTCTTGTTTCCTATCCCTCCTGACTCCTCTACTTTACTTCTACCTGCTACCTTGCCCTTCTATTACTTAGCCTACCCCCCTCCAAGGATCCCTCCTTCATCCTCTCATTCCCATAAATTTAAACACCCTTTTATAGCCCCCTATAACCTATTCCTTCACCCTCCCATCTAGAGATCCCTCCCTTGTCCTCTCCTTCCTCTCTGTCCCCTCATTGTTTTATTTCTTCTAAATTTAGAAGACTTTTATATTCTTCTAAATATATATGTATTGTTCCCTCTTAAACCCATTCCTGATGAAAGTAGGTTACCAGAACTATGAGCCCTTCTCCTTCACCTAATTCCTCTATTTAGATTCTTCCTCTCACACCTCGTTTGTATAAAATAATTACTCTTTTTAGCCGTTCCTAAATGGTTTTACTTTTTGAAGTCATATCATACTCAAGTCTACCCCAATCTTTCTTATCTGCTACCCAATTATTAATAAGAATCTTAGACATGCATTTTGCATTTTACATAGATAAAAAGTAAATGGTCTGTCCTTATTGAATCTCTTGTAATCAGTCTTTGGTATGTACTTTATGTTTCTCTTGGGTGTTGTATATCAAATATTGTATTAAGTTCAGTTTTTTTTTAAATAAAATCTTGAGAGTCTGACAATTGATCAGATGTCCATTTTTTTTTCATTTGGGATTATGCTTAACTTTGCTGGATATGATACATTCAGCCTGAGCCCCAGTTCTTTTGCTCTTTGATATATATAGTGTTCCAAGACTTGTGGTCCTTTAATGTCTCCACTGATAGGTCTCGTATGATTCTAACTTTGGCACCATTATATTTAAATTTTTCTTGTTGCTTTTAATATTTTTATCCTTGAGCTGGGGCTTTGGGGATTTGACTATAATATTCCTATGCTTTTTCCTCGTAGGATTTCTTTTAAGTGGTGATTGATAGATTTTTTCTCTTTCTACTTTCCCCTTTGTTCTAATGCTTCAGGAAATTTTCTTTAATTGTTTCTTATATTATTGTATCAAAACACTTTTTTTATCATAGCTTTCAGTTAATCTAATTATTTTTATATTTTCTCCTTGATCTATTTTCTAGATTTGTTGTTTTTCTTGTAAGATGTTTTACTTTTTCTTCTATTTTTTCCTTATTCATATTTTGCTTAGTTATTTCTTGATCTATTATAATTTTGCTTGCTTCACCATGCCCAATTCTAATTTTCAAGGTGCCATTTTCTTCCTTAAGATTCTGGATCTCATTTTCTAACTGGTTGACTTTTTTTTTTATAGTCTTCTTGTTTTTCTTGGGTTATTCTTATTTATTTTTTTCCATCTCTCTCATTTGATTTTTAAAGTCTTTAAAGTTCTATAAATTATTTTTGGGCAGGTGACCATTTGACATTACTCTTTGGCATAGAAGTGGGTTTCATTGCTTTTATATCCCCCTCTGAAGATGAATCCTGGTCTTCTCTATTCCCATAATAGCTTTCTATGGTTGGATTCTTTCTCCCTCACCTTTGCATTTATTTTTTTGTAATAATAGCTTAATTTTTATAATCCCCTTTAGCCCTGGGGTATGAGGGATAGTGACTCTTGCCCCAGATCTTCGGTTCTCTTCTCTAGCCTGGAAACAAATCCAAATCTCCAGAGTCCTGTAAGTGCCCACAGCCAGGGGTCTTCTGCCCCACTGCTTCTGCACTCACTGGGCATGTGCTGATTCCTTCTCACCCCAGTGCTCTCCAAAGCACAGCTGGATTTGGAGTTCCTGGTCGTCCAAGATTCCTTTGATGTTTCCAGGCTCAGATGCCCAACTCTCCTCACTATCCTGGGGGTAAAAGTTCCAGTGGCTAGGGCAGAGGCAACCTTCCAAACCAGCAAAGCCCAGGGCTGGCTGCTTGTTGTTAACAAGGCCCCTAGCCTAGAGATGTTTACTCTTCACAGGGACCAAGCCTCTTCCTGAGATTCTTCTTCTAATTTTCTTGAATTGTCCCAGGAAGACCACTGTTGTGCCCTTATTATTTATTTTTACCCTAACTTTGTTTGCCCTGAGGTGTTATTTTGTCTCTTTTATGGAGGAAAATCCTGAGAGCTTCTAATTTTCTGACCTCCCATGTTGCCAGAATCCTCCTAAATAAATATTTCTTGAATTGAACTTAGTTTACTTCCTATTTGTTGCTTTATTTAAAAGAATTAATCAAGTTTTCTTGAGTTATGCATGAGAAGTAGTGACTTTCTCTCTGTCTTCAGTCATCTTTTGCCTCCTTGTCAACTTCCTCAGCTCTTCTAGCTTTCATTTTTAAAAAAATTTTATGAGATCTGATTGACTGACCTTCCTCTACATTTTCCTACTCTTTGTTTTACTGTGATAAGGTAGTCAAAAATCATGGAATTTTGTGGTCAGGTAGTAATCAGAGATCTGTATATGGAAATTAAAACCCCAAGGCTGTTGACTTAGAAAGTTATCAAAAAAGGATCCTGTGGCATCTAAGGGACTAAAGTCATTTTAAAAGTTTTGTGGTCATATGTTAGTTGTTAGACAATAGTAAAATAGATGAGTAAAGAAGCTATTGAGGGCTGCATATTTCTAAATGAAATACATTAAGAATGATTCTGTTCCCATTTATGACATGATTATTAAGTAGGAGATCTGTGTATGTTACCCCCAGATGTGACAAGCTATGTGAGGGACAGCCAAGATCGAGATTTTTTCAGAATTTGAAAACTGTCTGGGACTACCAACTAAGGTCCCAACTTAGAAGAAAAGTATTGGGAATAATAAAGGCATAGGAATAGAAGGGCACTATTTTGATACGACTAAAATAGACATAAAACTAAAATTTAGTTTTATATACAATGGGGAAAACATTAGAATCTACCCCAGTAACTTCTGGAGTGAACCAAAATACAATCTTCCCTCATTTTTTTTTACATTGTTCTAGAAATGCTAATAGTAGCAATAAAGCAAGAGAAATTAAAATCAATATATAGGTAAAGAAAAGAACTACTGATAGGATAATTGACATAGAAAACTCCAGAAAATCATCAAATAAAGTAACAAAGTAAAAACTACAGAAATTACAAACAATTCAGTACAGCAATAATAAAACCTAGGAAGAAAAAAATTAGAAAGTGATATCCCATTGAAAATAATTACGAATGTTTACAACATCTCAAAATTACTTTATTAAGGCACTCTTAAGATCTTTATGGATACAATTACATAACCTGATTTAAAGAAATTAAGAAAGACAGATAACTAGAGGGATATTCAGTTTTTGTGGTTTTTACCAATATGATAGAAATTATAATACTACCTAAAGGTGTTTAAAATTTAGTACTCTAGTAAACTGGGCATCTAGTTACCCAGGGATTACTTTATAGAGATAGACAAAATAAAAATGGTTTAGAATCTCAAGGAATATTATGAAAAAGCTGGAATGGGGAGGGGAGTAGCACTTGTAAATCTCAAATTACACCATAAAAAGTAGTCATAAAAACTGCTTAGTACTGGATTAAAACAAATTCAGTGCCAAAGAGTAGATAAGGTTGCTCATGAACAAATGAACACGCCGCTTCTGGGAACCAAGATGGCAGAGTAAAACGGTAGTTGCTCTCACCCTCCCCTATCAACCTCTGACAACCCAGAAAATATCACCTCAGAAAAAACCCTGCAACAAGTGAACCAGAAGAAAGATGGGGTGCAGCAGTACAAAAGCCCAGGTTGCTAGAGGGATTAACGGGAAAGGCTCCTCTTACCCTGGGAGAAGGGCAGCAGTACAAAACCAGGAATCACCCACCCAGCTAGTGGAAAGACCCACTTTAGCACACCAGGAGGAGATTCTGGGGCCTTGGCATTCTACAGTAAATGGGTCTCCGAGTGCCCTAGCAAAAATAAAGGAAGCAGCTTTACAAAGGGCCCCAGGCAGATAAGCACCCTGCAGCATTTGTCTGAAAGGAGCTTAAGAAAGCAACCTAGAGTTGCCCAAAAGTTCCAGCCTTGTTGATTCCAGCCCAACACCAGGTAAGCTGTCAGAACCTTATAGCCTCCAACTGCCAACCAGGAGGAGATCCAGAAACCCAGCTGGTCAAGCAAGCAAATACCAACAGCTGGACATCTGAGTGCCTCAGCGAGGGCAGGGAAACCAGTGAAAACCAGCTCAGAAAACCACCAGGTGCCTCGGCATTCTACAGCAAAGGAATCTCCCAGTGCCTCAACAGAACTCAGGGAGGCAAAGCTGTAAGGGGCCCCTGGCAGATAAAGACCTGCAGCACCCATCTGAAAGGAGCTGAACAAAGCTAAAGGAAAGGAAAAGCAGTCAACCTAGATTTGCCTGAAAATCCCATCCTTGCTGATTCCAGCCCAATACCAGATAAGCTGCCAGAACCCTACAGCCTCCAATTGCCAACATAAGAGGCCCCAGCACACAGAGCCAGTGACCAAGACCTAGGCTCCCAACACAAGAAGCTTGGGTCAGTGCCCTCTGCTCCCCAGCAGGAGAGCATAATCTCTTTAAAGGCCAAGGAATAAAGAAAACCATGAGTAAAAAGAAATGTACGATAGATTCATATTATGAGAAGAGTGAAGATCAAGACAGAAATTCTGAAGAGGATAACACTGTCATCAAACCCACATCTGCAACATCAAAAGGGAATATGAACTGGTCTGAAGCTCAAAAAGCCTTCTGAGAAGAACTCAAGAATGATTTTAAAAGTCAAATAAGAGAGGTAGAGGAGTCCTTTAAAAGTACAATTGGCCAATTGGAAAAAAGTACACTGAAGAAAACAAGTCCCTAAAACACACAATTGGCCAATTGGAAAAAAAGTACACTGAAGAAAACAAATCCCTTAAAAATACAATTCACCAATTGGAGAAGAAAACACAAAATCTAATAGAAAAAAACAATACGTTAAAAATTAGAATTGAACAAATGGAAACTAATGACTCTATGAGAGAGCAAGAATCAGTCAAACAGAAACAAAAAAATGAAAAAATAGATGAAAATGTAAAATACCTCATGGGTAAAACAACTGACCTGGAAAATTGATCCAGGAGAGACAATTTAAAAATTATTGGCCTACCTGAAAATCATGATGACAAAAAAGAGCCTGGACAATATCCTTCAGGAAATCACAAAGGAAAACTACCCTGAAGTCCTAGAACCTGAAGGCAAAACAACTATAGAAAGAATCCATTGCTCCCTGCCTGAAAGAGATCCCAAATTGAAAATACCAAGGAATATAATAGCTAAATTCCAAAATTATGAGATTAAAGAGAAAATACTGCAAGCATCCAGAAAGAAATAATTTAAATATCATAGAACCACAGTCACTATTACACAGGACCTTGCAGCCTCTACATTAAAAGACCATAGGGTGTGGAACATGATATTACCTAAGGCAAAGAATCTTGGAATGCAGCCAAGGATTAACTGTCCAGTGAAAAAGAGTGTGATTTTTCAGGGAAGGAGATGGATATTCAACAAAACAGGGGACTTCCAAATATTAATGATAATAAGACCAGAGCTCAACAAAAAATTTGATCTTCAAGTATAGGATTCAAGAGAGACATAAAAAGGTAAATGGGACAGAAAGATACAATGTGTTGTTAATAAGGGCAAAATGTTTATATCCCTACAATGGAAGATAACACTTGCAACTCTTGAGAACTGTATTGTTATTATACCATGTTAAAGGTGTATACATAAAGGGGGTGGATATAAGTTGACTTGGATGTAATAAAAAAAAAATCTAATCAAGTGGGTTAAATGGATTCAAGTAAGTGGATTAGTTTGATCTAAGAAAATGTACTGAGAAAGGAGGAGTCAGACAAGGGTAAATTACATTAGAGGAAATGACACAAAAACCTATTAGAGCAGAGGTAAAGAAGGGAGGGGGATGAGCATTGTTTGAACCTTACTCTCATCAGATTTGGCTCAAGATGGGAATAACATAATCAGTTAGGTATAGAAATCTAACTTGCACTATAGGCAGTAGGAGGGAAAAGGGGAAAGAAAAGGGAGGGGGGATAGAAAGAAGGAAAGAAGCAGTAAGGGTAAAGGGGAAGAAAAGGTAAAGGAATAATAAAAGGGAGGTGGGACTGAAAGGGGCAGTGGTCAAAAGGAAAACACTAGTGAGGGGGGGAAGGAGAAAGGGGAAAGAAAAGCATAAATGGGGGAAAAAGGATGGAGAAAAAGACACAGAGAGTAATCATAATTGTGAATATGATTGGGATGAACTCTCCCATAAAATGGAGGCATATAGCAGAATGGATTAAAAACCATAATCCTACAATATGTTGTTTACAAGAAACACATTTGAAAAACAGTGACACATACAGGGTAAAGGTAAAAGACTGGAGCAAAATATATTATGCTTCAGCTGAAGTAAAAAAAGCAGGAGTAGCAGTCCTGATCTCAGACAAAGCAAAAGCAAAAAAATAGATCTTATCAAAAGAGATAAGGAAGGAAACTACATCCTGCTAAAAGGCACCATAGATAATGAAGTAATATCATAACTAAACATATATGCACCAAATGGTATAGCATCCAAATTCTTAGAGAAGTTCAGGGAGTTACAGGAAGAAATAGACAGTAAAACTATACAAGTGGGGAACCTCAACCTCCCCCTCTCTGAACTAGATAAATCTAACCACAAAATAAACAAGAAAGAAGTTAAGGAGGTGAATAGAACATTAGAAAATTTAGGTATGATAGACCTATGGAGAAAACTGAATGGAGATAGAAAGGAATATACTTTTTTCTCAGTGGGACATGGCACATACACAAAAATTGACCATGTACGAGGGTATAAAAACCTCACAATCCAATACAGAAAGGCAGAAATATTAAATGTATCCTTTTCAGATCATGACGTAATAAAAATTATATGTAATAAAGGACAATGGAAAGATAGACTAAAAATAATTGGAAACTAAATAATCTAATCCTCAAAAATGATTGGGTCAAACAATAAATCATAGAAACAATCAATAATTTCATTCAAGAGAATGATAATAATGAAACAACATACCAAAACTTATGGAATGCAGCAAAAGCAGTTCTTAGGGGAAGTTTTATATCTTTAAATGCTTACATAAATAAAATAGGAAAACAGGAGATCAATAAATTAGGAATACAACTAAAAACTAGAAAAAAAATAAATTAAAAATCCTCAATTAAACACCAAATTAGAAATATTGAAAAGCAAAGGAAAAATTAATAAAATTGAAATTAAGAAGACTATTGAACTAATAATTAAAACTAAGAGGTGGTTTTATGAAAAAACCAATAAGATAGATAAACCTTTGGTTAATCTAATTAAAAAAAGAAAGAAGAAAACCAAATTACTAGTATCAAGAATGAAAAGGGTGAAACTACCACCAAGGAAAAGGAAATTAAAACAACAATTAGGAATTATTTTGCCCAACTATATTCCAACAAATATAACAATTTTAGTGAAGTGGATACATATTTACAAAAAATATAAATTGCCTAGATTATCAGAAGAGGAAGTAATATACTTAAATAACCCCATCCCAGAAAAAGAAATTGAACAAGCCATGAATGAACTCCCTAGGAAAAAATCTCCAGGGCCAGATGGATTTACATGTGAATTCTATCAAACATTTAAAGAACAATTAATTCCAATACTACATAGACTATTTGTTAAAATTGGTGAAGAAGGAGTCTTACCAAATTCTTTTTATGATACAAATATGGTGCTGATACCTAAACCAGGAAGTGTCAAAACAGAGAAAGAAAATTATAGACCAATTTCTCTAATGAATATAGATGCAAAAATTTTAAACAAAATATTAGCAAATAGATTACAGCAACTTATCACAAGAATAATACACTATGACCAATTAGGATTTATACCAGGAATGCAAGGCTGGTTCAATATAAGGAAAACTATCAGCATAATTCATCATATCAACACCAAAACTGAGAGAAACCACATAATCATCTCAATAGATGCAGAAAAAGCTTTTGACAAAATACAATACCCATTCCTATTAAAAACACTAGAGAACTTAGGAATAAATGGAGTCTTCCTTAAAACTATAAATAGAATCTATCTAAAACTTTCAGCAAGCATAATATGTAATGGGGATAAGCTAGAAGCATTTCCAAAAAGATCTGGGGTGAAACAAGGATGTCCATTATCACGACTGCTATTCAACATCGTACTGGAAATGTTAGCTTTACCAATAAGAGAAGAAAAAGACATTGAAGGAATTAGAATAGGCAAAGAAGAAACAAAGCTATCACTCCTTCCAGATGATATGATGTTATACTTAGAGAATCCCAGAGAATCAAGTAAAAAACTACTTGAAATAATAAACAACTTTAGCAAAGTTGCAGTCTATAAAATAAACCCACATAAATCATTGGCAGTTCATATATTACCAACAAAGCCCTACAGCAAGAGATAGAAAGAGAAATTCCATTTAAACTTACTGTAGACATTATAAAATATTTAGGAGTCTACCTCCTGAAACAAACCCAGGAACTCTATGAATACAATTACAAAACACTTTTGATGCAAATAAAGTCAGATCTAAATAATTGGAAAAACATCAGTTGGTCATAGGTAGGCTGAGCTAATATAATAAAAATGACAATTCTACCTAAGCTAATTTACTTATTCACTGCCATACCAATCAAACTACCGAAAAATTATTTTATAGAGTTAGAAAAAATAATAAGAAGATTCACTTGGAAGAACAAAAGGTCGAGAATATGAAGAGAACTAATGAAAAGAAATGCAGTGGAAGGTGACCTAGCCATTCCAGACCTTAAATTGTATTATAAAGCAGCAATCATCAAAACTGCTTGATTCTGGCTAAGAAATAGAGTGGTGAATCAGTGGAATAGGTTAAATATGAAAGACACAGTAGTCAATGACTATAGAAAAAAGTATGGCAGAAACTAGGCAAAGACCAAAATCTCACACCATATACCAAAATAAAGTCAAAATGGGTTCATGATTTAGATATAAAGGCTGATACTATAAGCAAACTGGGAGAGCAAAGAATAGTTTACCTGTCAGATCTATGGAGAACAGAAGAATTCATGACCAAACAAGAGACAGAGAAGATTATGAAAAGCAGCATGGATAATTTTGATTACATTAAATTGAAAAGATTTTGCACAAACAAAGTCAATGCAACTAAGATTAGAAGGAAGGTAGAAAATTGGGAAAGAATTTTTACAACCAGTCTCTCTGATAAGGGCCTCATTTCTAAAATATATAGGGAATTAAGTCAAATTTATAAGAATACAAGCCATTCCCCAGTTGATAAATGGTCAAAGGATATGAACAGACAGCTCTCAGATGAAGAAATTAAAGCCATCTATAGTCATATGAAAAAATGCTCAAAATCACTATTGATTAGAGAAATGCAAATCAAAACAACTCTGAGGTACCACATCACACCTATCAGAATGGCCAACATGACAAAACAGGTAAATGATAAATGTTGGAGAAGATGTGGGACAATTGGAACACTAATGCATTGTTGGTGGAGTTATGAAATGATCCAACCATTTTGGAGAGCAATTTGGAACTATGCCCAAAGGGCTATAAAAATGTGAATACCCTTTGCCCCTTCAATAGCACTTCTAGGGCTATATCCCAAAAAGATCACATAAATGGTAAAAGGACCTACATGAACAAAAATATTCGTAGCAGCTCCTTTTGTGGTGGCAAAAAATTAGAAATTGAGAGGATGCCCAGAAATGATGAACAGGCTGACTTCAAAAAAGTCTGGGAAGACTTGTATGGTCTGATGCTGAGTGAAGTGAGCAGAACCAAGAGAGCGTTGTACACAATAACAGCCATGTTGTGTGATGACTAATATTGACAAACTTAACCCTTCCTGGCCATACAAGAATCTAAGCCATCTCCAGAGGCCTTGTGATGGAAAATGCTATCCACATCCAAAGAAAGAACTATGGAAGTTGAATTGCTATTGAATTGCTTAACCCTTCCTGGCAATATAAGGATCTAAGACATCTCCAGAGGCCTTGTGATGGAAAACGCTATCCACATCCAAAGAAAGAACTATGGAAGTGATGCTATTTTTTTCTCTTCTGTTGAGTTTTGTTTCCTTTTTCTGATGGTTCCTCCTAT
The DNA here is from genome assembly GCF_900497805.2 of Vombatus ursinus. Taxonomy (NCBI): domain Eukaryota; kingdom Metazoa; phylum Chordata; class Mammalia; order Diprotodontia; family Vombatidae; genus Vombatus; species Vombatus ursinus. Next base: position 12,332,307 of record NW_020949613.1, on the reverse strand, counting down.
TGGTTTTAATTTTTACTTACAACATCACTAATGTGAAAATATGTTTAATGTGAATATAAATGTATAGCCTATATCAGATTGTGTGCCATCTTGGAGAGCGTGGTGGGCAGGAAGGAGGAGAAAAATTTTAAACTCAAAAATATATGGAAGTGATTATTGATAAGTCAAAATAAATTAATAACAACAAATGAAAGAAAAAAGAAAAAAAAACAAATGAACACAAAAATCTAGGTTTCAAAAGAAAATAAGAATAGAATGGAATACAAAGGCATTTAGTAAGTACTTACTAGGTGCTAAGAACTTTGCTAATTGCTAGGGATACTAATAAAAAATGGAGACAGTATCTGCTTTTAAAAATCTTGCATTCATATTACAGGAGATAGTACAAAAAGGAGGATCATTGTTCATGTTCATTGTATGACAGATAAAAAGATGAGGCAATATTTATGACCGGGAAAACATTATTTAAGTTCTCAGTGTACTTTTACAATTTCCTAAATTTCTAAAGAACAAAAGAGTTGCTAATTTGCATTTCAAAAATTTATATAGTATTATATTTTTCCCCTATTACATATTAAGAACAATTTTTAGCTTTCATTTTTACGAGATTTTGAGTTCCAAATTTTTCTCCCTCCATCACCTCCCCTCTTCTGAAATTGTTAGGAAGTTTATTATGGTTTATACATGTGCTATCATGTAAAACATATTTCCTTATTCATCATGGTTGTGGAAGAAGAAATGGATCAAAAGGAAAACCATGAGAAGAATAAAGTAAGTGAAAAAATATATGCTTCAATTGTATTGAGTGCACCAGTTCTTTATCTGGATATGGATAGCATTTTCCTTTGTAAGTCCTTTGCACTTGTCTTGTATCATTGTGTTTCTGAGACAAGCTGAATCATTCATAGTTAATCATCACATGCTGTTGCTGATATTGCGTACAGTGTTTTTCCTGATTATGCTTATTTAACTTTGCATCAGTTCCTAAAAGTCATTCTAGGTTTTTCTGAAATCTGCCTATTCATTATTTCTTGTTGCACAAAAGTATTCCATTACCTTAATATACCATAGCTTGTTCAGCCATTCCTAAACTGATAGAAAACCACTTAACTTCTAACATTTTACCACCACAAATAAGCCTGCTATAAATAGTTTTGAATATATTGGTCCTTTTCTCTTTTTTATGATCTGTTTGGGATATAGACCTAGTAGTGGTATTGCTAGATCAAAGAGTATGAATAGTTTAGTTGCCCTTTAGGCATAGGTCAAAATTGCTCTCCAGAATGGTTATATCATTTCACAATTCCACCAACAGTGCATAAGTATCACAATTTTTTCACATCCTCTCCAATATTTAACGTCTTCCTTGTTTGTTCTATTAAAATATCTAATTGGTGTGAGGTGGTATTTCAGAGTTGTTGTTTTTTAATTTTTTTAATTTGCATTTCTGTAATCAAAAGTGATTTAGAGTACTTCATCATATGCCTATAGATATCTTTGATATCTTCATCTGAAAACTGCCTATTCATGTCCTTTGACCATTTATCAATTGGGGAATGGCTTGTATTCTCTTAAATTTGACTCTATATATTTGAGAAATGAAGCCTTTATCAAAGATACATGCTGTAATGATTATTTCCCAGCTTTCTGCTTTCCTTCTAAACTTGATTTCATTCATTTCGTTTGTAAGAAGTTTTTCAATTTAATATGACCAAAATTATTTATTTTACATTTTGTAATGCTATCTCTCTTTTGGACATGAATTCACCCCCTCTCAATAGATCTGGCAGGTAGATTTTTCCTTGCTCTTCTAATTTGATTACTTCCTTGTCTAAGGCACCTTTTAGCAAGATGTAGTTTCCTTCCCTCTCTCTTTTAATTAGGGATATTTTTGCTTTTACTTTGTCCAAGATCAGAATTGCTATTTCCACATTTTTTTATTTCAGCTGCAACATAATAGATTCTGCTCCAGCCTTTACTTTTACTCCTTGTGTGTCTCTGTGCTTCATGTGTTTCTTGTAAGCAACATATTGTAGGATCCTAATTTTTTTTAATTAATGTTTTTTATTTATTTATTTTGGAAGCAATTGGGGTTAAGTGACTTGCCCAGGGTGATACAGCTAGTAAGTGACTGAGGCCAGATTTGAACTCTGGTCCTCCTGACTTCAGGTACAGTGTTTTATTCAGTGAGCCACCTAGCTGCCCCTGTAGGATCCTAATTTTTGACCTACTTTGCTATCCACTTCCATTTTATGGGGTGGGGGTGTTTCATCCCATTCACATTCACAATTATGATTACTACCTGTGCATTTCTCTCCATCCTATTTTTCCTCCTCTCTCTCCTTTCACCCTTTCCCAACTCATCAGTGTTTTGCTTCCGTCTAGCACTTTTTCTGATCTGCCCACCCTCATGTCATTCACATCACCCATCTTCTTTACATAATCTCCTGCCCTCCTACTTCACTGTTGGGTAAGATAGACTTCTGTATTGTCTTTGAGTCAATTCTGATGAGAGTAAGGTTCACTCCAACTTTTTTTTTAAACTGGTTTTGCTGTTCCAGGATTTGTTTTGTGACTCTGCACTTGTAGAAGCAGTTCCCTTGTCAAGAACTTTCTATACTGATGAGATCACACATAGATAAATAGATATGCCTATAGATATACAGAAATACAGAGCAATTAATAATCTATTTATTTATAGCTCTATGTAATTGTACATACAAAGATAAGAGAGAGAGAGAGAGAGAGAGAGAGAGTGGATTTGAAAGAAATTCTTCTAAATATGAATTCATTTCCCACTATGTTGTATGGCAAAGGATACCTAGGGGTGATCCAGGAAAATTCTATAATATCAATATTTCCTTACAATATTGCCAAGGTAATAAGAAGTACAAAGACATGAAATTCTAAAACAGTCAAACTGAAATGATTCTTAGAAATGATGTCTAATTGCCTTATTTTATTAATTAATTTATTTTTAGTTTTCAACATTAACTTCGACAAGATTTTGAGTTGCAAATTTTCTCTCCATCTCTCCCCTCCCCACCTCAAGACAGCGTGCATTCTGAATACCCCTTCACCTAATTTGACCCCCCTTCTATCACCCCCTCCCTCTTATCCCTTCACCCTTCTATTTTTTTGTAGGGCAGTAAAGATTTCTATACTCCTTTGCCTGTATATCTTATTTCCCAGTTGCAGGTGTAAATAATTTTTAACATTCGTTTTTAAGACTTTGAGTTCCAAATTCTCTTTCTTCCTCCCTCCCAACCAACCTTCATTGAGAAGGCAACCAATTTGATATAGATTATACATTCAATAATAGTCATGTTGTAGAAGACTAACTATATTTCCCTTCATCCTATCCCGCCCTGCCCCCCCGTTTTTTCTGTTCAATCCTTTGACCTTGTCCCTCCTCAAAAGTGTTTGCTTCTGATTATTCCCTCCCCTAATCTGCCCTCCCTTCTATTGTTCCCCCTTCTTATTTCCTTGCCCCCATTTTCCTGAATGTTAAGTTTGATTTCCATACCTAATTGAGTGTGTGTTATTCCCTCCTTAACCTAAGTCTAATGAAGGCAAGATTCATTCATTCCCTCTTACCTCCCCCCTTTTCTCCTCCGAGGTAAAAGTTTTTTTTTAATCGCCTCTTTTATGTGAGATAATTTACCCCATTCTACCTCTTCCTTTCTCCTTTTCCCAGTACAATCCTCTCTCATCCCTTAATTTTATTCATATTCATCCCTTCATATTCAACTCACCCTGTGCCCTCTAAATATATATGTTCCCTTGAACTACCCTAATACTAAGAAAGGTCTTATGAGTTACAAATATCATCTTTCCATGTAGGAATGTAATTTCTTTTTTCTGTTTACCTTTTAATGCTTCTCTTGAGTCTTGTATTTGAAAGTCAAGTGTTCTATTCAGCTCTGGTCTTTTCATCAAGAATGCTTGAAAGTCCTCTATTTCATTGAATGTCCATTTTTCCCCTGAAGGATTATACTCAGTTTTGCTGGGTAGGTGATTCTTGGTTTCAATCTTAGCTCCTTTGACCTCTGGAATATCATATTCCAAGCCCTCTGATCTCTTAATGTGGAAGCTGATAAATCTTGTGTTATCCTGATTGTGTTTCCACATACTTGAATTGTTTCTTTCTGGCTGCTTGCAATATTTTCTCCTTGACCTAGGGACTCTGGAATTTGGCTATAATATTCCTAGGAGTTTTCCTTTGGGGATTTCTTTCAGGAGGTGATTGATGGATTCTTTCCATTTCTATTTTACACTCTGGTTCTAGAATATCAGAGAAATTTTTGAAAGATGATGCCTAGGCTCTTTTTTTGATCATGGTTTCAGGTAGTCCAATAATTTTTAAATTCTCTCTCCTGGATCTATTTTCCAGGTCAATTGTTTGTTTGTTTGTTTGTTTGTTTTTCCAATGAGATATTTCACATTGTCTTCCCTTTTTTCATTCTTTTGGTTTAGTTTTATAATTTCTCGATTTCTCATAGAATCATTAACTTCCATTTGCTGTATTCTATTTTTTAAGGAAGTTTTTTTTCTTAGCTTTTGGACTTCCTTTTCCATTCATGCAATTCTGCTTTTTAAGACATTCTTATTCTCATTGACTTTTTGGACCTCTTTTTCCCATTTAGATTAGTCTATTTTTAAAGGTGTTGTTTTCTTCAGTATTTTGGGGGGTCTCCTTTAGCAAGGTGTTGACTCATTTTTCATGATTTTCTTGCATCAATCTTGTTTTTCTTCCCAATTTTTCATCTACCTCACTTACTTGCATTTCAAAATACTTTTTGAGCTCTCCCATGGCCTGAGACAAATTCATGTTTTTCTTGGAGGCTTTGGATGTGGGTGCTTTGACTTTTTTGTCTTCTTCTGGCTGAATGTTTTATCTTCTTTGTCACCAAAGTAAGTTTCTATAGTCTGAGTTTTTTTTTTTTTTACCTCCACTGTTTGCTCATGTTCCCAGCCAATTACATGACTTTTAAACTCTTTGTTAAGGTAAGGGTCTGCTTCCAGTGTGGAGGCTGTACAGTCCCAAGCTTCAGAAGTTTTGTAAAGCTGTTTGCAGAGATACTTCTAGGGATCAGTAAATTTTCAGTTCTTCCAAGGTGATATTATCAAAGAAGAGGCGTTCACTTCTTTCTTGGCCTGTTCTATATTCTATGAATGACCACTTTCTTTTATGCCTTGAAATTGTAAGGAGGATCCTTCTCCACCACCCTACAAAATCAACCACACCAGCACTCCTCCTTGCTCCAAGACCACCACCCAGTACTGTGACTCAGATCCAAGCATGGGCAAAGCAAGCAAATCCTGCCTCAGCACCAGCAAAGAGATCCCTGCAATCCCCCTCTGATAGGCCACTGAATCCCCCACCATGTATAAATGAAATCAGCAGGTGCCACTGTGGCCACAGCCCCAGGCATTGTGCTAGGGCCAGGGGTGGACCATGCTGTTGCACAGGTCAGACAGACCTTTCCCACTGAACTTTTAAGTTGTCTTTGGTGTTTGTGCATTGAAAATTCTGGAAACCACCACAGCTGCCTGTGATTCAGTCTCCTGAGGCCTTCTCTAAGCTTGCTGAAGCCCTGTCTTTGCCTGTGTGGCCCATGCTAAACTATGCTCCTCTCCCAGCCCAGCAAAATAGACTTTTTTTTTAAAATCAGCCATCCAGGTTATCTTTGGTTGGAAAGTTGTTTCACTCTATCTTTTTGCAGGTTCTGCTGCTGTAGAATTTGTTTAGAATCTTTCTTTTTTTTTTGGCAATTGGGGTTAAGTGATTTGCCCAGGGTTGCACAGCTAGTAAGTGTCAAGTGTTTGGTCTGAGGCCAGATTTGAACTCAGGTTCTCCTGACTTCAGGGCCAGCACTCTATCCACTGTGCCACCTAGCTGTCCCTAGAGTCATTTTTGTACAGGTATTTGGAGAGGTTTGGAGGAGAGCTCAAGCAAGTCACAATTTTTACTCCATCATCTTGGTTCAACCCCTCTAATTCTCTTATTTTAATGATAAAGAAACTGAGGTCCCAAAAATAATTTGACAGATTTCATTGGATCATTCTGTTTTAAATGACCTTCTATTAGGAGAACTGCAAAATTCATTTTTACTTAGAATATATAAAATAACCTCCATTAAATAAAAAAAAAGTATAGTTAATTCTTTCTTATTGGTTATAATTGCATTTACATTTCAACTTTTCCTTGAATGTGAGAAAACCAGGGGAGAAAAATTCTGGCTCAGAAAAACCTGGAGCAGGCCTCAGGGGACTGAATCATGGGCAGATGTGGCGGTTTCCAGACTTCTCAATACAGAAAAACAAAACACAACCTCAAAGGTCAGTAGAAAAGGTCTGTCGGACCTAGGTGTGAGAGGAGCTCTGTCTGGTGCCAGTCCTGGTGCAGCACCTGGATGGTGGCTGCTTGCGGAGCTCTCAGCCTACAGACCAAGGCGGGATCAAGTGGCTGATCAGAGAGGGATTGCAGGGATCTCTTTGCTGGTGCTGAGGCAGGATGCTCTTGCTTTGCCTGTGCTTAGATCTGGGTCACAGTTATGGGTGGTGGTTCTAGGGCAAAAAAGAGTGCTGGCATGGTGGAGCTTGTAGTGGAGGTGGAGAGGGAATCTGACTCACAGTTCCAAGACAGAAAAGAGTGCTTGTGGTCACTCATAGACCAGAGCACAGGCCAGGAAAGGAGTAAACAACTTACATTTGATCATACCACCTTGGAAGAACTGAAAATTTACAGGTACTAGAAGCATTTCTGAAAACTGCTGCACAAAACCCCCAAAACTTGGGACAGTACATTCCCCACACTAGAAGCAGACCCCTACCTTACCAAAGAGTTTATAACTCAAGTAAGTGGCTGGGAACATGAACAAAGCACGGGAAAAAAAAAGTCAGACCATAGAATATTGTTTTGATGACAAAGATCAAAACATACAACCAGAAGAAGACGACAAAGTCAAAGCTCCTACATCCAAAGCTGCTAAGAAAAAATATGAATCAGTCCCAGGCTATGGAGGACCTCAAAAAGGATTTTGAGAAGCAAGTAATAGAAGCAGAGGAAAAACTGGGAAGTGAAATGAGAGTGATGTAAGAAAATCATGAAAAACAAGTCAACAGCTTGCTAAAGGAGACCCAAAAAAATACTGAAGCAAATAACGCCTTAAAAAATAGACTAACCCAAATGGCAAAAGAGGGCCAAAAAACTAATTAGAAGAAGAATTCCTTAAAAAGCAGAATTGGCCAAATGGAAAAGGAAGTCTAAAAACTCACTGAAGAAAATACTTCCTTAAAAATTAGAATGGAAGCTAAAGACTTTATGAGAAATTATGACATTGCAAAACAAAACCAAAGGAATGAAAAAATAGAAGAGTGTGAAATATCTCATTGGAAAAACAACTGACCTGGAAAATAGATCCAGGAGAGAGAATTTAAAAATTATCAGAGTATCTGAAAGCCATGATCAAAAAAAGAGTCTAGACATCATCTTTCAAGAAATTATCAAGGAAAACTGCCCTGATATTCTAGAACCAGAGGGTAAAATAGAAATGGAAAGAATCCACCAATCATTCCCTGAAAGTGATCCCCAAAGGAAAACTCTTGTAATATTATAGCCAAATTTCAGAGTTCCCAGGTCAAGGAGAAAATATAGCAAGCAGCCAGAAAGAAACAATTCAAGTATTGTGGAAACACAATCAGGATAACACAGGATTTAACAGCTTCTACATTAAGGGACCCAAGGGCTTGGAATAGGATCTTCTGGAGATCAAAGTAGCTAGCATTCAAACCAAGAATCACCTACCCAGCAAAACTGAGTATAATCCTTTAGGGAGGACAAATGAACATTCAGTGTAATAGAGGACTTTCAATCAATCTTGATGAAAAGAGCAGAGCTGAATAGAAAACTTTCAAATACAAGACTCAAGAGAAGCATGAAAAGATGTGAGGTTGGGAAGATTATATGATTTGTCTAAAGGGCCCTGAATCACCTTCTTCTCATCTCCCCCTGGGTTCTCTCTCTGTAACTAGTAACACAGACAGTACTGACTTTTAGTATTATCATTGAATTAATGAAAGCCAATTAAACACAAAATAGTCTGCTTTTACAGATGGAAGCAGTCCTATAGGGAAAAGCATTTAACTTGCTGTCTCATGGACTCATGGAATATTAAAGCTAGAAAAAATCTTACTCTAGCCTCTTTACATTACTTTATGTTACTTTCTTTTATAAGCTGTCTAGGTTCTTTTTGTAAAATTTTATTGATACTTATTATATTTATATTACAATTATTTCTGTAGGTTCCCCTCCCCACAGCATCATTCAGTGAGCCTTCCTTTGAAACAAGGAAAACCAGGTGTGAAAAATACAAAACACAATAACATTGTCTGGCAGCATATTTAAGAATACAAACCTATAGTCTCCCATTTCTTCAAAGAAATGAAATGAAGTTTTCATTATCTGTTTTCAGGGGTGACACAACATTATTGTGTTATTATGACACAACATTCAACTTCATCTTAGTGTGCCTTTCATTCACATTACAAAGAAACATGTAATCTTCATATGCTTAATATTTCATAGTACAATACTACTTTACCTTCAGAAATAAAAATTTTATTAGGCACTCCCTAGTCAACTAGGTGTCTTAGTAGATAGAACACTCAGCCTGGGGTTGGGAAACCTGAGTTGAAATCTGGCCTCAGACACTTACTAGATGTGTGACCCTGGGTAGGTCACTTAACCTCTGTTTGATGTAATCCACAAGAGAAGAAGAAGACAAACACCTTGATATCTTTGCCAAGAAAAATCCATGGATACATAGGGTCATGTAGAGTAAGATACAACTGAACTACTGAACAACAGTCAACTAGCAAAGATTTCACCTCAGTTTTTTAAATATCATACAGAGTACTACTATCAATATCTTGGTATATACGTGACCTTTCATTGTATCTTTGACTTATATCTATGTTTCTAGCAATAAAATAATATAAACAGTAAAAAATAAATCTGGTTGCTGATTTTTTTCTCAAATCAATCCTCAGCTCATTTCAATATTTCTAACTCAAACATTTCTGTTACTCAGCTGTGAGGCAGAATGGAGCAGTGCATATAGAGAATTGGCATTGGAGTCAAGGTTCAAGTTCTGCCTAAAATCATTAGAACATGTGACCTTGAAACCATCACTTAACTTATTAGTTTACATTGACAAAATTTCTAAAGCTTTAAATTGTAGAAGAATTGCTAATCTGCTCTTGTAGAAGGAGTTTCCTTATCAAGAACTTTCAATACTTGTGAGATAAAATGTCTAGAACTTTTACTTACTAGAGAAAATATGTTAAAATCATATTTTCCCTATACCTTCTTAATAATTTATTGTTAATGAGCAACCATAAATTGTGATTAATAATTGTGCAAAATATATTAAATTATGCAAACCTCATTTACTGAAAATAAAATCATTTTGTTATAATATTAACCTCTCAGTCAAAATAAAATCATTGCATTCCTTTGTCAGAGAAATAAGAATTTCTGACTTCATGTTAAGTATTTTGATGAGCATGAGTCTTTTGGTCTTGGGTCACATTTATACAAATTATGCAACACAGTCAATGAATATTAGTGCTAATTCTTTAAAATAAGAGACTGATCTAATTATTTGCTACATTTACTTTCTGTTTTAAATACAGATTTGATTCTTTTATTCTCAATTAATGGCTCTTTTTATTGAACCAACAGCTGCTGTCCTTAGAAAGGCTTTCAAATAAATAAGGTGGCTTTTATACGAAACCAACAGTTAGCCTTGGAAATATAAGTAAGCACAATTTATTGCATGCAGTTCAGAAAATGCCATTTGAAGTATTAAGAATAGTCTCACTTCTGTTCCTATGCCAATAAGGAAGAGAATCATCAGTTAAATAAGCAAATCATAAATGTAGAAACACAATAAGCAAAATAAACTATTGGCTAAAGACAGAACAAACTTTCACTGGAAATGATGGGGAAAGAAGAGCCAAGTAAGAGAGTTGTTCTCATCATTCTTAATGGATTCCAGTCACCTGACTCATGTGAACTATATCCTTGGATACTCAAAGAGTCAGCAGATGTGATTATTTGGCCATTGTCATGATATTTGGAAGAAGAAAATGGGAGCAATGCCACAAGATTGGTTAAAAAAAAGATCTCCTCATGGTACTACATTGCTTACTTTTTAAAAAACCATCAACTTAGATAAAGCATAGACGTTACACTTATCAAATTTTGCAGATGGAATAAAGACAGAAGCATAGCTAAAACACTAGATGATAGTGTATAAAAGGATCTTGAAAGTCTACAGCATTGTGCTGAATATAATATGAAAACCAATAGGAATAAATATAAAGTCTTGCTCAAAGGTATAAAAAAATCAGTTTTACATGTATAAGATTGGAGAAACATGGTTTGATGTCAGTTGCTCTGGAAAAGAATTGGTGGTTTTAGGGCCTAGCAAGCTCAATATGCATAAGCATTGTGATATGGAAGACGAAAGAAAAAAAACCTATAATAGGGACCAAAATTTTAGGATAATTATAGAGTTAAGTGTGTCCTGATAAGGACAAAAAAGAATGTTGAAGGGCCTTCAGTTTATGTCATGTGAGCGCTGGTTAAAATAATCATTCTAGTTTTGCATGGAGAAGGTAAGAATCATGATGCACCTGATAACTATCTTTGGGTATTTGAAAGGCTGTTTTGTAGAAGAAGGAATAGATTTATTTATTTGACCCCAAAAGGCAGAGTCAGGAACAATATAAGAAACTCTAAAGAGGCAAATTTATTTTTGATATCAGAAAGAAAGAAAAAAAAAAGACAACTCTTAAAGGCTTAAAACTGTCCAAAAATGAAATGGTGAAAAGGGATTCCTCAAGAGTTAGTGTATTCCCCTTACTTAGAGGTCATCAAGGATTGGTATATTGGTAAGGTATATTATAGTGAGGATTCCTTTGTGTGTGTGTGTGTGTGTGTATGTGTGTGTGTCCTCCAGTCTTTTTTCCACTCATCTATCATATAAATTTTCTTAAAGCTCAGTTATAAATACATCACCAACCTACTAAATAAATTCTGGTGGCTCCCTACCATCTCTATGACCTAATCTAAAATGCTCTGGCATCTAAAGTCCTTCATATTCTGTCCTCCCCACTGTTTTTCTTATACCTTACAAACTCTTTGTTCACCCCCATCCATTCACAGATATTTTGTGATACAGGAATTTTTTCTATCTCTGATGCCTAGAATATTCTCCCTCCTCATCTCAACCTCCTCACTTCCTTCAAGTCCTACCTTCTGAAAGAACCCTTTTCTAATCTGTCTCTGTTTACATGTTTATGGTTTTCTTGAGTGTTGTATTTGAAAGTAAAATTTTTGATTCAGCTCTACTCTTTCCATCAGGAATACTTGAAATTCCTCTATTTTTCCCCTGAAGGAGTATACTCAGTATTGCTGGGTACATGATTTTGGGTTGTTATCATAGTTCTTTTGTCTTCCAGAATATTATATTAAAAACTGTCCGATCATTAAATGTGGTAGTGGCTAAATCTTGTAATATTCTGACTGTAGCTTCATAATATTTGAATTCTTTCTTTCTGGCTGCTTGCAATATTTTCTCCTCAATCTGGGAACTCTAGAGTTTGGATATGATATTCCTGTTAGTTTTCATTTTAGGATCTCCTTTAAGAGGTGACCAGTGGATTATCACAGTTTCTATTTGACCCATTGGTTATAGAATATAATGACATTTTTCCTTGATCATTTCTTGAAATATAATGTCTAGGTTCTTTTTGTTTTTTTGATCAAGAATTTCAGGTAGTCCAATAATTCATAGACCGCCTCTGTTTGATCTATTTTCCAGCTCAGCTGATTTTTCCAATGAGATAATCTCTGCTTTATTCTATTTTTTTCATTCTTTTATTTGATTTTATTGGTTTTTGATGTCTTATGGAGTCATTAGTTTCCATTTGCTAATTTTAATTTTTGAGAAATTGTTTTCTTCAGTGAGCTTTTGGACCTCTTTTTCCATTTGGCCAATTTTGCTTTTTAAGGAGTTCTTTTCTTCAGGGTGTTTTTGTGTCTGTTTTACTGTTTGGACTATTCTATTTTTTAAGGTGTTATTCCCTCAATATTTTGTGTGTGCTTCCTTTACCAAGTCTTTGATTCATTTTTCATGATTTTTTTACATCAATCTCATTTCTTTTCCCAATTTTTCCTTTACCTCTCTTATTTAATTCTTAAAATTCATTTGGAGCTCTTCCAAGGTTTGAGATAAATTTACATTTTTCTTTAAGGTTTTGCTTGTAGCTGCTTTGATTTCATTATATTCTTCTGAATCTGTGTTTTGATTTTCCCTGTAACCATAGTAATTTTTTATGGTCAGATTATTTTTGTTGTTGTTTGCTCATTTTTCCAGCCTATTTCTTGAATTTTAACTTCATGTTAAAGTTGTGCTTTGTTTGCCAGATGGAGGAGGCATTATCCTAAGCTTCAAGTTTTATGTGCTGCTGTTTTTAGAGCTAGATCTGGGGTCCGTAATTTTCCAGTTCTTCCAAGGTGGTATGATCTAAGGAGAGGTGTGGTCACTGCTTTCCTGGCTGGTACTCTGGTTTGTGAGTGGCCATAAGCAGTATTTTCATCCCTTGAACTGTGACCAGAGTCTTTCTTCCTGCTAGTGCCTCTCTTTGCCCTGAGACTGTAAGCCATTACCACATTTGGGCAATTTAACAGAGTCCTTCACCAAATGCCAGCAAATTGTCCCATTTAGTTTCCTTCTGACCAGTTGTCCAAGCCCCTTACTATTGGCTGAGAGCTCCAAAAGCAGCAGTCAATTGAGTTGCCTCCAAGGCCTCCTGCTGGATTGCATGGCTCCCCATGTGCTAGACTGTACTCTATTCTCACCTCAAAGAGACAGAATTTTCTCACTAACCTTCTTAGTTGTCTTGATCTAGAAAATTATTTTACCACATCCTTTTGTTGATTCTGCTGCTCCAGAATTCATTTTGAAGCATTACTTTAAAGGTATTTGGAAGAGAATTTGGGAGTACTCAAGTGAGTTTATCCCTTTAATATGCCATCTTGGCTCTGCCCCTATATCCCTCCCTCCCCAAAACTTCCTTGCGAAAAATAAAATCTTACCAGTAGTCAGAAATAAACAGTTCAAATAGCATAAAGCCATAGTCAGGATCACACAAGATTTAACAGTTTTCATATTAAAGTATTGAGGGAGCTTGGAATACACTGTTCTAGAAGGCAAAGGAGCTAGGGTATTAACCAAAAATAAACTACCTAGCAAAAATGAGTGTAATCCTTCAGGAGAAAGTTGCATTTAATGAAATAGTGGACTTTTGAGCAATCCTGATTAAAAGACCAGAGCTGAATAGAAAATTTGACATTCAAGCACAAAACTCATGAAAGAGAAATTATGAGACTCAATAAAGTTAAACTTTTTACATTCCTACATGGGAAGATGATACAAGTAATTCCAAAGGAAAAAAAATACACACATATATGTGTATGTCTGTGTGTATATGTGCGTATGTGTATATACACATACGTATACACACACTTAGACTCCTATATAGAAACAGGAGGGAAAAGGGATAAAGTATAGGTAAGAGATGAGATCAAGGGAGGCAGTGGCCAGAAACAAAATAGACTTTTGAGAAGTGATAAGATAAAAAGAGAGAGAAAGAGAGAGAAGTATGAGAGACAAAAGAAAATAGGAGGGAGGGAAACACAAAATCATCATAACTTTAAATGTGAATGGATGAGCACACCCATAAAATGGAAACAGATAGCAGAATGAATTTGAAATCAGAATCCAATAATATGTTGGTTTCAACAGAAAGGCACAGGCAGAGTTACAATAAAGAGATGGAGCAGAATCTGTTGTGCTTCAATTGAATGGGAAAAAGAGACAGGAGTAACAATTATGATATCAGACAAAGCAAAAGTAAAAATAGATCTAATTAAAAGAGTTAATCAGGACTTTGACCCAGCAATAGCATTTTTAGGGCTATATCCCAAACAGATCATACAAATGGGAAAAGGACACAAATGTACAAAAATATTTATAGCAGCTCTTTTTATGGTGGCAAAGAATTGGGAAATGAGAGGATGCCCATCAATTGGGGATGGTTGAACAAGTTGTGGTATATGAATGTAATGGAACACTATTGTGCTATAAGAAATGATGAACAGGCTGACTTCAGAAAAACTTGGAAAGACTTGTATGGTCTGTTACTGAGTGAAGTGAGCAGAACCAGGAGAACGTTGTACACAGTAACAGCCATGTTGTGCAATGACTAATATTGATGGACTTAACCCTTCTCAGCAATACAAGGATCTAAGACATCCCCAAAGGCCTCATGATAGAAAATGCTATCCACATCCAAAAAAAGAACTATGGAGTTTGAATGCACAAAGCATACTATTTGCTATTTTTTTTCTTCTGTTGTGTTTCCTCTTTCTGGTTCTAATTTTTACTTACAACATCACTAATGTGAAAATATGTTTAATAGGAATGTATATGTATAGCCTATATCTGATTGTGTGCCGTCTTGGGGAGGGAGGTGGGAAGGAGGGGAAAAATTTTAAAACTCAAAAGCTTATGGAAGTGATTGTCGATAATTCAAAATAAATTAATTTTAAAAAATTTGATCAAAAGATCCATTTGGGAATATGCAGCTTCGTGGCATAGTGGATAGAACACTGGGAGCTCTATCTGGGAGCTCTGTTCAGGAAGAAGACTCATCTTTATCTGTTCAAATCCAGGCTCACACACTTACTAGCTGTGTGACCCTGGGCATGCTGCTTAACCCTGTTTCCTCAGTTCCTCATCTGTAAAATTAGCTACAGAAGGAAATGGAAAACTGCCATTACCTTGCCACGAAAACCCCAAATGGGGTCACAAAGAGTCAAACACAACTGAAGCAACTGAACAACAACAACCATAGACAATGAAGAAATATATTAAAAAAAATAGTAAGTTTCTCTGATGTAGGCCTCCTATTCAAATGTATAGGTAACTGATTAAAACTTATAAAAATAAAAGCCATTCCCCAATGCTAAATTGTCAAGGAATATAAATAGGCACTTTTCAGAAGAAGAAATCAAAGCTATATGTAGAGTCATTTGAAAAAGTGCTGTAAGTGGATGATGGAGTGATGGAGAAAGGGAGTGAATTTAAAACTCAAAACTTCTTCAAAAGAATGTTAAAAATTAGTATTACAATAATTGCATCTTTAATTACTTTACCTTTAAATTTCTCCTTTCAATGAAGGACTTTTAATTTTTTATGACTTCTCAGCAATTCCATTAAAATGATATTAAAATTTGTTAAAGAAAGAATGGATGCCCCCTTTCCATTCTTTTTTTTTTCTCTTGATATCTATTCACTCATTACGAAGATTAAATACTACTTACATAAAAAGCATCAACTTGGATTGCTCACTTTGCAGGCTGTTTTCTAAAATACAAACGCAAAATGTTTCTATTTTTTTTTACATTTTTTACATTTACATTTTACATTTACACTTTTTACATTTTACAGTTTTTACATTGTAAAAATATGAACATGTATTCAATAAATATAAACATGAATGACAAAATGTACTTAAGTCCTTGATGATGTTCATTTAATAGAGATTAACAAAATGGGGGAAGAAAAGATGGGAAATTGAATAATTATTCGAGGAAATAACAATAACAAATAAAAATAGGAAATGCATTGAGAGATAAAAGCAGAAAGAAATAAATGGTATATAAACATACACATATACTTAAAATACATACAGACAGACAGACTATATATATATACATAGATATGTATATATATATAGTCTGTCTGTCTGTCTGTCTGTATGTATGTATGTATCTATCTGTCTGTCTGTCTGTAGATGTACTTTCTTAATCTTCCATAGATCTGTAAGGGACCTTAGGGATAATCTTATCCAAACTCCTCATTTGGTAGATAAGGAAATTGAGACTCTGAAAGATAAAGTCACTTACCCAAGGTCAAACAAATAGTATCAAATCCAGGATTTGAACTTGGATCTTTTTAGCCCAGGATTACTATTCTTTCTATTATAAAATTTTGCCTTGGTGGACCACCAAACACAAAAGACATAGTGCTTAATAGTATGTTTCCATTTAGGACATTGATGGTCAAGACTTTTGAAGTATTTTCATGGTCATAGACTTGATTAGATTGTGATTACCCTGCACAGCATGGGGTAGGTAAAAATAAATAAAGCTGACTTTCTCTTGTGTCTAATCAGAACTGATTTCCTTGCTTTTCAGGTTGGTAGCAAATTCTTAGACATTTAGTCTAAATACAAACACCTTTGAACATTCACTCCCTAGCATGCTGTCTTTAGATCACTGATATGCTTGAATGAATGAATGAATGAATAAGCCTTTCTTAAGTGATTATTATGTGTCAAAGAGAGATTAAGTTTTGGAATTAAGAAGTACAAAAGCAAAGACTAGCCTTGACCTCAAGGAGCTGATGTTCTAAGGGAGGAGATACACAAAGGAGAGAAGTAGCCAGAAGTAGTCACTTTAGTTGAGCAACTTCCTAAGATTGAGAGTAGGGTTATTGCCAAATAAATTGATAAAACTCATGCACCATGCTTCTGAATTAAAATTATTAGCATCTCTGAGGAATGGGAAAAAAACTGATATTCAGATTCAGCCTTTCTCAGAGTATTTTAATTGCTTGATTTTTGTTTTCCTTTTTGTCTGTTGGCATGACCTGGATAAATTTAAAGATAATTGGAACTCTTCTTCATTTTAGTTTGTATGGGGAAAAGAACGTGAAACTATGTATTTCCTATGTATGTGCTAAACTTCTCTTACTCTTTTTGTTTGTTTGTGTAGCCCCTATATATTCCCCCTAACACATCTGACTTTCCCTGAAATTCTTCAAAGTGTAGTGTCAAATCACACTTTTAATTAGGCCCAGCAAATACACATTTTATGAAGGCTTTCTTGCATTTAAGGATTACAGAATTGAAGATTCAAATGTTAGTACCTTAGAAATGACTTAATTCAGTTTTTTTATATTCCAAAAGAGAAGATGGAAATCCAGAAATATTAAGCAATTTCTCCATGTCTATCATTTGTTTATTGGCAGAAGCACAATCAAAGGTGCCCACATCTTTTCATTCCCAATCCAATAATCTTTCCATTAGAAACACCATGCTATCTTTTGGTGAAAATAAATTCATAGGTTCATTCACCTAAATGGTACCAAAGTCTGCTCTCCAGCTGAAGGACTTAAAGAAAACCTATGTGTCCAAGTGCAATTTATAAGTTCCACTATCAAATTCAATTAAAATAAATTATGAGGTTAATGTTTCCTAGCAGGCTATGTCTACATGCATAGCTGGTTTGTCCATGTTAATAGTTGTAAGCTTGCATTTCATTTTTTACCTATTTTACTACCTACATTTTAATGAGTTTTTCAGATAAGTAGATTTGCTTATGTTAAGGTATATCAACACTGGCTATTTAATGGGATGGAGCTAAAGGTTAAAATGTCTTTGAATCAATAAAGCCTCCATTCCTGTCCTTTAGAGTATTTTTTAAAATTTTGTACAAATTAAAATAAAACTTTTACCCAAAAGTACTGCCAGAATTCTAGCTCAACAAAATTTCAAAAAAAGTAAATTACATGAAACCTTAAAAGCTAATTAAGAAATTGAAGATTTTTTTTATTACAAGGAAATATTAGAATTATGAGAGGGTAATTTAAATATGACTAGAAAGAGGTAAAAGAGACTATTTTCTTTTGACATTCCATAATGGATTCAGAGTAAGTGTTCTTAACCTTTGGTCTATGAACTTTAAAAAGAAAGACTGAAAGATAAATGCATAGATAGATTATCATATTTTAATATAGTTGGCTTACTTCCTAATCCTATGTATTTTGCATTTATTCATTTAAAACATTCTGAAATGAGTTTCATGTCACAAAATATCAATAATTAATAATAATGGCAACAAGCATGCACATATTACTTTTAGCTAAGCAAAATGTTTTATGTATGCTAACTCATTTCATACTCTAACAACCCTGTGAATTTTTGCTATTATTATTTCCATTTACAAATAATGAAACTCAGGCATGATCACAGAGCTAATAAGTGTCTGAGTTAGGCTTTAAACTCAGTTCTTCCTAATTCCAAGTCCAACACACATACACTCTCACACACACATACACACACACACACACACACACACACACACACACACACCACCTTGAGTACAGAGTTCGGAGAAAGATTCCTTTAATAGTAATGCTAAGAATCCTTTATCAAATTAAAAATTTTTTTAGCATAATGAAAAAAAACATAGATTATCATCGGTAGCACATTTTAAGAAAATCACCAAGTATTATTGTGGATATTGTTTTATAGTATTTTTATAGTATCAGAGGACTGAGGCTCTGTTATGTGAAAAACTACCTTCTTATGTTTTTTATATTGCTCATTTTTCTCTACCTAGTTCCCTAATAGAATCTATTTCATTAACTATTTACAGCTTCTGAAAATGCTGCCATATTAATGTGCTATAGATGATCAGGGAGGAAAATTTTCCTCAGACATGGGCATGAGGAGAAAGGTAGACTTCTATCTGAACTTTCAGTAGAAGCCATGGCTTATGTATCATTTGTTTGCTTAAGATATGAATGTCTAGAAGAGCTCATCACAGTTAGATTGGGCTTAACTATCCAATACCATGTAGTCAGTGGTTAAGAGTCTACCTTCCCCTTCTGCTTGATACTTTTTTTTTCTTCTTCTTCTTCTTTTTTTTTGGTTAGGCAATGGGGTTAAGTGACTTGCACAGGGTCACACAGGTAGTAAGTGTTATATGTCTGAGGTCACATTTGAACTCAGGACCAGTGCTCTATCCACTGCACCACCTAGCTGCCCTCTTTTTTTTTTTCTTATTTTAAAAAACATAGTCATCATCTAAGTATCAGGGAATTCTCTACTTGCTCCCCTTCATGTTTCACTGGATCTGGTTATTTGACTCCTTTCTAACTCAAATATAGTCTCCTAATTCTATTCTTCCAACTGTTCTCTCCTTTTGCTTCAAGTAACAAGGCATGCACAGAGATCCCTGGACCCCTACTAACCTTTGTGTAAGTCTCTTTTACTAACTTAATAGCCTCAGACACATCTCCTTTTTTTGTATTCCTTTAAGTCTTTCAAAAATCTAGCTCCAATTCAGGAGGACCTGCATTCAAATCTGGCCTCAGACATATAACACGTACAGGCTGTGTGACTCCGGGCTAGTCACTTAACTCCATTGCTTAGCCAAAAAAAAAACAAAAATCTAGCTCCAACCTAACTTTCTTCAAATTACATCACTACCTCTAACGTTCTCATCATTATAATGAATTTGTCCTAACTGCCCTCCACCATATTTGACATTTATTTCCTTTCTTCATACCTTTGTAGTATACAAACCCTGCCCTGCCAACCTCATTTCCTAGAATACTTTGCCTTTTCACTTCTCCTACTCCTACTGAATCAAGTTTTGATTCAAATGCCATATTTTACAGGAAATATTTCCTGATCCTGCAGATAATTACTAATTATATTACCCTTCTTAACATTATTTTCTGTCAGGTCAAATCAATTCAACAAACATTAAGTGCTTCTGGCTTCCTTTGTATTTGTTTTCCTGTTGTCTACTCCATGAGATTGTAAGCTCCTTGAGAGCAGGGGCTATCTTTTGTCTCTTTTTTGTATTCCTGGTGTTTAGCACAAAGCCTGGAACAATGCTTAAGGAAATGTTTGTTGATTGATTGTTGGCTTAATATATAGACACATACACACAGAGTTTATTTATTAGTCTACATAGTGATTTCCCCTGATAAAATGTAAGCTTCTTTTAGTCAAAGACTATTTTTGTTCAATTCAAATAAAAACCCCTGTGGAAATGCTAAAAGAGAAGAAATCTTGGATCCAAAAGGGGGAACTAGAATGAACCATAGTATGACCACAACTTATAAGGATTATAATTGTATTTATTGCCTGAGAAGAAGAAGCTTACAAGCTAGAGCAGTGAGACTATGTTCTCATCTGCTCAAAGGGGAATGTGAAAAGGTGAGGTATTTATACATATTTGAGCTGTTTAGGACGTTTTGAGGTATTTATGGCTAAGCCAGGTTTAAGGGAGAAACACAATAAATTGGAAAGTCAGGGGAAGTGGGGTTTAGGGAGAAGACATTTGTAAATACAATAAATCAGAAAGCAGGATGTTTGCTGGTCTTTAGATGAGTCTAAAACCAAGATATCTGCTTCCCTTTAGATAAGTCAGAAACCATGATGCTTGCTTTTCCCTCTGGGCTGATCAAGACTGGTTTCAGTAGCTGCACTCATTGCTGAATCAGTTAAATTTTACTTTGAAAATAATAACTGGTATGCTAAGCACCCGTGGGCATCAGCAGTCCTCCTGATTGGCTAATTGTTGTGTTACCCCATTGTTCCCTTGTGAAAAAGGGAGCCTGCAGCATATTTAATTGGTTAATACAAGTATTACAGAGCTCATGTCCACATTTCTAAACCTTATACGTCCAATGGCTGGCATGTGTTAGTAATAAATAAGTTTACAATGGTAATAAAATTGTATCTTTCCTATAAATACATGCTTGTTAATTTGAATTATCATCTGTATGTTAGTAAGATGTAATATAGACTGGCTTAAGACTTATGCTAGCAAATTAGAAAAAGCCTTTTTAATTGCCAGCTGAATGGGGATAGATGGAGACACTCTGGTTCATATGTCATGCCCTGGCAGGAATGAAACAAAATGGCACTGACACAACATCAACACTCACACCAAAACTCTCACCCATAATCTTCCATCTCGTGAATCTGACCTCTTTGCTTTTTCAGGAATGGCATCCCATTTCCCAACTCTCAAAGTTAATTCTACAACCTTGATAACAAGTAGTAATGTCCCTCTGGGACCCTTCCTACAGGTGAACGTGGGAGTACAGAGAATAAGATAAGAGGAAAATAATATATGTATACTTTATTTTTCTCTAATCCAATTAAATGTAAACTCCTCAAAAGCAATGAATTCTCTGTGAATCACTGTTACAGAGCATAGTTCCTGGCACATAGCAAACAAATAAAAAAAGATTGGTCAGAACTTGAAAGTTGCATAAGAGCCATTTAATTTTTTTTGATGTTACATTTTAGGAGTTATATCATAAAGATTAGTTGGAGTCAAGTCCTACCAGCACACACACACTAAAAATTGTATAATTTTGAAACAATGTGACAGAAATAGGAGTGGATGTGAGAGGAGTGTACACATAAACTGTTGAAGATATTTGAACATTTCAGGAGAACAGTTTCTCCAAGATGAGGTGGTGCTTCTTGGTACTAATTTCCACTAGGGGGAAGTTGGTTGGGAAGCTAGAGGATTCAAAGGAAGGATGGCCTAGCATCAAAATGGAAAAGAGATGAAAGACTTATCAAGAAACAGGAATGGTTGTGAAATAGCACTTCTCATTGTATCCTGTTTGTTCCATCAAGAGATATATTAATATAATGGTATGCAGTAGGAAATGGTAAACAGAAGGAATTCAGAGAAATGTAAGATTTATATAAATCAATGTAGAGTGATAAAAGCAGAACTAAAATAAAAATGTACACTATGACTACAGTGTCAAGAACACTAAAGGGAAACCAAACCTTGAGTAACTGATAGAAAGCAAAACAAAAATAGACATGATCCTGGCAAACAGTTAATCAAACATGTCTCCATCCTCAAGAGAGGGAAGGAAAAGACTATTAGGGTGAAATAGATACATTATCAAATGCAACCATTTTATAAGCCTTTTTTGTTTCATTACCCTTTGATACAAAGTGGTATTCAGCCAGGTGATAGGAGCCATGTTCCCCAAGAATGACAATGATGACATAATAAAGGGCAAGAATAATATATTTAAAGAGAATAAAAGAAATTGGAGACTTAGGAAGGAATGACACTAATTATATTTTGAATTATATTTATAATTTGAAGATTTTATTAGTATTTTAAACTTAACATCTAATAAAGACAGAATTTAGGAACAACAAAAAGGTCCAGATTAGGTGATGACTTTTAAATATCACAAGAATAAAATGTTCCTTTTTGACCTAGTTTTTCCAGGCTTTGATAATGTACAATTTTTTTCCATAATTAAAAAAATCACAGCATATGAACTTTGAAATCAAGCTGGCCAGTTTGCTGGGTGGCATTAATTTTACCAGCAGTAAAATTATTTTAATTAAGGGATTTTTCTACCAACTAAATGAAGTGTCTTACACGCCCAATCAATTCCTGCCAACGTGATTGCTCTACACAAAAGGAAGGGTAGTAATTAATTAGAAGAAACTCAAGGACAATTGGTCTACTGTGCACAACTTGAGAAACAGCTGACATGCCCTGTTTCTTCTCAATGTCACCATCTATGTTCATTATATGTATTATTAGGTTTGAGAGAAGGAGCCACTGTCAGAGTAGATAATGAGTTGTAACGTGAAATAAGACAGTACAAACCATGATTAAAAAAAAAGATTGATAAAAGATGTTAACAAAGAACATCTCTATTTATCCTCCTCACCCTTTGAGCAATTGATTAGAAGTTTGTGAAGTTATCACAAGCAGAAACTTATTATTTTATAAATTTATGTTTAAAATGATATGCCACCATTTTTTTTTTTTTACTAATGTAACACTACTGTAACATGGCTAACTGATGAGGCTTTACCAATAGCTGGAGGAAAGTGAAAGGGAAAGGGGAAAGGGGAAAAGGAAAGAAATACCCAATTGAATTCAGAATTCCAGAAAATAGCAAGGAAAGATAAGATTTTCTTAAATGAGCAATGCAAAGAAATAGAAAAAGAGAGAGAGAGAGAGAGAGAGAGAGAGAGAATGGTAAAAACAAGAGATCTCTTCAGGAAAATTATAGATATTAAGGAAATGTTTCATACAAACTTGGCATCACAAAATACAAACATGGTAGGGACTTAATGAAATAGAATTGTAGAGAATATACAGAACTATATGAGAAAGACCTTAATCTTACTTGATAACTATGATGATGTGCTTACAAATCTAGAATCACAAATCCTGGATTATAAAGTCCATTAGGCCTTAGGAAGCATTGCTAATAATAAGGCTGGTGGAGGTCACTGGATTCCAGCTGAACTATTTAAAATCCTAAAAGGTGATGCTGTTAAAGTGCTGTACTCAATATGCCAGCAAATTCTGAAAACTCAACAGTGGCAACAGAATTAGAAAAGTTCAATTTCCCTCCCAATCCTAAAGAAACGCAATGGCACAAGCTATCAAATGATTGCTTTCATTTCACATGCCAGCAGGGTTATGCTTAAGATTTTGTAAGCCTAACTTACAAAGCCTAGCTTGTGAAACCTAGCTTCAATAATACATGAATGGAGAGTTACCAGAAGAGCAGGCTGGACAAATCAAAAGCCAGAATTAAGGTTGCCAGGAGAAATATCAACAATTTCAGAAATACAGAGAATATAATTCTGAAGGCAGAATTTGAAGAAGGATTAAGAAGTCTCTGGATAAGAGTGAAAGAGGAGAGTGTAAAAACTGGTTTGAAACAACATAAAAACAAAACAAAAACAATAAAAAAACTAAAGTCATGGCAACTGGTTGCATCACTTCTGGAAACTAAAGGGAGGAGAAATAAAAAGCAGTATCAGATGTTATATTTTTTAGCTTAAAGATCACTGCAGATAAAAATCATAGTCATGAAATTAAAAGATGTTTGTTCCTTAGAAGGAAGGTCATTGCAAATCTTTACAGCATAATAAAAAGCAGAGACATCCCCTTGCAACAAAGGTCCTTATAGTAAAAGCTGTGGCTTTTCTAGTAGCACTGTATGGCTATGAGAGTTGGACTATAAGGAAAGCTGAGCACCATAGAATCAATGCTTTCAAATTATAGTGCTGGAGAATAATTTTGACAGTCCCTTGGATGACAAGGAGATAAAATCAGTTAATGCTTAAAGAAATTAATTCAGGCTATTTACTAGAAGGTCAAATACTAAAGCTGAAGTGTAAATATTTTGGCCACATAATGAGAAGACAGGACTCATTGAAAAAGACCCTGTTAGGAAAGGCTGAAGGCAAAGGGAAAAAGGGATAACAGAGGATAAGCTGGATAGATAGTGTTATGGAAATAATGAATACAAACTTTAACAGACATTGAGAGATAGTGGAGGATAGAAGGGCCTGGTATACCATGATCCATGGGGTCACAAAGAGTTAACACAACTGAACAATACAACCATAACAATAACGACAATGACAACAGAGTGGCACTAAAAGAGAAAGTAGGATTTTTTTTACTCTTTTTCCTCCTTAAATTCTTAAGCTAATGAGATATTTGCAATAAATTAGTCATAAACAAATTTTGTTATGATAAAATTGGATATCCTTTCATCTCTCAGGTTATTTTGCTCCAAACCATTTCAATCCTATATTTTTACCTTTATTTAGGAGCCTTCATCTTTTTTATTAAATGTATATCTGATTGAAATTAAGATTGGTGCTTATTGGCATTTTAGGAAATTTCAAGTTGAAATAATATTTCCAACTGTAACCTAAAAGTTGTAATGTTTTCATACCACATTTAATACCTACTAAGAAAGACTAAGAACTCATCATGAAGATGAGTTGGTTTTTAAATGTGTTAATTTTCATTACCTTTTTTCATTAGTCTAAATAACTTCATTTGCTGATAAAAATAAATCCTTGAGCTTTTATTTCTAGTCATAGTTGAATCAGAAATAAGTTGGGTATTTTACCCATGAATAGGTGTATCTTTTATAAATTCAATAATTATCCAAAAGTATAATTGCCCATTATTTCCAATGTGTTCAATACTCATTAAGAGACAGAAGTTTTCTTCTATGATCATTATATTCTTACTTTTTCACCTGCTAGTTCAGCTTCAGTGTGGCCTTGATGTGTTCTGACCACTTAAATCTCTAAAGAATTGGATGTTAAATGAGATTGGATAAATAATGCTTTTTCACCTTTATAATGCTTTTCATTCTCCTCAGTACCTCTATTAACCTTCTTT
Organism: Vombatus ursinus; assembly: GCF_900497805.2. Classification (NCBI taxonomy): domain Eukaryota; kingdom Metazoa; phylum Chordata; class Mammalia; order Diprotodontia; family Vombatidae; genus Vombatus; species Vombatus ursinus. The sequence goes on along the minus strand of NW_020949613.1, from coordinate 12,307,145 downwards.
ATAATTCAAGACTTAGCTTAAGTACCTCTTTCTATTTCTGTTTCTGACTATTCCAGACTACACTGATTTCTTCCTTCTTTGAATACTTCTTGAATTGAATGCCAGTTTCATAGGGTTTAGCATTGAATTGTTTTCTAGTTATGCCATTGTTTTATCTTGTCTCTGCAACCAGATTTTCCATGTTTCTGGCTATGAACAACACATATTTTATTTGTTGTATATTCCCTGGAGGTATTATAGTCAGATAATAATTGCTGAAATAATAATGAACTAAATATCTTTTGTTTGCTAAAAAATGGGATAAAATGTAGAAAACAGGTATATGCATGTCTTTTTTTAATATGATCTGATATCAGCTTATGTTATCACTAATAATCACAATTCCATAATCTACTTGCTCTTTCTTTAAATACACTCTGGCAAGGAAGTTTTCTCTCTTTCAAATACAACACTATTGTCTTTATTTTAATGTAATATAGATCTGAACTCAGAGGCTATCTAGTTCCATCTTCTAATTTTGAAGATGACAAAACAAAAATGTAGGAAAATTAAGCAACTTATCCAACGAAGGTAACACAAGTAGTAAGTGTCATAGGTGAGATTTGAACCCAGGTCATATGCCCCTAAAAAGATTTTTTGAGAGCCTGACTTGGACCATATGGCACATAACTAAGTGGTAAAAATAACAATATAGCCCCCTGATTTTGCCTTTCAGTGTTTCATGTTGTGAGCTGTGCTAGCTCTAAAAAGGTTCAAGGTTAGAGGGAATGTTGGAAGTGAATTGGTTTGATTTTGTATTGGTACCAGTTATTCTAGTAGTGCACATAATTTTTTTGTGGACCATAACCAATAGCTATGTAGTCAAAAGAGCTAGGAGTAAAGAGATTAGAGCTCCAATTCTAAATGTGACAGTACTTGGCTATGTGGCCTTGGACAAGTCATTTAACTTGGGCCTTTTGCTCATTTATAAATTCAAATGGTTATTCTGTGTGAACAATGGTGAACATCTTTTCAAATGTACTCCACCAAAAACCTATTATTTTTCTCTCCAGATACTATAGCTCTCCAATATTTTTTTCTTTTTTTTAGTCATGCTTAAATTTATATATGTATATATATATAATTTTTTAACATTCTTTGCTTTTAAAAATATTTAATTTTAGATTGTCTCTCTCCCCAACCCCTCTCTTGCCCACTGAGAAGGCAAGCAATATTACATCAATTATAAATGGGAAATCATGCAAAACATATTTTCATATTAGCCATTTTGCCAAAAAACAAAAAAAAAGCAAGAAAATTGTACTTCACTTTGTATTCAGAGTTCATCAGTTCTCTCTCTGGAGATGGATAGCATCTTTTCGTTATGAGTCTACTGTAATGATCTTTTATCACTGTATTGATGAGTAGCCAAGTTTTTCATAATTGATTATCATTACAAAATTGATGCTATGCACAATGATTTCCCAGTTCTTCTCACTTCATTTTGCATCAGGCCATACAGGTCTTGTGTGTGTGTGTGTTTTTTTTTTTTCTGAAAGTACTGCCTCCCTTGTGGTTTCTTATGGCATAATAATTCTCCATCACAATCATATACCACAACATGTTCAGTCATTTTCCAGTTGATGAACATTCCCTCAATTTCCAGTTCTTTTCCACCATAAAAAAGTTGAAATAAATATTGTTGTACACACAGGACCTTTTCCTTTTCCTTTCATCTCTTGGAGTGTACAGAGTTAGTAGCAGTATTGCTGGATCCAAGGGCATAAACAATTTTATAGCACTTTGGGCATAGTGCTAGATTGTTCTCCAGAATGATTAAAGCAGTTCACCACTTCACCAACAGTTCATTAATGTACCTGTTTATTGCTCATTCCCTACAGCATTTGTCATTTCTGGTAAAAGGCAGTAGTTCTTTTAATTTGTCTTTCTCTAATTAATAGTCATTTAGGACAACTTTTCAAATGATTATAGATAGGTTTCATTTCTTTTTCTGAAAAATGTGTGTCCAGTAGCCTTTGACCATTCATCAATTAGGAAATGACTCTTATTTTTACAAAATAGACTGTTCCCTATGTTTTTAAGAAATGGAATCTTTAGGAGTGACTTCTGAGAGCCAAGATGGTGGTGTAAGCAGTAAATTGCCATAACTCTTCCATATTCACTTTCAAAAAACATAAAATAGCACTCAAAAACAAACCCTGGAACAGCAGAACCATCAAAAAGACAGGGTGAAACTTGAAAGTTCAGCAGAAAAGATCTGTCTCACTTGGATAAAAGGGGAGCATCATCCAGGACAGGAAACATCCCAGCAAGCCAGCAGCAGCAAGTCCCACCTCAGCAAATCAGTGGTAGATCCTGAACCCTAGTCAATGGAAGAGGCAAATGCCAATACCAGGATCTCCCATGTGCCTCAGCATAGGGAGCAGAATGGGCAGACTTCATCTCTGAGAACCACCAAGTGCTTCAGTCTAGCCCTGGGCAAAGTGGCAAACTGCAACAGCCAGACCTCCACATGTTTCAGTGTGGTCCCAGGCAAACAGGTAAATGCTAACCCTATGGGTGCCTATGCAAACAGTCAGCCTACAGCACTGTGCCCCTGCCACAAGCTTCAGCATAGCCCTGGACAAATAGGAAGTTGCCAGCAGCCAGAACATAATGTGCTTCACTGTAGTCCCGTGGAAACACAGAAACACCCCACTGACACGTACCCCACACTAGCACTAGGACACCAGCTCAGCACCAGGTAAGCTGACAGATTCCTACAACCTCCAACACTGCCAGCCATTCACCACCAGACCCTTTCAGTGCAGCATCAAACATGAGGGTCTGCCAAGGTCCTCAGGGCAACATCAGTGCAGCACCAGGTAAAGAGCCAGCTCCTGCAGCCTCTGCCCCTTCCACCACTGAAGCACAGCTCAAATTTAAAAGAAAGGCAAAAGGCCAAAAAAGATGAGCAAAAACAACAACAGAAAAGAATCTGAAAGCAAAGACCAAGACACAAATTCAGAAGAGGACAACAATGTCAAAACACCTACGGGCATAAACTTAAAGGAAAATGGGAAGTGGGCTCAAGCACACAAAGAAGCCATGGAAGAGCTCAAAAAAGGAGTTTAAAATCATGTAAGAGAGGTGGAAGAAAAATTGGGAAAAGAAATTAGAGTGATGCAAGATAATTACAAAAAAAGACTCAACAGCTTGAAAAAAGAAAACAACTACTTAAGAGCAAAATTGGACAAATGGAAAAGGAGATACAAAAATACCACTGAAGAAAACAACTCCTTAAGGGGTACAATTGGCCAAATGGAAAAGAAAATCCAAAAACTAATTGAGGAAAACAATACCTTAAAAGTTAGAATTGGACAAGTGGAAACTAATGACTCTTTGAGACATTAAGAATCAATCAAACAGATTCAAAAGAATGACAAAAAAAAAAGAAAATGTAAAATAAATAATGGGAAAAACAACTGACCTAGAAAATATATCCAGGAGAGACAATATCAAAATCATTGGATTATATTAAAGCCTTAATCAAAAGAAGGACTGGGACAGCATAGTTCAAAAAAATTATCAAGGAAAACTGCCCTATGTCCTGGAAACAGAGGACAAAATAGGCATTGAAAGAATCCACCTGTCACCTCAGGAAAGAGATCCCAAAATAAAAACCCCAAGAAACTTTATAGTCAAATTTCAGAACTACCAAGTCAAGGAAAAAATACTACAAGTGGCCAGAAAGAAACAATTCAAATATCAGGGCACTACAATCAAAGTTACCCAGGACTTGGCAACTGCAACATTAAAGAATCAGGGGTCATGGAACATCATATTCTGGAAGGCAAAGGAGCTAGTGCTACAACCATAAATCACTTACCCAGCAAAATTAAAAGGGGAAAAATGATCATTCAGTACAATGGAAGGATTTCATACCTTCATAAGGAGAAAACCAGAATTAAACCAAAAATTTGATCTCCAAAATCAAGACCCAAGAGAAGCATAAACACATAAAAAGGGGAAAGAAAACATAAGGGATTTAATGGAGCTAAATTCTTTATATCCCTACATGGGAAGATGATACTTGTAATTCTTATAAATTGTATCACTAATAGTACAGATTGAAGGAACATACACAGATACAAGGTATGGTTATAAGATAAATTTGAAACAATGATATAAAAATAATTAAGGGCTGAGAAAGAGGAGTACAATGGGTACAGAAGGAAGGGGGAGGTAAATTGGGGTAAATTATTTCACATAAAGAGGTGAAAAAGACCTATTACAGTGGAGGGAGAAATGGGAGGATGGGCGATGGGCACTGCTTGAACCTTACTCTCATCAGAATTGGCTCAGAGAGGGACTAGTATGCAAATCAGTTGAACATAGAAATCTATCTCACCTGACAGGGAAATAGGAGGGGAGAAGATTAAGTAAAGGGGGGGGGCGATAGAAGAGAGGTCAGATCAGAGGAGGTGGAAGACAGAAGAAAAACAGTGGTGATGAGGAAAAGGAGGAAAGGAGAGAGAAGACAAACAGGAGGAATAAGATGGAGAGAAGTACACAGGTAGTGATCATAACTGTGAATGTGAATAGGATGAACTCTCCCACACAATGGAAACAGATAGCAGAGTGGATCAAAAACCAGAATCCTACAATATGTTGTATACAAGAAACACACAGAGAGTAAAGTAAACGTAAGGGGTAAGGGGCTGGAGCAGAATCTATTATTATTCAGATGAGGTAAAAAAAAAAGCAAAGGTAGCAATTCTAATCTCAGATAAAGTAGAAGCAAAAATAGACTTAATTAAAAGAGGAAAAGTGGAAGAAAATAAAAAGGAAACTATAGCTTGCTAAAAGGTACCACAGCCAATGGAACAATATCAATACTAAACATATAGACATCGAGTGTTATAATATTCAAATGCTCAAAGGAGAAGTTAAATGAATTACAGGAAGAAATAGAGAGCAAAACTATATTAATGTGGGACCTCAACTCTCCCCTTTCAGAACGTTATAAATCCAACCAAAAATAAGCAAGAAAAAATCTAAAGAGGTAAATAGAATATTAGAAAAGTTAGATATGACAGACCTTTGGAGAAAACTAAACGGGAATGGAAAGGAATATACATTTACTTAGCAGCACATGACACCTACACAAAAACTGACTATGCAATAGGGCATAAAACTTTCAAAATCAGATGTAGAAATGCAGAAATATTAAATCTCTTCTTTACAATTCATAATGTAATCAAAATTACATTTAACAAAGGGTATTGGAAAGACAGAATAAAAATTCATTGTTAACTAAATAATTTAACCCTAAAGAATAAGTGAGTAAAACAACAAATCATTGAAATAATCAATAATTTCACTAAAGAGAAAGAAAACAATGAGACAGCATACCAAAATTTATGAGATGCAGCCAAAGCAGAACTTGAGCCAATTTATTTCTCTAAATTCTTACATCAACAAAATGGAAAAAAAAAACTGTTCATTTAATTGGACATTCAACAAAAAAATAATAACCCCCAATTCAGCACTAGATTGGAAATCCTGAAATTCAAAGGTGAGATTAATAAGATTGAAATTAAAAAAGGAAACAAATGAAAACCAAAAAACAAAACTCCTATTAAGCTAATAAATAAATTTAGGAGCTGGTTTTAGGGAAAAAATCCTATAAGTTAGATAAGACACTTGTTAATTTGATTAAAAAATAAATAAGAAAGTCAAATATCTAGTATCAAAAATAAAACAGGTGAAATCACCACCAATTTAGGTAAAAAATAAAGCAATCATTAGGAAATACTTTACCCAATCATATACCAATAAATCTGACAATCTCAGCAAAATCAATGAATATCTAAGAACATATAAATTACCAAGATTAACAGGTCAGGATATATAGAATGCCGAAATAACCCCCATCTAAGAAAAAAAAAATTGAATAAGCCATTAATGAATTTTCTGGGAAAAAAATCCTCAGGATCATGTGGGTTCATGAGGGAATTCTATGAAATATTTATAGAATGATTAATTCAAATACTATATAAACTATTTGGAAAAATAAGCAAAGAAGGAGTCCTACCAAATTCTTTTTATGACACAAATATGGTTCTGTCACCTAAACTAGGAAGAGCCAAAACAGAGAAAGAAAATTAAAGAACAATTTCTCTAATGACTATTAATGCACATTTTTAAATAAAATATTAGCAAAAAGAATATGGCAACTTATCAGGAGGATAATACACTATGACCAGGTGGAATTTATACCAGGAATGCAGGGTTGGTTCAACATTAGGAAAACTAACAATATAATCGATCATATCAATAACAAAACGAACAGAAATCATATGATTATCTCAACAGTTGCTGAAAAAAATTTTGGACAAAATACAACATTCATTCCTATTAAAAACAGTAGATGGCATAGGAATTAAAGGACCATTCCTTAAAAAGATAAGCAGTATCTATCTCAAACCATCAACAAGCATTATCTTTAACGGGGAGAAGTCAGAAGCCTTCCCAATAAGATCAGGGGTGAAACAAGGATGTCTATTGTTACTACTATTATTCAATGTAGTACTAGAAATGTTAACTTTAGCAATAAAGGAAGAAAAAGAAATAGAAGGAATTAGAATAGGCAATGAGGAAATAAAGCTATCACTCTGCAGATGATATGTTGGTCTACTTAGAGAATCCTTGAAAATCAACTGAAAAAAAACTACTTGAAATAATTGACAACTTTCACGAAGTTTCAGGACATAAGATAAACTCACATCAATCATCAGCCTTTCTTTATATGATCAACAAAGCCCAGCAGTAAGAGAAATTCCATTTAAATAATTGTAAACAATATAAAATATTTGGGAGTCTATCTGCCAAGACCAACCAAGGAATATATGAACATGATTACAAAACACATTTCATGCAAACAAAGTCAGATCTAAACAATTGCAGATGGAAATTGGGAGAGTGAGCTGGAAGTTCAATATTCTCCTCTGCATAAAGGAAAATTTTGTGTGGATTTCAATGTTTCACCTTTCATCACTACAGTCAGAGGAGAGAGGATGTTGAAGGAGTTAGGAATGTGTTGAATAGCCAAGCTGAGTTAAAGAGCATCATTATGATAACTCAAATGATCAGCTTATCCTTATATTGACCTTTTATTTAGTGGAGTTCACACCTTGCAGAGCTGATGATGAAAAATGGTGTCTCACTGGAACTATTAAAATAACTTCCTAATTAATTTTCTTGCTTTTGGTGTATTTCCACATCAATCCAGCTATCATTCTAATGAATCTTATAATCCTGTCATTTCTCTATTAAAAAAAATAATTTCAATGTATTCCCACTGACTAGCAAATTGATATAAACTCCTATACCTGACATTCCAATATCTCTAAGATTTCACTTACAGTTATCTTGCTAGTCTTATTTCATGCCAATCCCCTCTATAGATGCTATATAAAGTGGCATCACCTGCTTCCATCTCCATGCCTTAGTGTATATGACTTTCTATTCCTGGAATAAATATCCCCTATCTAAATTTATTAATGTCTTTTTATTGTTTCAAGCCCCAACCCAGCTATTTTATTCCATTTGCCTTCCTTCTCAGATCCCTCTTGATGAAAATGGTCTCCTTCTTAGATTTTGCATAGCATTTACCTATGTTTCCTTTTCACTTAGTATGTTCTCTTTTGTTACATTGATATTTGTATGTTATCTTGATATCAATTGGATTTTAAGCTCCTGGACAGTATGGTTTGTATCAGATTCATTTTTATATTCTGTGAGCCCAATGCAATATAATGCATAGTGCTGTCCAGTTGCTTAGTTACATCCAACTTTTCATGACCCTGTGTATCGTTGTCATGTCAATACTGTCCATGGGATTTTCTTGGTGAAGTGGATTAGGGCAAACAGTGGTTAAATTATTTGCCCAAAGCAACACAATTAGAAAGTTTCTAAGGTCAAATTTGAACATAGGTCTTCTTAGGTTCAGGTCCAGTGCTCTATTCACTGAGCCAACTAGTTGCCTCTGGCATGCACATAGTACATATATTTATTGAATTGAATTTGTTAAACTGAAAAGGTCTTGATGTGATGTATTAGATTGATGATTGGGTACCGTCTGTCATTCATACTTCAAAATGAGTCTTTTGAATGTTTATTCAATTTGTCATCTCTTGGCATTTGCATGATTTGAAGGTGGAAATGTGAACTGGTTTTTGATACCTGCTCATTATGTAAGGCAAGCTGTTTGGCAAGATCTCTGGGTGTAGAAGAACTGCACGTATTTCATTACACATGTTGGCTCCCATGTTCAGAGAGCATTGAGGTAAGAAAAAGCAAAGATAATCATTTTCTCCTAAAGTATTTTTAGCTAAAAATATCTTCAATTGTAAAAGCTGAAAAAGACATGAAGACTCCCAGCACAAAAGTAAATAGAGAAGCAACTTATGTAATTGAACATTTGAGTCATATAAACAATCTTAGGATAAATTTCCCTACCTTGTCATGTAAATGTCTACTTGGTTGTCTTTATCCATCCTGGCTAATAACCTATATCTTACATTTTTATTTTTTAAATTTGTTGTCCTTGTTAAAAATTAATAATCCTCTCCATGGAGAAGGCTGACCAATCTCTGTTGAAAAGATTGAAACGTTTTGAAAAGCTACTTAAAACCACCAAGGATGAAGGGGAGGTTTACAAATTTTACTTGGTTATCATTAGAGGCTTAAGAAACATTCTGATTTCATGAGAACAAAGAGAGACTGATGTTTGATGGGTTTTAAGAAGAAATGTATAAGGATCTTTAATGCTATGTTACCCTTTCCCCAAATCAGGAAAACTAATTGAAAGCTACGCAAGAAGCATCCTCAAATACCCAAAGCAATGGAAGACAAATTGCCACATGACAAGGACTCCTTAACATTGTCATTTTGTTTAGGAGCTAGAGCTGCCTGGCCATGCCTAACTTTATGTCTCAACAGAAGCAATAAGGGTGAACCTGGAAACTAGACAAACATGGCTAATGGAAATGAATACCTTTTGAAATGGCTAATTTCTTTGCTCAGATATAAATTAAATAATCTGACATCTTTGAAATTGTTCAAAATGTTTTAACAATGAATACTTTAATACCTTAAAAGATTTGTAATTTAGTGCTGTGAGTACTTCTTTTACTAGCGGATTACGGCCCAGCCATGCATTAGTAGATGATTTCATGGGCTTAAAATTAGGGCCACTCACTAAATCAATTTAAATGAGAGCTCTCTGTGTGAGGGTTTTGTTTGTTTGTTTGTTTGCTTGTTTTATTAGAAGACTTGCTCATTTTTTTCCTACCCATGAAGAAGAGACTCTTTGATTAATTAAGGAAGGATTCAAAAATGATTTCCACTCTTACCCATTTCTTCTTTGTCTCAGTGGTCTTTGGGGATCTTCATGACTTCTTTTTCCATGGTCACTGATAAAGGGCCATCTTGTGATCTCAAAATATCAAGAGGACACCTCAATATTCAGCACACCAGAGGGTTATTTAGCAACCAATATAGCTATTAGTTATGAAATTAAGCCTCCGAGTTATCAAATGGAAGTCTAGTTTCCTTTGTCATCCCACATTCCAGAGGTCAAATTCACAACCATCTCAATTAGGCCACATTTTTACTTAAACTTGGTGAGATCAGTTCTATATAAGAACTGAACCAAGTTAGGCCTACTCTTCCCAGACAAAAATAGAGAAGTGGAAAGTTTGCTTTGGAGTTATGAAGGGATATGTCCATACTTTGCTTTTGCTGTAGCTTTGAAGTAAAATCTCCTGGTAAAAGCTTGGTACAAAACTATGTTAAGTGGTTAAATGGCACTGAGATTCTACTCATTACCCTTAACTAGGGAAAAATCACTGTGGGTGGTGGCTTGAATTGATGGCAGTGTAGAAGATACATCCACAAAATCCTCAGAGTGCTCTACTCCCCTCAAAGGGGAAATTGTAGTACTCTGAGAGAGTGAGTCAAAGTGATACTTGATATATGTTTAAAAAAAACAAAAACATTATTCTAAGAATGCCACATAGGCTCCACCAGACTATAAGAGGAGTCTATAATAGAACAAAAGCTCAGAAGATACTCATTTAAGGGGCCCTCTACAATATTTTTCTATAGTCAAAGCAAGGGAAAAGGAAATCAAATGGTGATTATCCTTCTAGTGATGAACGTCCAAGTATTTGCCTAGGCTGTTGCAGGCAGAACTTCAATAGCAAGAACTTGTACCAACTTGTCGAAACTTGTCATCTACTAGTATATCCTCAGAAAACCTAGAATTAACTTCACACAATAATGAAGCATCAAATCAGAACTTCATTAGAAATTAATATTTAACATATTTTATAATCAAACCATGGAATTATAAAATTAAAAAATACTTATTCATGGATTAACACTATTTCTGTGATTATTTTCAGACAAGAATAGGGATTAGATCTTTGATTTTACTGGCATAGGGAAATCCTGGTGAGGAAAATCCCTCTACCACTGTACATAAGGACCATTTCTTATAGAGAATAAGCATGAGTACCAAGAAGTAAAATGACTTGCCCTGTAAAATACAGCTAGTATATGTCAGAAGTGAGACTTGAACCCAGGTTGTGCTGGCTCTGTTTCTAGTTCTCTTTCCTTTCTACTGAGTTGACAATCTTGGTTAGTTTGACTCTAGGCAAAATGCTGTGACTATTAAAAATAATAAAAATATTTATGTAGATATGGTCTAATAAAGTTGATTATAGTATTTATTAAAATTAACTGTTCTAAATATTTGACAAATATTATTTATACTTTATCATTCTTTGGTATTTTCAAATGGAAGCTTTGTTTAATTAGAAACATTATACCTATTAGTAAGAAAAATGCAAATTCTCAGCATGTTGATTCATCTATTGAAGTTCAACTGCTCATCTGCTTTATGTAATTTTGTGAGTTCTGCTTTGTAAGAATTCTGTAATCTGCTTGCAAAGGAAATGGGCTTTTTATCTACCACAAAGTGAATTACTACATTACATTGATATTTTCAAGACATGTGTGACATCACCTTCTCTTTTCAGGAACATGCACAGATAAAACTTCTATTTTTTAATGATGAATTTGTCTATTGAAAGGCCCTTAAAAATAGACTGCATGGAGCAAACTGAATATTTTTACAAAGAAGCATTCAACATTCATTTTATCTTGAATTCCATCAGCACACCATTCTTCAATGAATGTCAAGTATATTACTGAGAAAACTTACTGCCTCAAAGGTTTAAACTTGAATTGTTTAGCATCTGGTAAATTCTAGCATTTTTATGATTTGAAGTGCCGTACTGCGCGCAAATATTTCTATACATGGCATAGCAATATAATGATACCATAATCATTATGACTAGTTAGGATGGAAAGTGATGATGTGCTAAGGATGTTGATAGTCACTACTAAAACATTTTAGTGTAATATTTTCTTAAAAGTTCTCAGTCATATCTAATTTATTCATATATTTCTATCATTCTGTAGATGTACAGGAGAACTATCATATTTATTTCTAAAACTATCTTAAAACAGGACAGTCTTTTTAAAGGTCCCACCAAGCATTTGTTATGTATATTTATATTCATGTTTGTGTAATTCTATACATAATATACAATTAACATAGATATATTGGGATATTAATTTTTGCTTTTTTTTAAAGCATATTAAGTATAAACAAATAAATGACACATAGAGACAATGCTTGATTAGATAGATTCCCATGTAGGAACTTAGAAAGAATTGTTACCTGTGCCAAATAGGGGCAGAAGTCAAGGATAGAGTAAAGAAAAGGAAAGGTCTTTGTTAACAGATGGGAACTATACATTAGTATTTCGTGGGATATGGGTCCACTGTTCTATCCCCAGGGGCAATTAGAGAAATTAATAAAAAACCAGTCAGAAACTACTCTATCTGGTGATTGCCAGACTGGTGCCAATGTTTCTAGGTGTGCTAAAAATCTGATAGCTGCATTACAGTGCATTTAATTGGCAGTACTTTGAGTCATAGATTCAGCATAACTAACACTCTTTTCATTGAATTGTAGGTAATTCTTGTTTTCTAACTTGCCTGAGTTTTGCTTAGTTCTCTGCAGTTTCCCTACTTAGGAATTGACTGAAAGTGGGACAAGGCATATTTCTCGGTTCTTCAAGGGAGTGAGAAGCTCAAGGGAGACTTAATTTATCTATGTGTGCCTGTAGTGTGTGGAGAAAAACTTAAGAAATCAATTCATTTCAGATAAATTAGAGCTAAAATTCATTTGTAAGAAGGCAAATCATCTTTTTTTTTTTCCAGGCTAGCCCATAGTTAAAACTGTCAATCTAATTAGTTTGTTCTCCTCTTTCAACAAGTCACACCCACTCCTAAACTTATTATATTCCCCCCAGAAAATGGGGAGAAAAAAAACAGAGGCCCCAGGAAAGAGAGGAGTTGTTGTTGTTGTTGTTTTTAATTTACAGATTTTTGTAATGATGCTTCCCCCTATGATATGTAAGTTAATTTGAAAAATCATTACACAATTCTACATATGTGTGCACAACATGAATTATAACAGAAGAAAATAAGAAATTATCTATTCCTACTCCTTCGTTTATAGGTAAAGAAATTGAGGGCCAAAGAAAAAGTAAATAACAATTAGAATTCAAAATTGTTGTCTCAAGTGTAGTGTTTTTATCTGTGTGAATAAACACACATGTTCATATATATTCTAATTTATGCCGTTTTCATGTTACCAACTGTATTTTTCTTTTCTCCTCTCTATGTAGTATTCTATCTTCTGTCTCTGTGCCTTTGCATAACCTGCCCCCTACTTTCTAAACTTAAAAAAAAAAGATGTTCCTACTAATTTCTGCCTCTAAAATAATATCTTCTGTAAGAGAACTTTTCTGGTTCCTTTACTTCAGTGTTTCCCTTAATAAAATTTATTGGATTGACTTCTGTGTGTACAGATTGTTTCACCATGATAGAACATAAACTCTTTGAGGGCAAGTATTGTTTTGTTTTTGTATACAGTCTAACTCAGAGCCTGGGATATATTTGACTTTTAATAAAATGCAAATTTAAGTTGAACTGATTAATTAAGGAAAAGCACTTTATTATGTTATTATTCTGGCTCACAGGTTGCATGAATACATGAGAACTATTTTTTTAAGAAAGCAAGAGCAAAGAGTAATAGCTGGAGAGTAGAATTAAGATGATGGAAAAACAAGAATTCATTTCACATTTCCAAAATTTCCCTACAAACAATTTTAAAATTATTCCTCAAATCAAATTCTAGAGTGACAGAAACAACAAAACGTCAGGGTGAAAAAGTTTTGTAGCCAAAGACAACCTAGGAGGTTTGCAGAAAGTTCAGTCTCAAAGGACACAAGGAAATGCAGAGTTAATAATCATAACTGTGAATGTGAATGGGATGAACTAATCCATAAAACAGAAGCAGGTATTAAAATAGATTGGAAACCAGAGACTAAAAATGTGTTGTTTCCAAGAAACACACTTGAAACAGAGACACACACAGAGTAAAAATAATAGAACAAAATATATTATACTTCAGTCAAAGTAAAAAAAAAAGCAAGAGTAGTAATCATGATCTCAAACACAGCAAATTAAAAAAAATAGATTTAATTAAAAGAGACAAGCAGGGGAACTATATTTTGCTAAAAGGTACCATGAACAATTAAGTAATATCAATGCTAAACATATACACACTGAATGGTTTAGCATCCAGATTCTTAAAGAAAATGTTAAATGAGTTACAAAAGGAAATAGACGTTGAAAGTATACTAGTTAAAAAAAAAGAAAACAAAAAAGTATAGTAATTAAGTACCTGAACTTTATATTCACAAAACTTGATAAACCTAACCAAAAAAAGAAGCTATAAGGTTTAAGACATGAATAGAATTTTAGAAAAATAGATATAACAAGCTTTTGAAGAAAATGTAATGGGAATAGAAGGAAGTATCTTTTTTTTCTGATGCATATGGTATCTTTAAAAAAAATTGACCATATATTAGGGCGTAAAAACCTCACAATCAATACAGAAAAGCAGAAATATTAAATATACCCTTTTCAGACCATAATGCAATAAAAATTTTATTCAATAAAGGGCCATGGAAAAATGGATTAAAATGAATTGGACACTAAATTATCTATTATAACGAATGAGTGGGTTAAATAATAAATCATAGAAACAATAGCTAATTTTGTTAAAGATAATTATAATAATGAGACTACACACCAACATTTATGGGATTCAGCCAAAGCAGAAATTAAGGGAAAATTTCTATCTCTAAAAGCTTATTTAAATTGAATATAGAAAAAAATAGATCAATTAATTGGACATGAAAATTAGAAAAAAAAAAACTAAAGAAAGAACAAATCTAAAATCCTAAATTAAACACCAAATTTGACATTGTGAAAATCAAAAGACAAATTAATAAAATTGAAAGTTAAAAAAATTGAACTAACAAATAAAACTAGGCACTGCTTTTATAAAAAAACTAATAAAATTGAGTAACCATTTGTTAATCAGTTAAAAAAAAACAAATCAGTAGGATCAAAAATGAAAAAGGTGAATTCACCTTCAATGAAGATGAAATTAATGTAACTATTAGGAATTATTTTGCTTGAGTATATGCCAATAAATCTAACAGCCTAATTGAAATGGATGGATATTTATGAGAGTATAAATTGTCCAGAATAACAGAATGGAAAGTAGAATACTTAAATAACTCTATTTTAGGAAATATAATTGAACAAGTTATAAATGAACTCCCTAAGAAAACATTACAGGACCAAATGGATTCACAAGTGAATTCTATCAAACACTTAAAAAACAATTAATTCCAATACTATACAAACCACATGGAAAAATAGGCAAAGAAAGAGTCCTAACAAATTCTTTCTACGACACAAATACATTTCTCCCACCTAAACCAAGAAGAGCAAAAACAAGAAGTAAAACTATAGACCAATTTCCCTAATGAATTTTGATGGAAAAATTTTAAATAATACTATCAGGGAGATTATAGCAATATATCACAAAAAAGTATACACTGTAGGTGGGATTTGTGAATACAGAAATGCAGAGCTGGTTGAATATTAAGAAAACAATCAGCATAATTGACCATATTCATAACAAAAATAACAAAAAAATAATGAATATTTCAATAGATAGAGAAAACTCCAGATAAACTACAGCATTCATTCCTATTAAAAACACTAGGGAGCATAGGAATAAACAGGGCTTTCCTTAAAATAATAAGTAGTATCTATCTAAAATGATCAGCAAACATTTTCTGTAATGGGGATAACCTAATATCTAGTAAGCTAAGCCTTCTGAATAAGATCAGGAGGTGAAGCAAGGATGTCCATTATCACCACTATTACTCAATTTTGTACTAGAAATTCTAACTATGGCAATGAGAGAAGAAAGAGAAATTGAAGGAATTAGAATAAACAAGGAGTTAACAAAACTATCATTCTTTGCAGATGATATGATAGTATACATGGGGAATCCTAGAGAACCAACTAAAAAACTATTTGAAAGAATTAACAAGTTTAGCAGATTATTTTCAGGGAGAAAATAATCAGCATTCTATATGCTATCAAAAAAAAAAAAACAACCCAGCAACAGAGATAAAAGAGATGTTACATTTAAAATAATTGCAGACAATATAGAATACTTTGAACCAGTCAAGACAAACCCAGGAATTATATTACCACCATTTAAAACATTTTTTAAACAAATCAAGTCAGATCTATACAATCAGAAAGAAAAAACATTAATTGTTTATCGGTAAGTCAAACCAACAAATAAAAACACTGATTAAGAAATAGTGTAGTAGATCAGTGGAATAAATTAGGTACACAATGAACAACAGTAAATGACTATAGCAACCTATTGTTTTATAAACAGAAAGATCTCAGCTTTTGGGGGGGAGAATTTGCTATGTGACAAAAATTGTTGGGAAACCTGGTAAGCGGTATGGTAGAAAGCAGGTATGGACCAACATTTCACATTATACCAAGATAAGTTCAAAATGGGTACATGATTTAGAAAGAAAAGGTGATACCATTAGCTAATTAAGATAACTTTCAATAGTTTATCTGTCAGTGAATGGATCAATAAAGAATTTGTGAGCAAACAAGAGACAGGTTTACAGAATTTGAAATGGATAAATCTGATTACATTAAATTATAACAGTTGTGCACAAACAAAAGCAATTCAGTCAATATTAGAAAGAAAACAGGACATTGGGAAAATATAGCAATTTTTTCTGATAAAGGTCTCATTTCTCATATATATGTATATATATACACATATGTGTGTATATATATATATATACACATGTATATTATATATATAGAGAGAGAAGAGAGAAATGCATCAAAATTATGAAAGTCATTTCCCAACTGATAAATGGTCAAAGGATATGAACAAGAAATTTTCTGAAGAAGAAATCAAAGCTATCTCTAGTCATATGAAAAATGCTATAAATCACTAATGGGTAGAAAGTGTAAATTAAAACAACTCTGAAGTACCACCTCACACTTATCATAATGGTTAATATAACAGAAAAGGAAAATGACAAATGTTGGAGACAACATGGAAAAATAGGCACACTAACGTACCTTTGGTGGAATTGTGGACTAGTTCAACCACTCTGCAGAGCAATTTGGAACTATGCCCAATTGACTATAAAACCGTGCATACCCTTTGACCCAGTAATATTACTATTAGGTCTGAATCCCAAAGAGAGTAAAAAAAAAAGAAAAAATCGTATATATATATATATATATATATTAACATATTTATAGCAACTCTTTTGTGGTGGCAAAGAATTAGAAATTGAGAGAATTCCCATCAGTTAGGG
This sequence comes from Vombatus ursinus, assembly GCF_900497805.2. Lineage (NCBI taxonomy): Eukaryota > Metazoa > Chordata > Mammalia > Diprotodontia > Vombatidae > Vombatus > Vombatus ursinus. Next base: position 12,290,226 of record NW_020949613.1, on the reverse strand, counting down.
AATAGCTGAGCATGTTGTAATATATGATTGTGAGGGAATACTGTTGTGGTTTAAGAAATGAGGAGCAGGATGGTTTCAGAGAAAAAAAAAAGTTGGAAAGATTTATATAAACTGATGCAAAGTGAACTGAGCAGAGCCAGGAGATCATTGTACACCATACACAGCAACAGCAATATCGAACAATGAGCAGCTATGAATGACTTAGCTATTCTCAGCAATACATACAAGACAATTCTAAAAGTCTTATGGAAAATGCTATCCACCTCCAAAGAAAGAACTGATAGAATCAGAAAATAGATAGAAACATACTTTTTAAAACTTTATTTCTGTTTTGTTTTATTTTTCTGTTTTGTGTTTTCTTTTGTAACATGATTTAAAAGGAAAATGAAAATGAGATTGATATAACACTGGTAGTAATACATGGGAAATCATAAAGACACAAAGAATATCAGAAAACCAGAAATTATGAGGGCATTATTCAAACTATAGATGTGACCTTGAAAAAATACTCAGTAAAATTCTAGAAAATATTCTCAAACACATTTGTAAATAATTGAAAGTTTGATCATCTAGGGAATGTCTCTTACTATCTCCTCACTTATTTTGGGCTTCAATTAATTCTTAACCAGGTTTATTTTCCCCTTTCCATTTTGAACATCATTAATTTCAACAGAAAAAAGGAGAAATAGATGAGCTTAGTAGGTAGGGCTTTTCACAACCTCCAAGGCCTCATTACATATGTCATCTCTTAAGCTGATATCAACATTCCACTGCAATTCAAGCAACGGGCTTAAAACTTCATTTTTCTTCTTGTTTTCAACATGTTGTTTTTGTTAAGTCCTTTGTTGGTTGTTGTTTTCCTTAATCCTTTTAGAAGTCTAAGTATATTCTGGGCTTTAGCTTTCTTGACACTATTGTAATTGGTATTTGCTAGTCTTTTTGTATTAATCATTAGTTATAGGTCGCTACTCCCTTCTTTTGTTCCCTAAAAAGAAGTCATCTCAAAAGTAACTTTATTTGTTAGAGTGACCAGACCTGATAGATATACTAAGAGTATACATATAACCTACATGGACAACATATGACATAGCACACTCACTCAGTCCTACATATATTTCCCAGTTTACTTTTCATCACCTTTTCTTCTGGGCACCACCAACTTGAAATCACCAACTATCAAAATAAATATTGACTTGATCTAGAAGATCTTGTCATCTTCTTCACAGGGTATATTTACCTCTTCATCCTTTCCTGCAGATGATGCACATGCTTCAATTACCATTATAACGTTCCTTCTGTTTGGAATCTTCATTAATACTGAAAGACAAGATGGCCAAGTTTCCCATGAAAAGAATATTTTTATGACCTTGGCTCTCATGCTTAAAACAATGAAATAAAGTTTCCTTTTTAGGGCAAGAAGGACACTCCTGGGAATGGCATTTAACACCATAAAAAATCTTAATCAGAATTATGGAAAATCTTTTAATATAGACCCCAAAGGAGGCAAAAGAGAACAATTCCATAGGGGAGTTCAAAGGAACAATTTGTAAGACTCGAAAATAGAACCCAATATAATGGACTTAAAATAGTCTCAAATAGTTGATGTAATTCCCATTCCCTTTCCAGTGACGCAAAGCTTTCCTTCAAGGCCTATGATAATATTTGAATTCATGCCACCTTGCTGTTTGGACCCAGTTGCAAAGGAAATGAATGTAAGATTGCTAGGGTAACAACCCATGCCAACTTTATTCTGCCTTGTCTAATTTTCATGTCAGAGGCCTATATATGGTAACACGCTGAGAGTTTGTATCCCCCTAGGCAAGAAACATACTTAGGAGCAATGAGTTTAATCCTAAGACATGTTAGTGAAACCTACTTTTATTCCAGATAGTCTTACATACATGTAACCTTATGGTACTACCATATGGTGTTGGATTCCCCTAGAAAGGAAACTAACTTAGAACTGCCTAAAAGATAACCTTCTATCTCTATTTTGGCACAGTTTGAATAAATATCTTTCTTGGTACCTATCTTGAGATCTAGTCCCTCACAAGTGCTATGATGAGAATACTAAAGTGTTTGTGTATGTGGAGGGGGAGATATGACATATTCTGACTTCTATTTTCTGTATTTAAAATTTTGTTTTATATTAGTATTTTGTTATTTATTATTAGATGCCCCAATATTCACTATGAAAAAATAGTATTTTTGCAATTGTGTTTAGCTAATTCTGCCAGGTTTATATCCTTAGAAGTAGGGATTCCTAAACAAACAACTCTACATGGGATGGGAAAAATAACCCTTACTTTAGAATATCTTCATAGAATCTCAGAGTACAGATACTATAAGCAGGTTTAGCATGATTAAAAAAAATAACTACAGAGCAGTTTTTAAAGTAGTCAAGTAGGATGTTTTACCTCATCAATTTTGCTTGTAAATAAGATCTTGTTTGCTTCCAATATGGCTTGTATCTCCTTCTCCAGCTTTTACCATTCTATTAAGATATAACACAGCAGTTAGTAAACACTGCAGCATTGTAGATCTCAGTTCCAGTGGAAGAGAAAGGTCTTAATCAATAATATTTCCCAGTAGGTAAAAGTCTGACTATACACCTCCATTCTCAATGTTTAAGCCTCTGAGTTTTGGCCACAGTATTGATTACTGCTACACAGGGAAGCAAATTTCTGATTTGTTCTTGGCTTGCTATCAGCTAATGTTGAACATTTTCTGATTTATAGAAAGCTTTTTTTTTTTTTTGGCAATGTAGGGATTTCCCAGTAAAGAAGTTGGTTTTTTTTTTTTTTGGTTTTGTTTTGTTTTGTTTTCCATGACGATCTGCAAATGCTTTGCAGTGTGAGTTTTAGAGAATTGTCTAGGGCAATGAAAGTTTAAGTTACTTGCCAAGATTCCTACGATCATTATGTATCAACCATGAATTTTCTTTTCTTTGTTATAATTTTATATTGATATCATTTTCCCCTTACATAACAAAAGATCGAAATTCAATCCAAGATTTGCTGACTCTAAAGGTGGCTCCCACCTTGCTTCTCTTCTCCATAGAAAACTTTATACTTACAAAATTATATATTGAAATTATTTTAGTTTAGCTTAACCTATCCAGCAACCCTTTTAATCTTGCAAAACGTTTTCTTTGCTCATTACTCTATTTGCTCTCATACAGGTACAGTGTACAATGCCAAAGGAGTTAGACTAACTCTGCTTTGCCATACCCAGGACATAAAACCTCATATGGCATTTTGCTTGTAGAGCCATGGTGCACCTGTCATATATTGTTCTATATATGTATATTTGTATAAGTGACTGTCATAATTTTAAAACTTAAATCTCCATAAGGGCAAGGAGCTATTTATTATCTAAAATCTATTGCTCTCCCAGTACCAAGCACTAGATTTAAAACATGGTAGGCTGGGTGATTAAATTTTGTTTTAAAGTGAACTAAAATGAAAAGAATTAAAATTTGAAGTGAAGTAAAATTAAGGGAAATAAAAGCAATGAACTTGTAGTTTGTTTTAAATAGTTACCATATATAATAGCTATAAATTTATGCTTGTTTCAACTAAATGACTATATGACTATGGTAAATTATTATTACATATTTTTGGAAAAAAACAAGCATTAGAATGGCTGGTTTTATATTCAAACATCTTCTATAACCTTGTAGGATTTTTATGGTATAATTTTTAAAAAGGATATTTTGAAAATGAGAATGTATGTGCATATATAATATATAAAGTTACCATGACAAGGGTAATATGAAAAGATTAAAGTTTATACAAATGCATAATTCTTCCTTTTTGCATCTTTAGAAGTATGGAAAGGCAAGTAGTTGTTACACTGATGAACACAACAATAGCTATCACTGTCTATGTGCTTCTGTATGGATGATAAAAATACTCCAGGTGAAGAATAATTGTGAAGAAAATGGATGCCAACATGGAGCTAACTGTGAAAATGGAATTAATGAATACAGGTGCATGGGTCCTTGTCTCTATATAAGAAATGTTGTTCAGGATTTTACAAATTGATAATCTTACTTATTTCAATTGGCCCATATTCTTTTCCTTTCTCTTCTCTTCCTTTCTCTGATAGATATATGAATATAACATGTTCTTATATCCCTTTAATTTAGAGTTTAGTACCTCTGTCTTCTATAGCAGATCTTCTGTAGACACAGAAGTTGAAGATTCATGCATGATTTTTTTCCTAATAGTATAATATAAAATATTGTTTTTTCTAACATAATAGAGTTTTAATGAATGCCTAGACCACCTAAAAGGATGTCACCCATGGGGTTGGATGTAGCCTTTTTTTCCATTGGCTTCATGACAAGTTAGCTATATTGCACTAATATTTTAGTATTATATGGGAGAGATTAGTTAAAAGGTTACTGTTGTTGCTGTTGTTGTTGTTATTTTGAGGAGATGGCAAAATGATTTGTTAGGAGGCAGCATGGAGGATTGGAGTAAAACCTTCCTTTAATGATGAAATGCTCAGGTTTGAATCCTGGTTGTACAAACTCCTACATCTGTAACTTTGGGCAACTCACTACTAATTTATCTAAGCCTTGTTATTCTCATCCATAAAATGAAGGTTTATACTACATGAACTCTTATAGATTTAGTCTATGATCCTATATTTTTAAAGTGACCATGAAATTTGTAGTCAAAGAACCTAATATCAGTAACACATTCTAAGCAGAGAAACAACCCTTGTTATAACAGTATATTTTCTTATGTTGCTTATTTCTAGAATTTGGAAATCCAGCCAGTTCTAAACAAATATTTTATGATCTACATATTTTTTAGATTTCCATTTCTTATGACATGGTGCTCATTTTAATTTCAAATCATTTGGATTTTGTGATAGCCTCTGTGACTAAAACCAAAAATGATTAGATTCCTTGAAAAAAAATCTAAAAAAAAAAATTCAAAGCCCCTATTTGTAGACACAAAAGGCTTGAATAAGTCTTTTTTCCCCCTGAGGTTGCAAAAGAAAATGTTCATATTTATTTTCCTTATAAAGAATGTATGATTGAAATTGAATCATAACCCTGAAAAACCCAGGTTATGTAAGGGTTTTTTTGATGGTATCTAATTAGAGTTTTTAGTATCATCATCATTACTGTCATCATAATCACCATTATTATTATTAAGTTTTTGAAGTTTTTTTTTTTTTCTGAAACATTGGGAACTGAATCATAAGTAATGGTGGAGTATTTTGTGGTATATATTTATGCACATATATATGAATATACAATATTTTCCACATGTGCTCTCCCACAAATATGTACATCAACAGTAGGAAAATCAATTATACCTAAGTAGCAGCTCAGTGAATAAAACACTGGGCCTGGAGTCAGGAAGACCTGCATTCAAGTATGGCCTTAGACAATTATTAGCTGTACGACCCTAGGCAAATTGCTTACCCTCTGTTTGCCTCAGTTTTTTCACTTGTAAACTGGGGACAAAAATCACTTATCTTAGAGATAATGCACTTAGTACAGTGCCTATCACATGGTAGAGACTGTATAATTGCTTATTCCCCCCTCCAGATATGATTGCCTTATATATGGACATCATGTGTTCAGAAACCATGCATAATGCTATTGCTATAGAATCCCTTAATTCTTCTAGTGATATCATTGTGCTGCTCTCAAAATGACTTTTGTTCATTGGGCTTAGTGTCTTGGCTTCATTTGCTGCTTCATTGGCCTTACTGCCATAGACACTTTTTTTCCAGGCCTGCTTCTTCATAATTGCATTTCCATGCTGGAATCTGATGACCTTTTCATATAGGCTTTGATGGCATGCTTGACATGTCCTTCTGCTAGTCTGCTGGTCCTAGCATTTCTCTTGTAGACATTGTTCCATGGTACTGTTTTCTGTGTTTTTCTCTCCAGGGCCAGTCAAACCATTTCAGTTACAGTCTACTAAGGCAGTTGTATATAAAATTTTTTGACCACATACTCCTATAAAAGAAAACTTTTTAAGTGGATAACTGCCACACACATATGATCATTTGTTTATTAATTATATAATTGTCTTAGCATACTGATAAGAAATGTACATTTTAAAAACAAAATAGTCAAAATAGATTTTTGTGGAGTGTGATAAAATGAAATAAGTTATACTTAAAATAGATTATTGTATTTATTAATGATACAAATACATTTCCTCTTAAATAAAACACAAGTATAAATTGTTTCATAATGGCAATGAAATTAAATGTTTTCTTATGCTCAAAACTCCAATTAAACATTTTGTGATACAACAATTCAAAATCTTCTTCTATTAAAATAATTTAATATTTTTAATGGATGTGATAGGTGAAAATGATTATTTCTGTTAGACTCAAAGATCCAAATGTAAGAAGTGTATCATATATACTGCTACCTAATTCATGATACTCATTTTTCAGTCCCATCTATCAATTGTAAAAAGAGTTTTTTTCTGTTGAAATTTAGCTTTCAGATTTAGATCTTCCCTGATGCCAACTAGTTGTTTTTCCAAACTAACTGAATGCTATTAGTATTATCTGTCTGTCTATCTATGTATCAATCTATTTATCTATCTATCTAGCTATCTATCCAGCTATCATCTATGAATATCATTTTATATTTATATGTATTGGTATAGGTTAATGTAGATAAATAGATAATTATAGACATGATAAATTGACAGAAATTTAACATCATTGAACCATTCTCTTGAAAGATTTTTAAAAGGTTAGAATGGAATATTTTCATTTTTAATACAAGAAAATATAAAGATTGTTTAATAGATGATGAATTTACATTATTTCAGGAGAACAAATACTTAAAAAACAAATTTTTGCTTCCAGTATTGACTTTATAGTCTCATGAGTGCTGTGAATACTAATAAAGGCAAAAGTAGTTCCTAAGCTTAAGGAGTTCACAGTCTAATGGGAGAAAAAAAAAACATGAAAAAACTATTTACATATATAAAGGATAAATTGGTGATAATTATGGAGCAAAGTTATTTTCATTAAGAGAGACTGAGAAAAGATTTTTGAAGAAGAATGGAAAATTTTCAAGGGGCTAGGTTATGAAGGACTTTAAATGCCAGACAGGATTTTTATGGTTGTTTCTAGAGCAGGGAGGAGTTCTGTTGTAAGTTCCATGGTAGGTTTGTGCAACTGTTGCTGAATGTGGAAAACTGTGCGAGAAGGGATGCTGAGTGAGCATATTAGGGCTTAGTAATTAAACTTGTCTTTTAGTTCATTATCTCATGTACATCATTACAACTTTGAAGTGGTGTCAGCAGTTCTAAATTTTAGAGAATGTGTCTAGACTTACATCTTGTTGGTCATGTGACATAGAAATCTCAATAGAAGTTCTGATGTAGTTTTGTAACTTATTGGTCATCCTATGTACTTCACTTTGGATACTATATTACTAAGGTATGTAGACTAAATTTTCTCCTCGATGAAAATGGACTGACAGTTCTTTGATTATAGAAATCACACTTATCTAACGAAAGCCAGACAAAGTATCCCCAAAATGAGAGTATGCCTTTCTTTTTGGCTCCTAATTCTGGGCACAGATAAAAATTTCCTATAAAAAGATAACTGTATATTTGAGGTTTACAAGGTTTTAATCTTCTTGATAGAAAGAAAAAAACAAACAAACAACTGCTAACTCACTTAAGCTAATCTGCCTATAGATTATGGAAACCCATGATTCAATAAAAATTTCCACAGTTAAGGTGGTAGGCAACTAAGATACTGTCTCTGACTGAAGCTATTAACATCATCGGATTTATTTCTTTGCAGTACCAAATCTAAAGGGCAGTTAGGTGGCATAGTAGATAGAGTGCCAGACATGGAATCATCTTTATAAGTTCATATTTGGGCTCAAACACTTACTAGCAGTCTGACCATAGGAAGTCACTTAACCCCATTTGTCTCAGTTTCTTCATCTGTAAAATGAGCTGGGGAAGAAAATGGCAAACCACTCCCGTATCTCTGCCAAGAAAACCCCAAAGGGGTCATGAAAAGTGAGACACGACTGAAAAATGACTGAACAACAATGAATCCTGAATTTATGAATGGCTCAAGATGTTTCTATGGGTTCCTTCTCTTCCCAGTTGCTTCGCAACTGCACATTCTGAGGACCTTACAATAAACCTGGGATTTTAAAAAAATATTTATTTTGTATAGAATTTATGTAAAAACTCATTGTGTTCATCTTATTACTGACTCCCTAACAAATTAAAATTTTATTTTTCAATGATTATTTGAGGTCTAATAAATACATGCACAAATAATATCCTCATGACACTAGAAAATAATGTTGTGTTGCTAAATATGCAGTCATTAAATAGTATTGTTAATAAATCTCCTGAATATTTCTTTTTTTTTTAAAGGCAACTGGGGTTAAGTGACTTGCCCACAGTCACACAGCTAGTAAGTGTCAAACGTTTGGTCTGAGACTGGATTTGAACTCAGGTCCTCCTGACTTCAGGGCTGGTGCTCTATCCACTGCACCACCTAGCTGCCCCTGAATATTTCTAAATACTACAAATATACCTTTACCATACAGCGAGATTAGATATCCACTAAATACAAAGTCAAAATGGTCATGTCACAAGAGAGTAAAGTGGTTGCATCCCATGATTTATTTATTTTTGATTCTGGGAAATCATATTAAAATGTAGAATTTTTTTTTGGTTTGCTTAAACATTCAAAATTACTATAGCATGTTTAAAGTGAAAGAAATTTAGGTACTAGGAAGTAATCATATTATTAATCACCATGATAGTTCAGCTTCAACATATAGTAAAACATTGTCCAATCAAGATACTAAGTTGTATACATTTTTAAAAATTCAAAATAAGAACAAAAAGTAAAGTTTAGTCCAAAATCTTATAAAAAGGATTAAGTGAATAGAACAAAATAAAATAAAGAGACCAACACAAAGGCAGCCCCCAAAAACAAGCAAACAAAAGGAGGGAGAGAGAGAGAAAGAAGGGAGAGAAGGGCTATGATCTCTCTGTCTCTCTCTCTCTCCCTCCTCTGCCCCTCTCCCTTCCACTTCCCTCTCTCCCTCATTTAAAAATGCCTTCATCCAAATCATTGCTATCAATGTTCAGGTTCAAGCACAGATCCCTGGGGTCCTCTACTGGAGGCCTTCTAAGTAAAATGTTAATCATCTACGATTATTTTCTTTTTTTTTAGCAATTGGGGTTAAGTGACTTGCCCAGAATCACACAGCTAGTAAGTGTCAAGTGTTTGGTCTGAGGCCAGATTTGAACTTAGGTCCTCTTGACTTCAAGGCCAGTGCTCTATCCTCTGCACCACCTAGCTGCCCCTGTCTATGATTATTCTTAAGAAATGAAGCATCTAATCACTTTTAAATTCATTTAATATATTTGCCTACTTCACCCAAAAGTTTGAGACCATCTAGTGAGTATTTCCCTTAAGAGATTACTAAGTATACACACACACAAACATATACGTATACATATATGTATACGTATATATGTGTATATGTGTACATATATATATGTATATATATATATATACATTTTAAAGGGGTTTTGTATTTCTTAAATGCTCTAGAAATTACTGATGTTTTAGATTAAAAAAGGTTTTGAAGTTTTGGATCAGTTGTTTAAGTTGTTGAGATTGACTTATTCATGCAAGCTCATGTTCATTAGTGGAAAACATGTACCAACTGTGTTGAGTAAGGCAGTGGAAAGTCTCAATTATTTGATGTGTATTGTGTGCATTGTCCTTGCATCTGAAAAAGGTACTTAGATAGCAATACACAAAACATACAACAGAAAAACGTATTTAGAGGAAGGTCAGAAGAGAATAAATCTGGATTTCATTTTTTAAACTTATGTTGTAAACATCCTATTGTTTCCAGTTCTTTAATGATGCTAAGGTTGTGTTTACATGAAGTATTTCATTGATGAAGAAAATGTTAGAGCTAGAGATTTAAATAATAATTTCCTTCTAAAACATTAACTATAAGTTAATTACAATAGTATTCTTGTGAAATGGGAGTTCAGGTAATTCCATAAAATCTGATTCGTAAAATTTGTAGATATTTCTAATATAAACATGGAGAGAAAATGTCTCCATTAGTTTAAGTACAGGAGAAAATTATGAAAATGTCAATTCCATCTCTCTGTCATGCTAAGAAAAGAGTTGCCTGGGCATTCTAATTTCAAGGAACAAATAATACACTTAATTACCCATGGCTTCATACCTATATGCATCATGTCAAATGCAAAATTAGAAAAAAATATTTTTTGCTCTTCTTTATTATTATGAGCATTCATGTTTCACATAGAAGCCCTAGGGGGAAAAAATCATTAGGTATTGGAGTTACAACACCACTACCACTAACTTGGATTTTTAGCATAAGTAGTTCTTAAGAGCTCCAAATTTGACTCTTTACTTATTAATTTACATATATGAGGTTATCAACAGGACAGTAATTTTTATAAAAAATATGAAAATATACAAATTATATTGCTAGTCTGCCAACAAAGGAATATGTAAAATTTGTTCAAATATGGAAAATTCAGTTGGAATGCTTTATTTTTGTCTCCAAGACATTAAATACCTGGCTTGACTATTCGTTTTTTAATAATTATAGAATTTACATATAGAAGGAACTTTAGAATAATCATCTAGTTCACACTCTTATTTTACAGATCAGGAAACTTGAAAAGGTTACATAATTTGCCTAACATCATATAGATAGTAAATTGCAGAGCCAGTCTTTGGACCAAATCCTCTAAAACCCAGTTTTCTTTTACACTATAGCATACAACCAATAGTTGATATCTGTGTGGGACGTGAAGACCCTTACCAATAAATTCTGGAGGCTCAGATGTAGCAAAGAGAAAGATTTCTTTATTAGCTTTCTCTAGAAAGGGCACCCTCCACCCGCCTAAAATGGCTCTGGTGGAAGAATGCAAGGATGTGCTCAGCAAAGAAAGATTATATAGCCCCTGACCGCAAATCCTCCTACCTAACCCCCTTCCTATCATCTCATTGGTGCAAGCCTTGAGGTCACAATCTATTCGGGGCAATCTCCCCCAGCAACAGAGAACAAAGACAGTTGTCTAGAGGCAAGGAAAGGCGGGAAGTTTTTGTTAGAGTGAGTAAGCAATTTTGGGGGGGGTGTTATTCCTCCCTGCTACGTGCCTAAAAACAAGTTTGGGAAGGGGGGGTCTGGTAAAGTACAGGATGTGTTGAAAAGCATGTTTCTTTACAAGGTCAACTGGCTGCAGACATTTCCATGGAATAAGAAACGATTAACTCTTTGAGGAGGCTTCACTCCTGAGAGATCCTCAGAGATCATCTCTCAAATATCTGTAATGGGAAAGCAACATATATGGAAATAAAGTTAATCATTTTGCATTAGGTCATTATTATTTACTATTACAATTAAGTATGAATTACCAATAAAACCAAGTAACAGATACTTTTTTGTACTTTATTAAAGCTTTATAATTGCATCATATTTACTTCTAAAATAAAATACACGCAATAAAAGAGTGTGGGAGTAGAGTAGCAAGGATAGTTAAAATGAGGGGGTAGATGGGAGAAATAGAAAGGAGATAGAATTGTTAGAACTTGGCATCTGATTGTATGGGATAGAATTGGCTGCCACTTATTATATTTGTAATTTGTGGTTGCAATAAAGTAATTTATTGAGGGTAGAGATGAATTGATAGGAACCATATATTAGAAGGACATGAAGCAACCCATTCTAGATAGATACCCATAAACGGCAGTGGAGGGGGGACTTTCATGGTTAAAATTATGATTAAGTGGGAGGAAACACACATTCTATAGTCCTCAAACTTTTATTCATCACTATCTGACAAAGACTGCCTACTCTCAGAGTAAACTATAATTTCATTAGCAAATGTTGTAAGAGAAAATACAATCTGGTAAGTTAACATAAAGTACAAAGGTAAGATCATTTTTAGGAAGAGAACAATTAAAAGAGGATTAGGTTATGAATAATAAGAAGGAAAATTCTATTCAGATAAAGACATGTTTTACAATTAAAGGAATTTAGACAAAGAATATTAATCAATGTAGAAAACTAAACTATTAAAATTAATATAATGGAACCAATGCTTTATTGGAAGTAGGATACTCAAGTTGTAATAGCAACTCCACCTATAAGTAGTTGTATGAACTTGGACTAGTCACTTTAACTTGTTGATCCTCAATGTATACGTTTGTATAAAAAATGCAGGGAGGAGAGAATTTAAGAGATTATTTCTGAAGTCTCTCCAAGTTGTTATATTCTACGAGTCTGCATATATGATGGCTGACTGATCAGTTTGCCAATTTTGATTGCCTGTTAGTCAACATTGTTGACACTATTGTACTCAACCTAATGTTTTGTTTATAGAACTGCCTTAACCTGTCTTTGAATATTGAAAAGCCAGTTTAAAAATATCTACTAATGTGGCTTGAGAGTATGAAAATATGTAAGTCAGCACTATGATGGTATACTACAATTTTCTCTCCTCTTTCTCTTTCTCTCTGTACATACACAAACACACACATGTGTATGCATGTATACACATATATTATATACATATATACTATATTATACTATATACTACTATACTGTATACTATTCTCACATATATGTATACATGTACATGTATGTGTGCATGTATATATATGTGTGTGTAAAAATATATTTGTAATCACAGATTCATTGAGGTATTAATCTATGATTCCCTTAATTTTCTTACCCCCCTGGTTTTATAAGATCTTTTTTTTTGTTTAATGCAAAGAAAAGACAGAAAAAGTCCTTTTGTGTAAAGGAAAATGTTTAAATCTACTATAAATAATTTAAAATATTGCTACTATTACAGATGAATATTTTGGTAGCTGAAAGAAATCATAAAATAACTTTGGTTTAATAAAAAACTGCTAAAATTTGCATATGAAGCACAAATTTTGGATGAAATTTTAGCAGTTTTGGACAGAAAATGAACAATGGCATAAATTTAAAGATTTAAATCACCTTGTAAACATTCAGGATGATGTTCCATTTATGTATGCATAATACCTTAAATGGGAAGTGGAAGACATTTTATTTCTTAAAAATTCACAAATATATCAATAAAAACACAGTTTCAAGGCCACAAAAGGAGATGTTGGGGAGGCCTTTGTGGTTCGTCAACTCATTGGCATACATCTGTTTTATGAAATAGACAGTATAACACATAATTACAGATGATATGAATATTTAAGGACAAATATGATTTTAAAAGAACTATTGAATTTATAGGAGAAAGTTTTAGAAATTGTTACCTTTAAGTGAAAGGCAAACACTGAAAGCCATTGCAATAAGCTCCAGATGCTTATATAAAGAAATACATTCTATTGGTACAATGTATTATACAATATGTTGTGTACAATTGTACACAAATGTATAGGTGTCTGAGTGACTGCAGAGACTAAATAATGTCATAGAGTAAAAAAAAAATAACTTTGGGACAAAGCTATTTACAAAGACCAACAGCAACATCAGTCAAGAAAAGAAGGCTTTGGCTGCTAATTAATGATTGACCAATCAAACATTAAACATTTATTAAGCACCTACAATACACTAGGCATTTTGCTAAGCTATGGGAATAGAAATACAGGTAAAAGAGAGTCACCTACATCAAGGACCTTACAGTCTATTGGGATAGATGGCATGCAAACAAATATATATGAAGCAAGGTATATACAAAATGAATAGGAAATAATTAACAAAGGGAAGGTACTAGATTTAAGAGGGGTTAGAGGAGCCTTCCTGTAACAGAAGGTGGGTTTTTTGTTGTTTAGTCATTTCAATCGTGTTCAACTCTGCATGACCCTCCTTGGGGTTTTTTTTTTTCACAAAGATACTGGAGTGGTTTGCCATTTCCCTCTCCAGTTATTTTACAAATGAGGAAACTGAGGGAAATAGGTTTAAGTGACCTTCTCAGTGTAACACAACTAGTAAGCGTCTGAGCTCAGAATTGAATTCACGAAGATGTCTTTCTGACTCCAGGCCCAGCACTCCATCCACTGCACCATCTAGCTGCCTTAGGTGGGATTTTAGTTGGGAATTAAATGGTCCAAATGGAGATTGTAGTTCCAGCTATTACCCTTTAGAGCCACATAAAACTAAAAAGAGGCTAAGATTTTCAGAAGTGCACATTGTCCTTTTCTTCATCCTCTGATTTAAGAAAGAAAAACAGAGAAGGGAAAAGACACTTTCTACTGCTACTTTTGTGTGTAAGCATATCTATTTAGCTGGTTTATATTGTTCAGAGACCCATTCTGAGTTATTTGTCATAAACTCTCTTTTAATAGGAGAGTACTTCATTCTGGCAAGTGAAGTTAGCTGGCTTGTGCCTAGTGCATTTTGCAGTTTTCTGGCTTAAAAGGAGTTGCTATTCAAATTCAGAGGTAGCATTTACCAAATGCCCTTTTAAGTATAATTAAAATAGAAAGAGCCTTTAATTTTTTCCCCCAAATATAAAAAGAATATTTACCCTAACTGGTAAACTCCAGGGAAGTGGTTTTTTGTTTGTTTGTTTTATTTTTTTATTGGGGGGGGTTTGGTGGTAGTGATATTCTTGAATGGATCAATAACAGCAAAGTCTGTAATCCTACATTTTGAGTTAGATCAAGGATGTAGATTATCTTTCCTCATGTGCTTTCCTGCCATGTTCCTATAAATGTGTCTATTCTTCCCCAATGATATTGAGTGTAATGACAGAAGAGTGTAAACCAGCTTCATATAAGGATTTTGTTGCATTTTCTTATTAATGCATTTGCTGTAGTATAGGAAGTTATAATGATTATTGATTTTGGCTTATTCATAAGTAAATGGTTATATGAAAGATCTTAAAGTTTCATTATAGATGCTTGGTATGTGTAAATACAAATGCATTGGTAGGGGCCTCAAGAGCTACTGTAGTGAGGAAGGTAAGTATATTTCCTGTATACATCATTGTTGCTAGGGCTCTGGATTTGAATGTAACCATGTAGTGGTACTCTGTCTCTGGTACTTTAGACATGGCAGTGTGAGAGCAGGTTGGTTTGAAGAAGCCATTCCAAAGAGTGAGTTTTGCCCCAGTAAAACTTATAAAGTGTTATCAGTGCAGCTGACTGCCCTTGCATCTGCTCCAATGGCAGTTGCATAATAGAAATATCATTGAATATGGGGAAAGAAGGCCTGGAATCAAACCCCAGAACTGCTATTTACTACCTGTTTGGAATTTTGACAAATCATGTAACCTCAGTTTCTTCATCTGTAAGCCTTAGATCGCTCATGAGTAAAATGAAGGTATTATGCTCGAATTGTAGGCTCATTGTAGTTTTGAATCTATGGTTCTATGCTTTCACCTTGTGTTAAACTGATCTAATTTATTAAATTAATGAATAAATTGATTATATATTGCACATGCTTTTGTCATATCGTTATAACTTTGCCATGGATTGATCTTATTAGATTAGTTAGTTACTTTAAAAAAAATAAACTTTTTTTTTCAGTGAGACAATATTAGATTTAGGCAAAGGCAAAAGATAAACATTAATACAATTTAAAAAATTTCCACTCTACATTTTAGCTGCAGATCTCTTGGTTATAGTAGCAGGTTCTGTGAAGTTGAAGTTATCATTGCTTAGAGAACCAATGCCGGGACCATTTGTACAATTTCAGCTGTAGATGTCTTCAAAGATATGACGGAGTCTTCAGTGAAGTAGAGACTAATGAATGTGTAGCTGAGCCTTGCAAAAATGGAGCTACCTGCATGGATTTATGTTACCATTTCTTCTGCCAATGCTGTCCTGACTTTACAGGCAAGTATTTTCCTAGATATCCCACTCTTCTCTGGAAAAGCTGCTGAGTATTTCTTTGATATATCTCAAATCTAGCTAATTCCTTGGTATAATTATATGTCTTTATTATTTTGTAAAAAGCAAATATCTTCATTTGCAATAGTCATTTTGCTTCTCTAAATAGGCAATTACATTACTTATTATATTGTATTGTTCATGTAAATGAGACTCAGATTTCTGGGCAGCAGTACAGGGATCAGAATAGGAGATCGCAAAGGATTCCAGAGAACAACAAGCAATCATTTCATCACAGTAGAATCCACCAAGTCCTGCACTGCAGAGCTGGCCTTACCTGGCCAGGCACATAATCTAATACATTATGTCTTTGTTTGAAAACCGAACTTGGATACTAGCCCTTTTCTAGGTATTATGATGCCTTTAAGTGAAAAAATGGGGGGCGAGAGGGGAAGAAGATGAATTTCAGCAAAGTTATTCATCTGTTAAGTTATACTGAGCAAAGTATAAAGCCAGTCAATAAAATAAAGAACCTAATTTTTAAAAACAATATTACCAAAAATTATCTATCTAAATAAGGATTACCATTCTCTTAGAAGTCACCATGAGACATAAGATATTTCATAATACTCAATGTATCTTTTGGAGTTCCTCATTTAATAATGCCTCAGAATTATTCAGAGGCCACAAAAGAAACCTTTTCTCATTATTGTAATCATATCTCATTTTAACATTAAATAAAATCATCCCAGTCACCCAGATTTTGATATTCAGCATGATTCTCAAATCCTCATGCCTACTCACCCTTACATAATCAATCTGTTCCTAAGTCTTGTTATTTCTACCTTCACATGTCTGAAATAAGTCTCCTTGTCTGTATTCACTTAACTACTCTGTCCCAGGCCCTTGTCACTTGATGTTTTGATTATTACATCAAGATTCTGGTTTGGCTCCCTGCCTCCAGTCTCTCACAATTCCAGTACATCTTCCATTTAGCTACCAAAGTGATCTTCCTAAACCATAAATGTGATCAAGTCACAGTAAACTACTCAAGAAACTATATAGTTCCCTTAACTTCCTCAGTCCAACATTTTGTTTTTTATCTTACTGATTTTTGATTGATTATGTCATATGCCTAGAATAATCTTACTTCTTATTTCTACCTCCTCACTTCACTGACTTCTTTAAAGACTGAACTCAAATACCATGTTCTAGAATAAGCCTTTCTCCTCACTGCATATTTCCAGGAGACTAAAATCAATTATTATATTGTATATAGTTATAATTTCAATAGTGTGTATATAGTTATAATTCAAATAGTGTGAATTTGAATGCAACAACTTCCCAGTATTTGTTATTTGCACTAATCCATTATATAACAATAAAATATGTGCTGAAACTGATAGACTCATAAACTTTAAGAATAGGAAGGAACTTGAAATATCAACTGGATCATCTGTTCATACATATATGTATGTAGATATGTATGTGTATATATATATATATATATATATAAAATACAAAATTTTGGACAAATATCCATCAAAGACAGGGAACAATAACTTTTGTTTTCTATCACAAACATCTTTGGCACTCATTTAAGGGGCATGAAATATGTGAGTAAAGAGACATCAAGATGGTGAGATGGCATAAGGTCAACAGGCAAGGAGGAAGGAGTTCATTCCCACCTACCATCAGCTAGCATACTATTTTATCTACTGATACTAATTAGTTACTACACTAAGTTTTATCTCTGTCCTACTAAAAGATTGCAAGTGCTGTCACTACTACCTAAGTTCATTACCCTGGAACACAGCCCAGTAACCTCACCTTAGTTATTACTGTTTCTATATAACCACTCACAAAAAAATATCATATTTTTGAAATCATTACATATTTTCAATATTAATGAATAAAAAATAAAAGCAGCACTTTTTTGGTCACACAATCATATTGGAGACAACATGAAAGACACAGAAGAGATGAATATTCATTTTAGAGCCTAATACAATATATAGATGGTTTCCATAAAGCCCATCAAAATTCAAATAAACTATAACAAATTGTGCAGTTCTAATATAATTTGCTAAGTGTTATGTTTCAAGAAGAAAAAGGTTGTTTTCAAAATTTAATTAAAGTATTGGCAACAAAAATATTCATTGTTGTGTCTAATGGTTTGCACATCTGGGACTTTCTCCAAAGGAACCAGATTATAAAAGATAAAATGTTTCCATTAATTAAACTTGCACAACATAAGCCACATAGAGCACAGAGAGTATTTTGAGATGGTTGTTGTTATTGTATTGTTTTTGTTTTACTATGTAGATGAACTTTTGGGATGAAGGGAAACATCATAATGGAATGATGAAAAATACTGAAGCTGATTCTATTCACAAATCTTAGCAGCATTCTGAAATTAATGTCAGTAATGTCATAATGATGAATGTTAGGTCACTGAAGAAATAGTATACAGAGCTGAGAATAAGAAATAATTTCTATTACTATCTCACCTGTAAACTATGTATTCTTCAGCAATAATAATAGCTAGCAATTGAATAGCACTTTAAGGTTTCCAAAGTGCATTATATGTATTATCTCATTTTATCCTCTCCACAACCCTGTGAGGAAAATGCTATTATTATCCTCCTTTTGTTTTTTTTTAGTAAAGCAATTGGGGTTAAGTGACTTGCCCAGAGTCACACTGCTAGGAAGTATTATGTGTCTGAGACTGGATTTGAACTCAGGTCCTCCTGATTCCAGGGCCGTGTCTATCCACTGTGCCACCTAGCTGTCCTTATTATCCTCAATTTTCAAATGAGGAAATTGAGTCTAAAGAATGTTAACTGACTTGCCAAGGTGTCACACAGCAAATAAATATATGAAGATGGATTTGAACTCAGATATTCTTCACTCCGAGTTCAATACTCCATCAATTGCACTAGGTTTTTTTTTTTTTTCAGTTTCTTCATCAAAAAGATAAGCATACAGTTTTCCCTTTATCCATTTGTCAATATGTCATACTGCATCCCATGCTGTTTGAATCCTGTTTTAGCCACTCAGGTGTTTGATCCTGGATAAATTGCTTAAACTATATGAGCCTCAATTCCTTCATATAAAATTAGGGCAATTTTAGGGACAGGTAAGTGGTGCAGTGGATAGAGCACTGGCCCTGGAGTCAGGGGAACCTGAGTTCAAATATGGGCTCAGACACATAACACTCACTAGCTGTGTGACTCTGGGCAAGTCACTTAACCCCAACTGGCTCCTAAAAAAACGATAGAAAATAGAATAATTTTACTTATAGGATTTTTGTGAGATTCATGGAATCATAGATCATAGGAGAAGAATTGTAAGCAACAAATAATTATGGGACATCTAGTTGAATTCACTCATTTTATAAATGAGGAAACTGAGGCCCAGAGAGTTTAAGTTACTTGTCCCAGATCACATAGGATGTAGGTAATAGAGTGAGTTCCAAATCCAGGTACCTTGACTCCAAGTTCAGCACTTCAAGTTCAGTTCTTAAGTTCTACTTTATATTCTATGTGAAGATACCATCTCTCACAGGGATTATTTTCTTTCAAAGCATGAAACAGTTTCATTCTATGATGCCACCTGTTATTCCATCTCATGGGGCTGAACTTCATAATTGTATCTACATTCCCAGAACCTGTAATCACTATGATCCATAGCATCCATTCTTACATGTTTGCTATAAATTTAAACAACTACTTTTCTTCATTCCTGAAAATATTAATGGTGCCCAGAGATTTAGAGAGAATTGTTTCATGTTACCCTATACAAAGATTGTCATTATAATCAGTTTCATGGATATATATAGTTTCAAATTTTAATTTTACTGAAACCCTATTGATTTATTCATAATAGCCTATCCAATAATAAAAAAATTAATGAATGAAACTATATTTTTCTCCAGTTGAGAAATGCAAACAAACGTTGTGATATCTAAAACAATGAAAGAAAACCTTAAAGCACAATACAAAGTTAAGATAACATCCCACCACTGATCCAACCATTCAGGAAAGCAATTTGGAATAATACCCAGATGTATTGCATATGCTTTCACCCAACAATACCACTTCTAGGTCTGTATCCCAAAGAAATCATAAAAATTGAAAAAAGAACCCCATGTATAAAAATATTTATAGCAGCTCTTTTTGTGGTGGCCAAGAATTGGAAATTGAGGGGATATTCATCAATTGACAACCATCATTCATGGCAAAATGTGGCTGTTGCTATGTACAAAGTTCTCCCGGTTCTGCTCACTTCACTCAGTATCAGTTCATATACGTCTCTCCAGGTTTTTCTGAAGTCTGCCTGTTCATCATTTCTCATAGCACAACAGTATTCCATTACATTCATATATCACAACTTATTCAGCCATTCCCTAATTGATGGGCATCCCCTCAATTTCCAATTATGACCACCGCAAAAAGAGCTGTTATAAATATTTTTTTTGTACATGTGGGTCCTATTCCCATTTTTAAGATTTCTTTGGGATACAGACTTAGAAGTGGTATTGCTGGGCCAAAGGGTATGCACAGTTTTATAGCCCTTTGGGCATAGTTTGAAATTACTCTCCAGAATGGCTGGATCAGTTCACAACTCCACCAACAATGCATTAGTGTTTCAATTTTCCCACATCTTCTCCATCATTTATCATTTTCTTGTTTTTTTTTCTTGTTAGCCAATCTGATAGGTATGATGTGATATCTCAGAGTTGTTTTGATTCGCATTGTTCCAATCAATAGTGATGTAGAGTATTTTTTCATATGACTATGGATAGCTTTAATTACTTCATCTGAAAACTACCTGTTCATATCCTTTGACCATTTATCAATTGGGAAATAACTTCTGATCCTACAAATTTGGCTCCGTTTTCTATATATTTTAGAAATGAAGGCTTTATCAGAGACACTACCTGTAAAAATTGTTTCCCAGCTTTCTGCTTCCCTTCTAATTTTGGTTGCATTTGGCTTTGTTTGTATAAAAACTTTTCAATTTATGTAATCAAAAGCATCCATTTTGCATTTCATAATATTCTCTATCTCTTATTTGGTCATAAATTCTTCCATTCTTCATAAATCTGACAGGTAAACTATTCTACGCTTTTCTAGTTTATTTATAGTATCAGCCTTTATATCTTAATTATGTATCCATTTTGACTTTACCTTGGATATGGTATAAGATGTTGGTCTATGCCTAGTTCCTGCAATACTGTTTTCTAGTTTTTCCAGTTGTTTTTTGTTAAATAATGAGTTTTTATCCCAGAAGCAGGAGTTTTTGGCTTTATGAAACACTGGACAGTCATTGGCTATTGTGTCTTGTGTACCTAACGTACTGATCCACCACTCTATTTCTTAGCCAGTACCAATTAGTTTTGATGATTGCTTCTTTGTAATACAAATTAAGATATAGTACAGCTAGGCACCTTCCTTTGCATTTCTTTACCTTAATTCCCTTGATATTCTGGACCTTTTGTTCTTCCAGGTGAATTTTGTTATTTTTTTTCCTAGCTCTATAAAATAACTTTTTGGCAGTTTGATTGGCAGGATACTGAATAAATAAATTAATTTACATAGAATTGTCATTTTTATTATATTAGCTCAGCCTACCCATGAGAAACTGATACTATTCCAAGTATTTAGATTTGACTTTATTTGTATGAAAAGTGTTTTGTAATTGTGTTCATATAGTTTCTGGTTTTGTTATGGCAGGTTGACTCCCAAATATTTTATAATGTCTGCAGTACCTTTAAATAGAATTTTTCTTTTTATCTCTTGCTGTTGTACTTTGTTAGTAATACATAGAAATGCTGATGATTTATCTAGGTTTATTTTATATCCTGCAATTTCATTAAATATCTTTATTATTTCAAGTAATTTTTTACTGAATTCTCTAAGTATATCATCCTATCATCTGCAGTGATAACTTTGTTTCTTCTCTGCCTATTTTAATTTTTTCAATGTCTTTTTTCCCCTCTTATTGCTAAAACTAGCATTTCTAGTACAATGTTGGATAACAGTGGTGATAGAGGACATCCTTGTTTAACCCATTCCTAAGCTCTCTAGTGTTTTTAATAGAAATGGGTGTTGTATTTTGTCAAAAGCTTTTTTCTGCATCTATTGACATAATCATATGATTTCTGTTAGGTTTGTTGTTAATATGGTCAATTATGTTGATAGTTTTCCTAATATTGAACCAGCCCTGCATTCCTGATATAAATCCTACCTTGTAATAGTGTATTATCTTCAAGATAAGTTGTTGTAACCTCTTTGCTAGTATTTATTTATTTATTTTTTGCATTTCTATTTATTAGAGAAATTGGTCTCTAATTTTCTTTCTCTGTTTTGGCTCTTCCCGGTTTAGCTATGAGCACCATATTTGTATCATGAAATGAATTTGGTAGGACTCTTTCTTTGCTCATTTTCTCAAATAATTTATACAGTATTGGATTTAATTGTTCTTTAAATGTTTGGCAGATCATTTGTAAATCCATCTGGTGCTGCAGATTTTTTCTTAAGGATTTCATTGATGGCCTGTTCAATTTATTGTTTTGAAATAGTGTTACTTAAATATTTAATTTCCTCTTCTTTTCATCTGGGCAATTTCTGTCTGGTTTTTTTTTCATAAATATCCTTTTCACTTATATTGTCAGATTTACTAGCATACAGTTGGGCAAAATAGCTCCTAATTGTTATTTTAATTTCTTCTTCATTGGTAGTGAATTCACCCTTTTTTCCCCCTCCTTGCCTCCCTCACCAAGATGGCTTGCAATCTGATATAGGATCTACATATACATTTCTATTAAACATACTTTTACATTGTTCATGTTGTAGAGAAGAATTAGAACCAATAGGAGGAACCACAAGAAAGAAGGAACAAAAAAAAAAACAGAAGAAAAAAAAGAACGAATAGTATGCTTCTATCTGCATTCAAACTACATAGCTTTTTCTCTGGATGTAGATAGCATTTTCCATCATTGAAACTTTTGGAGATGTATTAGATCCTTACATTGCTGAGAAAAGCTAAATCTATCAAAGTTATTCATCGCACAATGTGACTGTTACTGTGTAAAACGTTCTCCTGGTTCTGCTCACTTCACTCAGCATCAGTCCATGCAAGTCTTTCCAGGTTTTTCTGAAGTTTTCCTGCTCATCATTTTTTATAGCATAATAGTATTCCATTACATTCATATGCCACAACTCGTTCAGCCATTCCCCAATTGATGGGCAT
Source organism: Vombatus ursinus (assembly GCF_900497805.2). NCBI lineage: Eukaryota > Metazoa > Chordata > Mammalia > Diprotodontia > Vombatidae > Vombatus > Vombatus ursinus. Next base: position 12,267,105 of record NW_020949613.1, on the reverse strand, counting down.
CCCTTCAATTTCCAACTCTTTGCCACCACACAAAGAGCTGCTATATATATATATATATTTGTACATGTGGGTCGCTTTCCCATTTTTATGATCTATTCGGGATACAGACCTAGAAGTGCTATTGTTGGGTTATAAAATCTCATATAAAATCTCATGATTTTATAAGGATATATAGATAATGATATTAAATTGATTAAAATGATATTAATGCATTCATAAACAGAGCAGAAGGAATACTGAAAACTGAGACTATAACTAAGGAAAATTTGACCATTGCTTTGTTATGGGCTTCTGGAGAGAATGATAAGCAGACTGATCATAATAGCATGAAATTATTAGGAATTAGTTTATATAATAGACTTGTGGCAAACATAGATATAAGATCTTATCCCCCCTAAAAGTGTCCCTGACTTAGTTAATATATATTCTTTACATGTGCACGTTATAAAATGGCCTAGAGGAAGCATCTTTGTCTTTTCACCTTTACCCCATACATAAATTAAAAAAAAAACTACCTGGTTGTTATCAGTGGATACAATGAAATGTAAGGGTGGTTGATGGAATGAAGCCACTTCAAATATTTCATCAGTTTCTTACAATGTGAAATATAATAGCCCCAAATCAGTAAGACTGAGAATTTTCTTCTTCCATTTTCTCTTTTTAAAAATATCATAATGCTAAAAAATCATTTTCTTTATTTAAGGGGAAACAACTTCTATTAAAAGTAAGTATTGGGACATAACACATCAGAATGGAGTTTTATATGTATATATATATATATATATATATATATATATTATATATATATATATATACATATATATATATATCTCAGAGTGTGGAGAGGGGCTAACAGTCCTTGCTCTCAAGGTGTTTAAATATCTTATTTTAATCTGAAGCTATATTTATTTCATTTAAACATTTTACATTGTGAAAATGTTACCAACAATGTTCTTTCTAATTTAAGGACAGCTGCACATATTATTTCATGGGATTGTTGTTTTCATCATGATTTTAGTCATCACAAACTTTACCATGAATTGAATGTAATGGTGACAAAATACATTAAAATAACAGAGGAAAAATTTAAGCTGACTAAGGTTATATCTATGGAACTATGTAATTGTTGCTCTTTGTTCTGAGTTATGTGTCTTAACTGATGGATCAGATTGACTCATGATTTTAGTAAAGGAAATACAGTCTTTAAATAGGGCAAAGGAAATTTGAGAATCCATTTTAATTAAATATGGTAATTTGAATGTATATGTCCTTCACCAATGGATTCATATATAGATATAGACACACACACGTATCTTAAAGACCAGTATTGAAAATTATAACATTGTAAAAAGTGATTATCTTTTTTTTGTTATAGTTGAAACAACTTTAAATGAAAGAAATAATTATTTTGCCTGTTTATCTTAATATGGAATTTATTTACTGGTTTGTGTAGGGCAATACACTTATAAGCTAGTAAAGCTGCTTGGAGTAAGTTAATATGCCTGTGATTGTTTTTAAAATTATTTTGCATGAACTATATTATACTTTACAATGGGAGGTGAATTTTTTGGTAACTATTTGTGTTTGGGTCTTAAAATTTTTGACATATGAGAGGCAATATGGAAATCAAGTTAAATTTTTGCCATCTCTATTGAAACATTTTTTTCTTCTTTTTTCCCCATTATTATTGTTGTTCAGTCGTTATTCATTTGTGTCTGACATTTTGTGACCTTATTTGGGGTTTTCTTGGCAAAGATACTGGAGTGGCTTGCCATTTCTTTCTCCAGCCTATTTTATAGATGAAGAAAATGAGGCAGAGTTAAGTGACTTTTCCAAGGTCACACAGCTAGAACATGTCTAAGGCAAGATTTTTTCTATGCATTTAAATAATTCCAATGGTGCTAGATATGAGATGTGTGTGTGTGTGTGTGTGTGTGTGTGTTTACTTTTCTACCACATTACATGTACTGGGTACCTAAAAGTAAATATTTTGTTAACTTTTTTTGTTAGGTGAGATTTATCATTATAAATAGCATCAAACATTAGAAGACTTTGAGATTAAAAACAAAGAATGGACACTAAATTTAAAAAAAAGGTTATTTGTAAGATCTATTGAAAATGGCTGAAGGCAACTGGAATTAATTCATTTATTTGGGAAAAAACAATAGAAAAATAATTATATCAACTATTTTAATACTTCAAAAGTATTCAATGATCTAATGCATGGTGTGACTAAGAATCTGGCCGAAACTTCGACTATTGTTTAATTACTATCTATGTCCTTCTAAATTTCTTCATAGCGAATTTACCTGACTGACTGGAGGCTTTTCAGTGTGATTTTTAATATCTTGTCAATAATAGGGCAATGCTTAAGCAACTTAGTTTTTGTCTTAACTCTTGATCTGTATCCACACTACCTCCTTTCTGGGTATACATGTTATTGATAATGTGTTTTTACCAAGCACTCTAAAAATTTTTCATTAAAGCAAAACACAGATTTTATATTTTACCTGAAATATTATTTCATACTCCATCACAATTATAATATGTTTATAGGTTAAAATGTTTTCAAATTAATTGGAATCATTTAAGATGATTCATAATGTGGTAGAGGTGCTAGATAAATAAGACTAGTTAAAATATATAATTGCATACTAAAACTAACCTGTTAATCACCCAAAAGATATACTTTTTCATAAATTGGGGAAAATCAAGATTAATTGCAGTTGGTTATGTGGGTGATTAAAATTAAAAGCTTATATCTCTGGCTCATGCTTGTTTTTTGCATCTTTTTTTTTTCATTAAATACTACCTTAAATGTATTTTTTTGAAGTACTTATATTTTGTGAACAATATTTCATTCTGAATTTTATTTCCTGGAATGGGATTTCCTGATTATAATTCTTCTTGATGGTCAATTCAAAATATATCTTTCATATTTGTTACTTAAAGAAAACGTAAAAAATTCAGAATATCAGTTCAGAAGGCAAATATACTGTGCACAATACTTAAAAGTGAGTAACCACTGAGTTAATTGTGTAGTACCAAACATGATGAAAATATGCAAAGTAATTAGAATACCTTTGCTTGTTTTTTTTAGGATATTAAAATTTAGTGAAGTGTATGGAAGTAACACAGTAGAGGGTTATAGAACAAAGAAAGGAACATTTGTCATCCAGAATTCACAAAATCTTGGAGTTGATAGGGATCACTGAGATCATCAATTGCATTTCTTATGTAAATAAGAGTTCCTTCAATAACATATTTATTAAGTTGACATCTCAAATTTGCTTGAAAAACTACAGTGACTTCTGCCAATAGAACTAGAAAGATTCAAGGATAGGAGTATTCTATGGACTAGGAAAAAATGAGATAAAAAATATATTTTACTTACCAGAGCAGGTCATTCAGATATAAGTAATTTATTTCTTATTTTCTGAACCAACCCATTAGGTCACATTTTATCATCTAAAGCTAGAATAACATTTTTTTTCAAAGAGCTTTTTTCTGTTGCAGATGGTTGAAATGATCCTTAATGTGAATGTTTCTAAATGCATTTTTAAAGTGTAAATTTGTTTGATTAATTATTCATTTCCCCTCAAATGTCTTTGGGTACATTTTAGTAGTGAAATGAATTAAATTAAAATGAAAGGAACTAAATTCTTTAAAAAGCTTAATCAGAAAAGCAATTCACATTTTCATAAGACAGCCAAACCAGTTCACTTAAGAATAACAAAAAATGGGACTTCCAGTGCCAAGATGGTGGAGTGAGGAAGGAACACTCTGAAGCCCTCTCCAATTCTCCTCTAAACAATTAGAAAACTGCCTCAGAAATGATCTAGGATCAGGGAAGCAGCCTACCAGCCCAGCAGGAAAGATCTGTCTCTCTGGGATGGGAGGGGAGTGAAGTACAAGACCAGCAATAGCAGCCAGCCTCACAGCAGGGTAATCTACCAACAAGGCCTCATCCTAGTGCAAGCCAGCAGCCCCCTAAGCAAGTGAGAAATCTGTGCAGCTCAGCAAGACCCTACTCCAGTGACCCTAAACATAGCACACCTTAGGAGTCAGGCCTTGGCCCCACTGCTGACTAGTAGTAAAGCTCCACCATGGGGCTGGCCAACAAAGAGACCCCACCTCTGGGGCCTAGCAGCAGAGACACCCTGTTTTCATAGCAATGCAGCTACAGGGTTCCACTTGTGGGGCAGATCAGTAACAAAATTACACCTTCAGGGCCTGCTAACTTGGAGGCTCTGTTTCCATAGTAACCTAGCACCAAGGCTCCACCCCTGGGGCAGACCACCAACAAGATCTCTCCTCCAGGACAAGTCACCAGAAAGATTCTGTTGCCATAGCAACACAGCAGCAAGGTCTCACCCCTGGAACACCACACCCAGGGGAGGCCAACAGGTAGACATTTGGGAAAACCAAATTAGTAGTATCAAAAATGAAAAGGGTTAATTTATCACCAATAAAGAGGAAATTAAAACAATAATTAGGCTGTTTGCCCAGCTGTATACCAATAAAGCTGACAATCTAAGTGAAATGGATAAATATTCACAAAAAATATAAATACTTAAATAACCCCACAGAAAAAAAGAAACTGAACAAGCCATTAATAAACTCCTTAAGAAAAAATCTGCAGCACCAGATTGATTTACAAGTAACCTAACAAACATTTAAAGAACAATTAATTCCAATACTATTTGAACTATTTGGGAAATAAGCAAAGAAAGAGTCCTATCAAGTTCTTTTTATGATAAAAAATACAGTGCTACTACCAAACCAGAAAGAGTCAAAACAGAGAAAGAAAATTATACATTAATTTCCCTTCTGACATGTACTAGGAGTTGTTCATGCAAATGAACCCTGTTATTATTTTTTTCTGGCTCAGTAAGATAATTTTTTAGTAATTTGATTGGGATTACATTACATATATTAGGTAAAATTGTCAGTTTTATCATATGACCTTTAGCTATCTATGCACAATAACTATTACTTCAGTTATTCAAATCCAAATGTGATTATATAAAAGATATTTTGTGTTTATATTCATATAGTTCTTCAGTGTATTTTTAACAAGTCTTTATTGAGTACTAGGGTATGTTTTTAAATTGAGTATAACTTTTAAAAAGCATGTTATGTAGAAGTCCTTTTACTATTGATTATTAAACATTCATTGTTCTATTATAAAATAATACATTGCTTTATTGTTTCCTGGAGTTAGATGAATACAACACCTTTATAAGTGTTGATAATTGTAAATAACCATTTTTCCAAGAAGCAAAAAATTTTTTCCAATTTTTTTAAATTAATTGATTTAGTTTTAGTTTTCAACATTCACTTCCAAAAGATTGAGTTCCAAATTCTCACACCAAATTGTGCCTCCCAACACCCCAAGACGGCATGAATTCTGAATATTCCTTCCCCTTACCTGCCCTCCCTTCTATCTTCCCCCATTTCTGTTAACCCCTTCCTCTTCTATTTTACTGTAGGGCAGGATAGTTTTCTATGCCCCATTGCCTGTATGTCTTATTTCCCAGTCGCACGTGAAAACATGTTTTTAAAACTTTGGGTTCCAAATTTTCTCCATTCCTCCCTCTCCACCCACCCTCATTGAGAAGACAAGCAACTCGATATAGGTTATACATCTGTAGTCATGCAAAACACTTCCATTGTAGTCATGTTGTGAAAAACTAACTATATTTCCCTTCATCCGATCCCATCCCCTGGTAATTCTATTCTCCCCTTTGGCCCTATCCCTCCTCAGAAGTGTTTGCCTCTGATTACTCCCTCCCCCAATCTGCCCTTCTTTCTAGCATCCCCCTGCTCTTATCCGATTTCCCCACCCATTTTCCTGTAGGGTAAGATAGATTTCCATACCCAATTGAGTGTGTATGTTATTCCCTCCTTAAGCCAAATCCAATGAGAATAAGATTCACTCATTCCCTCTCACCTTCCCCCATTTCCCCTCCACTGTAAAAGCCTTTTCTTGTCTGTTTTATGTGAGATAATTTACCCCATTCTACCTCTCCCTTTCTCTTTCCCCCAGTATAATCGTCTCTCACCCTTTAATTTTATTCTCCAGATATCACCCCTTCATCTTCAACTCATACTATGCCATCTCTCTATCTATCTATCTATCTATCTATCTATCTATCTATCTATCTATCTATCTATTTATCTATCTATACACATATAATTTTTCCCTCCAACTACCCTAATACTGACAAAGGTTTCATAAGTTACAAATATCATCTTTCCATGCAGGAATGTAAAGAGTTCAACCTTGATATGTCCCCTATGATTTCTCTTTCCTGTTTACCTCTTCCTGCTTCTCTTGAGTCTTGTATTTGAAAGTAGAGTTTTCTATTCAGCTCTGGTCTGTTCATCAAGAATGCTTGAAAGTCCTCTATTTCACTGAATATCCATTCCCCCCCGCCGAGGGATTATACTCTGTTTTGCTGGGTAAATGATTCTTGGCTGTAATCCTCTCTCTCTTTTGGCCTCCAGAATATTATATTCCAAGCCCTCCAGTCACTTAAAGTAGAAGCTGCTAAATCTTGTGTTATCCCGATTGTGTTTCCACAATACTTCAATGATTTCTTTCTGGCTGCTTGAAATATTTTCTCCTTGACCTGGGAATTCTGGAATTTGTCTACAATATTCCTAGGAGTTTTCCTTTGGTTATCTCTTTTAGGAGGTGATTGGTAAATTCTTTCAATTATTATTTTATCTTCTGGTTCTAGAATATCAGGGCAGTTTTCCTTGACAATTTCTTGAAAGATAATGTCTAGGCACTTTTTTTGGATCATGGATTTCAGATAATCCAATAATTATTAAATGATCTCTCCTGGATCTATTTTCCAGGTCAGTTAGATATTTCACATTGTCTTCTATTTTTTTTTCATTTTTTTTGTTGTATTTTACAATGTCTTGTTTCCTCATAAAGTCACTAGCTTCCATTTGCTCCACTCTAATTTTTAAGAAAGTATTTTCTTCAGTGAGCTTTTGGACCTCCTTTTCCATTTGGCCAATTCTGCTTTTTAAGTCATTCTTCTCTTCATTGGCTTTTTGGACCTCTTTTGCCATTTGGGTTAGGCTATTTTTTAAGGTGTTATTTTCTTTAGTATTTTTTAGGTCTCCTTTAGCAAGCTGTTGACTAATTTTTTTTCATGATTTTCTTGCGTTACTCTCATTTATCTTCCCAGTTTTTCCTCTACTTCTCTTACTTGCTTCTCAAAATCTATGCTGAACTGCACTCCTTTCCCACCCTGGTGTGATAAACCTTTCCAGTGTACCATCCAGATTGTCATTGGCTGGAAATTTGCTTCTCTCTGTCTTTTTGTGCTTTCTGCTGCTCTAGAATTTATTTAGAATCATTTTTAACAGGTATTTGGAGGAGTTAGGAGGAGAGCTCAAGAAAGTCACTGCTTTTACTCTGCTATCTTGGCTCTGCCCCCTATATTCATATTTTTCAAAACAACTTTGAAAAGCAAATGATTATTATCATAGGTGCTCCAACATCATAACACTTCTCTGCAATTTCTTAATTTTTTATTATTAATTTATTTTGAATTATCAACAATCACTTCCATAAGCTTTTGAGTTTTAAATTTTTCTCCCCTCTTTCCCTACCTCCCTCCCCAAGATGGCACACTATCTGACATAGGCTGTACATATACATTCGTATTAAACATATTTTCACATTAGTGATGTTGTAAGGAAGAATTAGAACCAATAGGAGCAACCACCAGAAAGAAGAAACAAAACACAACAGAAGAGAAAAAAAAATAGCAAATAGTGTGCTTTGATCTGCATTCAAACTCCATAGTTCTTTATTTGGATGTGGATAGTATTTTGTATTATGAGGCCTTTGGAGATGTCTTAGATCTTTGTATTGATGAGAAAGAGTTAAGTCTATCAATATTAGTCATCACACAACGTGGCTTTTATCATGTACAATGTTCTCTTGGTTCTGCTCATTTCACTCAGCATCAGACGATACAAGTCTATCCAGGTTTTTCTGAAGTCAGCCTGTTCATCATTTCTTATAGCACAATTGTATTCCATTACATTCATATACCACAGCTTGTTCAGCCATTCCCCAATTGATGGGCATCCTCTCAATTTCCAATTCTTTGCCACCCCAAAAAGAGCTGTTATAAATATTTTTGTATATATGGATTCTTTTCCCATTTGTGTGATCTCTTTGGGATATAGCCCTAGAAGTGCTACTGCTGGGTCAAAGGGTATGCACATTTTTATAGCCCTTTGGGAATAGTTCCAAATTGCTCTCCAAAATGGTTGGATCAGCTCAAAACTCCACCAACAATGCATTGGTGTTCCAATTTTCCCACATTTTCTCCAACATTTATCATTGTCCTGTTTTGTCATGTTGGCCAATCTGATAGGTGTGATGTGGTACCTCAGAGTTCTTTTGATTTGCATTTCTCTAATCAATAGTGATTTAGAGCATTTTTTCATATGACTAGAGATGGCTTTAATTTCTTCATCTGAGAACTGTCTGTTCATATCCTTTGACCATTTATCAATTTAGGAATGGCTTGTATTCTTACAAATTTGACTTAATTCTCTACATATTTTAGAAATGAGATACTTATCAGAGAGACTGGTTGTAAAAATTCTTTCCCAATTTTCTACTTTCCTTCTAATCTTGGTTGCATTGGCTTTGTGCAAAAAACTTTTCAATTTAATGTAATCAACTTTATCAATTTTGCTTTTTGTAATGTTCTCTATCTCTTCTTTGGTCATGAATTCTTCCGTTCTCCATAAATCTGTTAGGTAAATTATTCCTTGCTCTCCCAGTTTGCTTATAGTATCAGCATTTATATCTAAATCATAAACCCATTTGACTTTATTTTGGTATATAATGTGAGATTTTGATCTATGCTTAGTTTCTGCCATACACTTTTCCCGTTTTCCCAGCAGTTTTTGTCAAAGAGTAAGTTCTTATCCCAGAAGCTGGGATCTTTGTGTTATTAATAGATTACCATAGTCATTTACTACTGTGTCTTGCATACTTAACCTATTCCACTGATTCACCTCAGTGGTCCAATTGGATATGAATCAGTCAGAAAAGTGCCTGGAATCTGGTAGAAAAATAAACTTCCATTAGAGGATAGCTAGCCTCAGCAAGAGTTTTGAAATGGAGGAATATACCCTTAGCAAGAGGTTTAAAGAGAGAGACTGGAGTGGTGATTATGCTGCTCAAGAGATAGCCAAGACACAGATAATAGTGTCTTGATACTGATAGGGCTTCCCACTGATTTTAGCACAAGGATTTTGATTCTTTTCAAAAGAGTTTATTCATACTATGTATAAAGAGTTCAATTTATCCCAAAGCTGGAGTCTTCAAAGATTATAACAGACTAGTAGACCAATATGCACTGAAGAAAGCTGACCTAGTGAGGCTGAAAGAGTGAGACTCCTAATGAAGATATCTTGCTGAGACCACAGAGACATGATGGGATTACATCAAATGCCCTATAGTATCAAAGTGTAATCAAGAATGAAACTCTCATACTTGATCTCTGTATCTTCTCATTCTCTCTAGTAATGATGTGTATGTTTGAAGTAGACCATACCCTTTCTTTACAGGGGAGAGTAATCTATTTTAAACTTTCTCCCTATTCCATTTCAGTAAGTATCTTTGCTTTAAGTTAATTTTGCCCTCAGGCAAATACTGATATATAGAAAAAGCATGAACCATAATTATCACAGTTGTCCTCACAGAGTACGTTGAACCTGAAGTAGTTGTAACTTGAGGTACCAAGCTTTAGGTTTCAAGATAACAGAAGTATACTACATTAAGAAACTCCTAGATAAAAACCTTAATGAAAAATTTCATTTTTATAACAAAAATGTACAAAATACTTGTAAAGAAACCATTGAAACACATAGAAATTATATAAATTAAAATACAAAACAACTTTAATAGAAATTAAGGAAGACCCAACTCATTTGCAATATATTTAATGTTCATGGCTGGTTCAAAATTTAGTTAAAATGATATAATTTAATTTACATATTTAATACTATTTTAAATAAGTTATAGGATTAGTCAAAATATTAAAAAGTCAAGAAAATAAGAATATAAAGGAATATTTGTTTGAAAATACAGCAGACATTATAAAAATGACAAAGTACTCAGAAAACTGAAAGCTAGCTCTATAGGAAAAGACTAGATAAAGAAGATGTAGAAGCAAAGCTGTCTAGTAGGCTTGTGGTTGATAAACCCAAAACCAGAAACTGCCAACTCCAATTTAGTTCTAAAATCATAGCAACAGGACTCTTTATCCAATGAGCACTTCTGGGGAAATGATAGATAATTTTGGGAATAGATTAAGATAATCATCTCTTGCCACATATCAGAATAAATTTCAAATGTATAATTGATGTAACTATAAAAGTAATACCATTATAAACTAGCAAAAAGTGGAAGGCTATATGTTTCATATCTCTGGGTAGGAGAATTCATATCCACACAAAAAGAGAAGAGATAACAAAAAGGCAAAAGGCATTTCTAGGGAATAATTTTAAAAAACCTTAGTGTGGATAAAATCCATGCAGCCAGAATAAGAAAAAAAAATGATGAGATTGTGAGAGACAATCTTTTCATCAAACAGCTTTGATAAAAAAAATTTAACTCTACATTAATATGATACATATCTACAAAATAAGCCATTCTACCATATAAGATTTTTCAAATAAACTTTGAACGGTTTTCTAAGAAAATGTGAATAAATGTACATATAAGTTTTCCAAATCACCAATAATTTTATATTAATTCTTCTCATTAAACCAACTATGAAGTTGTCCTTTATGAAATTGCTACATAAAATTGTCCATGAAATTGCCTAAAATTTCAAATAATTAAAAATGCAATTTTTAAGGGACTTTGGGAAGACAAGCATGATGATAGTCTATGAATTGCTCCAACTATGTCTGAAAACATTTTGGAATTTTAAATTAAATGTGCCAATTTGGAATTTTTATTGAAAGTTTCCTAATCTGGCTACACTCTATTCTAGAGATTTCATTATTGAGTTATACCAAAAGGAGAACATTGATAAAAAGAAATCCCAAACCTCTCAAAATATTCATAGTACTGTCTGAAATATAAAAAATGAAGACAGATTATTGTATCCAATAAATGAATAATAAATGAATTATTTTTCTACAAAATGAATCAAATATTATTGCTTTATGAGTGACAAAAAATAGACTGAAAGCTTGTACAAAATGATGCCATGTGAAGAGATCATTGAGTAAGGATAGTATAGTCAGCCCCGTACTTTAAGAAAATCACTTGGATATATGTGTGATTTTGGATTGGAGTGGGAGATACTTAAATAGAGCTATTATCATTTAGAAATGATCATTTAGGTAATTTAGAAGATCTTAGTATTCAATCTAAAAAGCAATGATGGCTTGAAATGTTTTGGCTATGTAAACAGGCAAAAGGGAATATATGAAAGAGATATAGATAAAACATTTATAAGATTTGGCCACTGGTTGGATATAGGGTGATCAAGAAATGAAAGTGGAGGATGACATGATAGTTGTCATTTTGTAGTTCCTTTGACTGAAAGAATTTCAAAAGAGAGATGGGTATTTAGGGGGGAAATAATGATTTCTCATTTTGAAATATGTATAAATATCCAGTTTTAAATGCCAAATAGTGAATAGAAGATACAGAACTAAAGCTCAGGAGAGATGCAGTCATCTGCAAGAGATAATAATTAAACCCATGGCAACTGTTGGAATTGAGTAGAGAAGGAAAAGACAAGAGGTCACAGGATAGAACACTGAGTGTATCACTCAAGTATCCCATGGATTGTAGGATAGAGATGGATATAGAAGCAAAAGAGACAAAGAAGGGATAGTCAGATAGGTTAACTAAACTTATAGAATAATCATTAAATGTTACATAAGAGATAGTAGTACCAAGTGTTATACAAAAAGGTCAAGAAGGCTGATAATTAAGAAGAATCCATCAGGAATTTCTGGGTCATATAACCAATAAATGTCAGACTAAACATTTTCTCTGATTATATGCAGATACAGAAACATCAGCTGTCTCCATAGTCTAGGACATTCAGAAAACAAAGGAAAGTCATAATAAAAAATGAGAACAAGAAGATCAACAACTACCTTAAGCTCACACAGAACTCTCCTCTCCAGCAGGGAGACTGCACTAGCTGAACAGAGGATTCTACTGACAGGCTTACCATAAAACCCAAACCCACAACCTGGTGCTGCCCGTCTCCTCTTTCTAAATCCATGAAGGTCCAGATTTTAAATTGAAGAAGTTTGCTATGGCGGTGATAATACAAGAGCAGCATTCTGTGCAGCAAAAGATTATGGAAGGAAAATGGAGGAATAGAGGAAAAGAGTCAAGAAATGTATCTAGTTTTGAAATAGCATTAAACCTGACACCTCACTCCAGAGCCTTAGAGATCCAAATTCAAAACAACAGAAAATATCCCCCACTTATAGAAGCACTAGTGTTACAGTGCTTTGAATTTTGAGGCCAAAAAAACTAGGAACATAGTAGTGGGGACAGCACACTCTATGTGTGTTCGTACGGGTGTGAGGCATTGAGCAGGTTGTGTGGCACTTCACTAAGCCAGACAGAAAGAGTACAACTAGGGCCAGTTCTGTCCCCCTCAAAAGTCACTTGTGGCAGAGACTTAGGCTGGTGAATTGTGAATTGCCCAACATGGGAAATGACTCAGATACTTTGAGAATCAGGCCCTAGGGAAACCACCATCAGAGAAAACAACATAAGAAAGTGAGTAATAAGGAAAAATAAATGTAGGAAAAACTGAATTTTCCAAAGATCTTAGATATAAACTCAAAGATCTTGACCATAAGCAGATAATTTATTCTTTGTCCATTGACAAAGAAAAAAAACAACAAAACATTAACAGCCGAAGGAAATATGATCTCCAGTTCTAGCAAAATGTTCAGACAGCTATGAATAAATACTGCAGAACAACACTTGATTAGATAGAGGACTCTGTGGAATTTGAGGAGAGTATGGAACTACAATACACTTTTCCTGAGTGCTTCATAAAGACAGATTAGAATTAGGAGAACAGAATTTATGGCAAGCAGAGCAAAAATAATTGGCAGAGTAGAAAAATTTGAATCTGCAATAGCAAATCTCACCAAAGAAACAAAAAAAAAAAAAGAAAAATTGATTGAAAATGCAAACACACTGAAGTGAAGACTAAGACAAGATGGATAAACTCTTGAACACCCTGCATACAAGTTAATTATTAATGGTGTGTGTGTGTGTGTGTGTGTGTGTGTGTGTGTGTGTGTGTGTGTATTTGACTACATTAAAAATAGGATGAATGATATAGAGTTGTTGTAAGGGAGGAAGAGGATGAGGGTCATAGTTTCTCAGAAAGAGAAGAACCTGAAGGTGAGTGGATAAAGAGGAGAGAAGCAGGGTTAGAAAGAGTTGGGGGAGAGCGCGCACGCATGTGCAGTACGCGCACGCAGTCGTCTCAGCGGCCAGGAGGTGAGAGAAGGTGGCGTCTTTAGGAGCTCCGAGCCCCTGGGGATTCATCCGGATCTCATCTACCCTGAGGGGAGCGTCGGGCCAGGCTGCTGCAGCCCTCCCGGAGGGATGAAATTGGCTTTTCCCAAGTGGCACTGAGACCTGCTTCCAAATTAGACAATCCTGTGGCAATATAGCATTGTGGGAGACCGATGCTTAATGCCCACAAAGGAGGTGGAGATACAGGAAATCAGAAATTTGGTCAGCCTGGGACATCTCAGCCATTAAACTTAAAACATAAAGAACTGAAGCAGGGTGCCAGTGTGGGGAGCTACATCAGGCAGGAATGAAAGGAGTCTAGAATCTAGCTGGAGCCAATTCTGTACTCACTGATGTCACTTGTATAGGGACTGAGGCTAGTGAAAAGTGAATTCCCCAGTGTGGTGTGGGAAGAGGCAGAGACACCTTAGAATTCCAACCTTCAGGGGATCTGCCATCAAAAGAAAAGGAATCAGAAACTGAATGATAGGGGAACAACAACAAGAAAAAAAGACTTAAATTACCAGAGATCCCAGAAGAAAATTCTTTTTAAAAAGTTGAGTGTGCACAGATGTATCAACAGTTTAGCTATTAATAACAGAAGGGAAGATGGCATCTTAACAAACCCAGAAATCTGAGTAAATATAACAAGACAAAGAAAAATGAATTAGCACATGATGAAGCAGCAAAAATTTTGGATTTCCAGGAGTGTATGTAATCTCAGCAGGATGTTCTCAAATGGTATGAGAGAAAATAAGAATCTTCAAAGCAGAATGTATGACCTCTACAGGAGGAATAATCGACAGAATTGAAACACTTGAATCTGCATTAGCAAATCTCTCCAAAGAAGCAAAAGAGAAAAAGCTTTAATTTTGAGGAACACAGACTAAAGAAGAAATAAAGATGTATAAAGACTGTGAATGAAAGAATAAAAGTTTGGAATAGAGAAGAGAATTAATGAAGATGACATAGTAAAGAAATCCTTTTTAGAAAAAGACAAAATATTTAAAAAATAACAAAATAAGTTAAAGGAGAGAAGAGGATGGGAGAATTTTAATCAACTACTGGAGAAAGAAAAAAGAAGGGGAATTAAATTAGGTAAAAGGAAGAATGAAAGAGGCATGAATAAGTAAACTAAAAACTAGGGGAAAGGATGACAGAGGGGATACACAGAATGGAAGAATATTTATCTATTTATTTATTGCATTCCTTTTTTATATTTTGAGTTCCATATTTTCTCCCTCTCCCACCCATTGAGAAGACAAGCGATATGATAACACATTATACCTGTGAAGTCACTCAAAACATTTCTGTATTAACCATGTTGGAAGGGGGGCAATGGGGAGGGCAAAAAAATAATGAAAATGAAAAACAGTATTCTCTGATTTGCACTCAGTTCATCAGTTCAGTCTCTGGAAGTAAATAGCATTTTTCAATCGTGAGTCTTTTTATCAGTTTGCTAATGTCTTCCCAGGTTTTTCTAAAACTACACTGCCCATCATTTCTTAAAGCACAGTGGTGTTCCATCACAGTCATGTACCACAACTTGTTCAGCCATTCCACAATTGATGGGCATCCCCTGAATTTCCAATTCTTTGCCACCACGAAAAGAACTGCTGTGAATATTTTTGTGCATGTGGGTCCTTTTCCTTTTCCTTTCCCTTTGATCTTTTTGGGATACAGACCTAGTTAGTGTTATTGCTGGGTCAAAGAGTATGCACTTTGGGCATAGTTCTAAGTTGTTCTCCAGAGTGGCTGGACCAGTTCGGAATTACATCATCAAGGCATTAGTGCCTCTATATTTCTACATCCCCTCCAGCATTTGTCATTTTTCTTTTCTGTCACATTAGTCAATCTGATAAGTGTGAGGTAGTACCTCAGAATTGTCTTAATTTGCATTTCTCTAATCATAGTGATTTAGAGCATTTTTTCATCTGACTATTGATAGCTTTGATTTCTTCTGAAAAACTACCTGTCTCCTTTGACCATTTATCAATTGAAAATGGAGGTATTAATTTAAGGGTGAAGAGAACTTATGGAAATAGGGTTTCCTTAAAATAACTTAAGCAAAAATAACTTAAGAAACAGTATCTTTAAAGAGGATGAATTTTTAAAAATCACAATTCAGTAAAGAAAGTCAGATTAGAGACAAGGATAAAAATATTAACCTAACTCATAACTTTACATATGAATTAATAATCCAATAAAACAAAAGAGATACCAATTGAGTAAAAAACAAAACAAAACAAAATCTCTTATCAGTTTTGTTAAGAGTTTTTTTTCCCCTCTTCATTCTTTTTTTTTTCTTTAAAAAATAGTCTTTGTTATATGGATTGACTCCGGTGAAATGGGAGGGGTACCAGAAGAAATTAGTCAATGTAACAACAAATTATATCAATAAAAATTAAAAAAAAAAAGAAAGAGGTCGGGAGAGGGAGGTCTTGCTTTGGTTATGAGAGTTGGTTTCATTGATGAATTATCCTATTGGGGAAGAGAGATATACTGGCAAGAGAGATAGGGACATTGTGTTGGGTATGCCTGGGGATAAGGTACGGGGGGAAAAACAAACAAAAACAAAAACAAAAAAACTACTTGTATAACTTTGGAGGGAGAGTCAGTTGGATATCCTAGGGACAATTGACACCTGAGGTAGAAAGAGGGCATGGAACCAGAAAGGAGATTTTAAGGCAAATGATAAAGAAAAGAAGGATGCATAATCAGAGATGTGATATTTGGGAAAGGGTCCTACCATGGGGCAGTGTACTCTGTCACTGGAAGCAATTGACATTGCTCTGGGAATGAAAAATTTTGAAAATGGGGAATATATGGGACAAGCCCTATATGGTAGTGGCACAAGTTGTCTATAGGGGTCAGCCCAGAATAGATGCTTCAAAAGTTTTGATTCCATAAGGACTACAAAGAATAGAAAAGGGCTACATAATTATCATTCTGAGGGGATAGAGAATTAGGGTCTTTTGTAGAGAGAAAAAGAAGATGAACATAGAAGAGAGTGGGAAAAAATCCTCTTTGAAAAATGATTCAATACATTTTTAAAAAACTGATTTTAAAAAGTCTAGCTGAAGGGGAATAGAGGAAAGGACAATGTACTTGACTAGCTAAAAATAAACAACCAGAAAAAAGCATGAAAGAAAAAAAAGAATTAGTAAGTAAAAAGTTTGAAGAGATTGAGGTAATAATCAAGAGGTGAGGAAGTGGTGAGGGGAAGAAATTGAGTCAGAATAGGACCACTTTAAAACCTAAAGTCTATGTTTAGAAGGAAAGAGGGGAAAAAACCCTACAAAATGTATATTGTATACAAATAGACAAAATACAAATTTATACTCACATTCCTGGTATGAATCTCACTTGTTCAAAATAATGGATTTTTTTTAAATGAATCACTATGGTTTGAAGGGATTTTGTTTTATTTCAATACATATGGGAAAAAAAGCCTTATGATGAATGTCAGTGCTTATTTATTCTTTAATAAAACCTATAAAGTATAGGCATAAAGAAACCTTATAAATGTTTTTTAAAACATTAAGATAACTTTTAAAAAAAATCATCACATGCAAAGAGGACACACGAGAATCTTTTCCAATAAACAACCATGGCTATTCTCCCAATTATTATTTGATATAGATTTGGTAACAACAGCAATAAGGCAATACGAAGTAATTAAAGTCATAAAAATAGATAGAAAAGTGATGAAACTATTCCCATTTTCTGATCATATGATGATAAACTTGGAAAATTTTAGAGAATTATCAAGGAGACTAACCAAGACAATAGTTTCAGCAAAGTTACAGGCCACAAAAAATAAATTCTCGAAAATCAACTGCATTTTACACTGCAAATCAACTTGGATAGCAATATCCAAGAAGCTATATAAAAAGGGAACTATTATACAAATAATTACAAAATGACTAAAGTGTCTTGGGCATCAATCTACCAAAGAAAAGAAATACTCATACCTCCTCAGCATTTCCTGCCCCTTACTTCCTTAGAGAAGAGAGAATGGAATGTGGGCATGGGAGAAATCCTCTTAGATCCTCCATTATTTAAAGAGGGCCCTCAGGTAATTCACATAATTTCCCACCTGACTTCTTTCCTGGACTTCATGATTTCTAAAAACTCATCGTTCCACATAATGAAAGAACTTTGAACCCTACTATGATCAAAAGTTAATTTACAATTTTAATAGTACATTAATCAAAGAATATGATAAAATAATAAAATTCATTTAGAAATGCAAATGATCTAAAATATGAAGGGAAATGGTTATATGAGGCAATCAAGAGCAGCAAATTTTGCACTAGCCTCAGCACTATTACTGCCTCTTTATACAAGGTGGCTTCTTTAGTGTGGGCAAGATAATGCATGATAACCAGAACATTAAGAAGTCATAGGGCAGAGAGAAGTTCACCAATGTATTATGCATTCATAATGACCTTACCAGAAGAAGTCAAGAAACCCCTCTGCAACCACAGCATTCCAATGACATGACAAACTCCAAAAGCATACTGGGTGTCTTTGGAGATGGTTGTACTTTGACCATCAGTCAGATGACAAGGTTAGTAAGTGCAATCAATTCAGCAGCTTGGGCACTGAGGTTAGATGGTAGAAAGGCTGTCCAAACAGTGTCATGGTCAGAAATCATGGTAATGCCTGTGTACCAGATACCTCTCTTATAAAAGAGGAACCATCAGTATATAGGATATGAATAGGGTTCTGTGAGGGGGTTTTCAGAAAATATTATTGAGGAGTCACTTGGCCATATCTATCACAGAAAACAGTTATGAAGAGGCTCCCCTAAGGTAGGAATATCAAACAGTAATATGGGCACGTTGAGAATTGAATGTTGCTTTAGAGCCACATTTCTTTGCTTAGTAAAGTCACTTTATATCTAGTAAGTCTTTGATTAGGGAAAGCTTGAGCATGTTGTCTCAACAAAAGAGCCCCAACCTCATAGGGGTACTGCATTTGAAGTGGACTCCCTAAAACCAAATTATATGCCTTTTCAACTAAAAGGGTAATGCCTGCTACATCTGACAAGCAGGACAGAGCCCTTATAGCCACTAAATGTAGCTGAGTGGAATAGTATACTATAGGGCAAAGAGAAGTTTGGGGGATTGATTGAGGACCCCTGAAATTTATCTTTGGTTAGAAATACTAGAGGCTAAGTGATCTCACCAAAGGACGGAATCTACTGGAAGGAATATCTGGCTGCTCCCAAAATGTCATGTAATTGTCTGTTTGTGGGAAGTGACATTTTTTAAAGAGCCTGTACACACTTTGGGGAAACAGAATGAGTACCAACAGACAGAATGAACCTGAGGTACCATTGGGGGAAGTACCACTGCATCTTTGATTTAGAAACCTCATAATCCATCAGGTAAAGTTAGAGAAGGAGATGGTAGCTATAGTTTTGACAGACCTCAAGATGTTGCTAGTAGGAAATCATCAATGCACTGAACCAGAAAAGAGCCCTTGAAATCAATGCAAGCCAAGTGCTATTGCAAGATTTGAAAGAACAGGTTCCCACTCACTACATACCCTTGTGGCAGACAAGTTCACGTCCATTGTGTGCTCTTCCAGATGAAAGCAAATAGGCACTAGCATCTTGGTGAATTGGAATGCAACAAAAGCTGTGCAAAGATCTATTACAGTGAGACAGTTAACCTCACAAGGAATTGAGGAAACAATGGTAGCAGGGTTGAGTACTACTGGGTACCTCTATGGTGACAGGGACAGAAGATTTTTGCTTGTCGAGTATCAGAGATGACAGGTGGAATTCATGGACTATCATCAGGGATTTCTTGGGCATTCTGAACCGATACAGGGAACAAAGGGAAAGAGTCCTCAGGTAGTGTGGTTGCAAGGACAGAGATCCATCAGAGAAGCAGGAAATAGTGCCTCTAAGTTTACAATGGAGGTCATGGCACAACAGGATAACAGGAGACTTGGGCATAAGGAGAAAGAAATACCCTAGTGAGAGAGGACCAACAACTACCATATGGGGAGACTATTTATGGAAGCTTTGAGGTTTCCCTGAGATCCCCCACATTTAAAGATCCAGTAGAAATAGTTAGAATTTGGTTTGATCATCAAAACCAAATTAGAAGCTCCATTATTTAATAAATAAGTTTTAAATTATGTTATTACCTTTAAGGGATACATGGAGTTCACTAGTGTGCGGAGAGGTAGAGACTGGAATAATTGGAGCAAAGACATCAGGATCAGGAAAAAACAAAATATCCTCATCATACTCTCTAGTTCACCTCATGCCTCTTCTTCACCTCATGCCAACAAGCTGTTATTCGAAGTACCCCTCTATTTCTATTCCCTAAGTCCCATTTTTTCTTTCTGCATTCCTAGCAGTAAGGCCTATTGTCCCTTTGACAATAAAGCACTCATATAGCCCCTAGTTCCCTGAAACAGCTTGAGTGGGAACCTAAGCTTCTTGGGCAGGAGGTAAAATAATTTAAAGTTTTGACTTAGTTTTTTTTTTCCTTCTCTTTATCTCTCCTTTCATAAACATATTAAGTGATGCTTTTAAGCTCACCAATGCCCTTTTCATGACATCAAAGGCAGCTATTATGAAAATATTTGTATATTTCTTGTGATTCACTAACAAAATAATATTATGGCTTGTACTTCTCATGGGCTTAGTGGTCTAATCTTGAATACCACTTAGCACTCTTATACAGCCTGTCTTAAAAATTGTTAGAGGTTTCATTTTCTTCCTGGGCAATTTCTTGGGATTTACTCCAATTTGGGGGCAGACAGCACACACATGGATCAAAACATGCCCTAGCCAAGTGTAGTGGGATGGAACATTAGGGTTCCAATGAGGGTCTTGTAAGGGCCAATCATGAAGACCTGCAGGGCCAGCAGGTACTGTTGCTACTAGAAGTTGTCTATTTGCAGCCTTAGTAATTGCAGTTCTTTCCCCCTGCCCTGATCTAGGGGAGAGTAAGGTATCCATTAAATCAATTATGGCTCTCCAGGTAAAATTATAGCCTCTAAATATGATCTGAAATTGGGTTATAACAGCCACAGGATCCTCATCAAATTTAGGAGTATCTCTATTCCATGTGGAAAGGTCAGAGGGATGGAAAGGTTTGTGACTTCTTACAGATGACAAAGTATTTGGGTTACTTGGATCAGGTACAAGCCTTTCCCAAAGAGGAAAATCACCTGTAGTAGGAACACCTATAACAGGTCCCACTTGCTCAAAGGAAATAAAATGTCCTGTGACAACAGGAAGGGAGGAAGATGAAGGAGTAGAGGAAGGAGAAAGGGACGTCTGTATGGCAACATGCTTAGTAGCGTAAGGTAAGGAAGTTAAACTGGCAGTGACAGTGGTGCTACATAAAAGAAGCTGGAGGGGACCAGGAAGGACAGGATATAAAGAAAACCTTTTATAAAGTGTCAAACGCAGTCCATCAGATAAAGTGGTCCAGCAAAATCAATGTTGCATCTGATATGAATGAGGATTTTCAATGACTAGCCTTAATTTCTTTAATTTGCAATAACAACAATTCCATATTGGGGCCAAAACATATTAACAACTGAATCTTTGGCAGTTTTAGATCAAATTTTATATAATTCCACTGCATAATTTTTGGTCATTCCCATCTGAACCAGGAGCTTTCCCTGGTTGCAGAATAAAATCATTTTTTTCCCGGTCCATTTCATTTCAATTATTTGGATGCTACAGGAAATAAATAAAGTCATTGATTAATTCTGATGTCTCCAGATCTTAGATTCATAGATCCAGAACTGGGAAAAAGTTTAGAAGTTTTTTGGTCCAAATATCTTATTTCACAAATAAGGAATATGGGGCCTATGAGAACCAAAATGACTCTATCATGTGAACATGACTCCATTTTATGAACAATTTCCATTTTGCATAAAAATCTGTGCAAAATGTATATTCAGAGTCCTTGTTCCAACTGAGGGTCCTTGGATCATATTTGTTCTACAACTGCATGTTTTGCAAGTAAATCATCTGAGGAGGAACAAATTGGAAGGTAGGAGGCCACTGTGCCTGAGGTAAGGTAACATCATGAAGATAGAGATCTAAAGAATAAAAGGAAATGGGGCAGGCCATTAGATACATGTGGAGCTGCACCATGCCTGAAAGCTGTAGGCTGACTGGAAGAATTCTCAGGAAAGCTCCAGATATAAACTCTACAAAGGAGATGGTATGTACCTCATACTGTTACCATATATATTTGATTTATTTTGCAGAATCTCTGTTTTGAAAGCTTTTCATTCTATGTAGCTTAGACATTATGAGTATCTGGTAAAGGAAACTATTAGAAACCTTGTCCCTAAATATTTCATGGGTCAATTTTAAGCCTGGGTGTTTATGAGCAACAATTCTATCTGTTTTGAACTTATTTTTCATGTATTGTGATACCATTCGACCTCTTCTTCGTTTTTGGGAAGGAAATATTCATTTTTCTATAACTATTTTTGAGGCATAGTCCTTGCGTTTCACTAATGTTGCTTTGTATTTTTATTAAATTGATTTACAAATCAATTACAGTTCACTTTATGATTCTTAAAATGTACGTTAAGACTTTTATTGAGCTTCAATTGCAGTATGCCAGTTATTCCCTTTACAGACAGCCAAAGATTACTTTCTTCATAGAATTCTCCCTGATATATTTTCCTTTGAGGAAACACAGGTATGTTTACGTGTTGCTTTTGTCTGTTCATTCAGTTTTCCCGAGATATTCAAGCTTGAGGCTTTCAGTTTCTATCTTTTCCTAACATACATTAATAACTTTACACCAATTAAGGCCAAATGACTAGTGAAGAAAGATGTTTTGGCATGAAGAAATTGTCTATAATTGGAGAAGTAAATTGGCATGAAGAAATAGTTGACTGTTTTAGTTTAGCCATCTAACGATACCTATGTACCACAAGTGATTATTAAGATGTTTTGTTAACTATTCTCTTTAACTTAGAAACTTTTTTGGTTCTATTATGGAGAATTGATAAGGAGTATAAGGTCACACAGAATGTTTACATTGTCTTCCTGAATGTTGCCCTGTTTGGTATCAATTGTTCTTGGCATCCTTATGTTTATATTATCTTTTAAATGCATAACAATTTTAAGTGATATCAAATACTATAGTTTTTTTTCTCCACTAAGCTTCATTTTTTTTTATATCTGTAGTACATAAATTAGTCATGAGCATGCAACTGAGTTAAAGGCTTTGTCATACTCAATAAAGGCAGTATAAATATTGTGAAGCCATCAGAAGGCTTGTCTAATAATTATCAAATTTATAATAAATTGCACTCTACACTCTTGGCATTTTTAGCACACTTTCTATATTCCTCAACCAATATATTGTTTTTGTGGAGACTGTTTTATTCGGGTATGTTTAAAAAAAAGATAGTATCTGTGAATAATTTGTAGAAAACTTAAGACAATGCAATTGGACTATCAAGGGGTGACTATTGTATTCATTTTTAGTAGTAGATTTGTGGCTTTTTTATTAAGAAAAGTTAAATCAGATTTGCAACAGAAATAAATATAAAAAAATCTGGGAAAGAAAAGAAAAGATTGGGTTATTAGACAAATAGTAATGTATATTTTGTACTATAGGTAATAGGGATACAATGGAATTTACTGACTGGGAGGTTGGGGTATAACTTCCTTTTTCAAAGGCTTGTACTATGGGTTGGACACTGAGGGGGTAATTAATATTGTTGTTGTTATTATTGTAAGTAGTAGTAGCAGCAATAGTAACAACAGTAGTAGTAGTAGTAGTAGAGATAATAGTAGTAGGAGTAGGAGTAGGAGTAGGAGTAGTGAAATCATAATATGCAAATAGGGGAGAAGATCATTGGTGAAATATAACTGATTATTTCAAATAATGAAGAAATTAAATGTATGCTAACTATCCTTCAAGGGCAGAAGTATAACCAATGTATAGAATCTTAAGGGATATGGTTTTTGACTCAATATAATTAATATTTTCTGAACTAAAATAGTTCTCTGCAAGTGGAAATAGTGACTAGGAGATAATAAGTTTTCAACAGTAAAAATAATAAATGGAAAACAATCAACCACTTATTTAAGATATTGCATTGACTTACTAGGTTTCTTACTGCTGTAAGATTCTATGATTTTATTAGGAGAAAAAATTATTCAAATAGTCAATCAAATAATTGGGGCAATTTCTTATAGTAGAAAGAGCATTATGTTTGTAACTATGACCAGTTTTAAATTCTATACTCATTTTTTGCTAATTGACTGACCCTGCAAAACTTCCAAGTATGCATTTCCCTCTCAAATGAATGAGTGTGATTGAAAAAATGAATGAATTAGAAGGCCTCTGAAGTCCCTTCCAAATCTGAATCTATTTTCCTATTACCTTGTGTGTATATGTGTTCAGCAATTACTCTCTATTGACTTAATATCTTCGTGTAGATTCTTAACTTTTTGAACATATATCAAATAATTTTCTTTTTGAAAATGATGTATGGGAAAAAGGTTCATACTTATTTAATTCATAAAATATTCATTATACTTAATAATGCTTGAAATAATATTTTCATTTTTGATTATTTAAATTAAATTTGGAATGATTTTATGCCTTTAAATTTTTTGAAGTGATTTTTCCTCAGACAGTGAACAAGAAAATTATTCCTCCAGTTGAGAACTCTTTTGATTCTTTGTGCAGCAGAATGTAAAAAGTCACTTGGTTGATCATAGAGTATTAAAAATTTGACAGTAGTGATTTCTATAGTTATGTATATGCAGTTTGTATATAAAGTGGTAGTTGCATAATTTTGTAGATCATTATGTTTGAATTCTGAGATGTCAATGTTGAATAAATGTTAATTTACTAGGCTAATATAAAAATATGCACAAGTATTTTTGATAGTGCATGCTCAAAGCACATTGTAGTACAATAAATCAAAAGATTATATAACATGGGAAATTCAGGAAAGGAAAAAAAAGAAATCAGCTGAACTCTGATGGATATGGAATTGAATTGAAACACACTGATTTCTTTCTTTTGTTCTTCCTGGCATCTTCAGTAGTGTGAAACCCTGTTGCGTCAGTGCAGGCTGGGCAAAAGCAAAAAAGAATAAAATAGTTTATCAGAACTGAAGACTGCTAAGATAGATTCATCATTGCTGAAATGATGATGTTGGAAAATGTAGCACAGAATTTCCTTTTGCCTAAGGAATTTTAGTAAGCATCCTTCATATTCAGAAGTAAATGAACAGATTTTATTCTTGTTGATAAAATGAAAAGCAGTGGGTTTTTTTTTAACAACATAAATGATTAAATAATGTGAATTTTTTCAAGAAGCACAAGAAAATGAGATTTCCTTTCTGCTAGTCCTGAATTATTGGTATATAACTATCATCATGAAAATGATGATTGGAATAAATTAGTTGTAATGGATTATAAACTTACTTAAGGCATCTATAGTCCCATTGACTTCTATTCGAAAAATGAATGTGCACTCTTCAAGATGTAAGAAAATCCCAATTAAGATTAAATAAACTATTTAAAAACTTCACATTTAAGCAAAACACTGTATTTTCTGTTAATATTCTCAGTCATTTTGTAATAATAATACTGTTACAGTAAAAAGAAAATCAGAATATGGAAATAACATCTATAGCCCTTTCCTTTCCATTCTGTTTATTAAAGAATGAAGCATTAGTCATAGCAGTAATCTAGGCTAACTGGTGAAGATGGAGAAGGAAGTCAGAACCATATATAAGTCTCTCTCTCTCTCTCTCTCTCTCTCTATATATATATATGTATATAGACATGTATCTATGTATATGTATGTATATATGTATATGTGTGTACATACACACATATCTATCTATATATCTATGTCTATATCTATATCTATATATATCACCACATCTTGGATTCATGAATGTTTTGTTTTGTAGTATATCACAGCACAGAAATTCTCACCATAGTTATAGAAATATTATTGAATCTGTAGATGTGCAATTTATAGAACACTAAACATTTCACTAAATTATATACTGATGTTGACTTTATCCTTTCTAACTTTTCAGTCAGCTCCTTCTTACTTTTCATTTTTCCTAAAACATAAACTTTCTGAACTTCGGCAAATTTAATAATAGTTATAATAACTTCAGTTTGGAAGTAGTCTCTGTTGTGTTAGAGGACCAGATCCTTCATTTTCTGAAACTTCTTCTTTCCATGTCTTTCAGTCAACAGAAAACTGAGCCTGCTGCACATTTCCAACTATTTTTTTGAGATCTCACTTTCTCTAGTTCTGTTGTAACTGTGAACTATTTCCAACTTCTCAGAAACTGAAGCTCCTGATGTCCTTCTGTGCTGCCTTCTTTAAATCACTGAAACCACTGTCAAACATACCATTACTTTGTTGTTTTTATACAACAGATAAATCCAAATAAATTCACTGATACCTATGCAGACACTAAGAACAAGAACAACAAATGACTTAATCTGAATATAATTGAGTAAAATAATATAAAATAGTCATTGTGGCTTACAGTACTTACCACCTTAGAATTTCATAGTTTACTTTCTGTTGAAAAGTAAGGAGATATTTTTATTTACCTTTAATAAGTTAATACTAATGTTGTCCTTTGAATTTGATCTGAGTTTTGTTATCTTTCTATGTTGAGTTTATGTTGATGTAATCTTTGTGGACACTTTTCTCATAGCTAGGCTTTCTTCATTTCCTTTCCCATTCCCATTCACTTCATACAAATGGTTCTTAATATCATTTGGTTAGTCATTCCTTAAAATCAAATCAAGTCAACAAGTATCTATTGAATGCTTACTATGTGCACAGCCCTGTAATAACTTCTAGAAAGTGGGAAAAAAGGAGCTCACCACAATCAAATGGAGAAGGAAACAAGGAAACTACTATGTATAAACAAGATATATCCAGGATAAATTAAAGTTGATCTGAGAGGGAAGAAACTAGCATTAAAGAGGATGAATATACTTTCTGTAGATTGGTATTTTATTATTAAAACTGTCCCTATCTTTCTTCAAATCATAGGCCTCAAACTTCATTCTTTATGTTGAAGACATCAGCATCCTTCCAGTAACCTAGGCTTAAAACCACAGAGTTCTGATTTTATTTATTGAATGGGTAGGGATGACATTATCAGATTTGAGCTTTAGCAAGATCAACTTAATAGGTATGCTTTCCATTGCAATTAAACTAGTCTACTTGTAGTTCCCAATATTTAACTTTCTATCTATTATCTCCAATTCTTTGCAGAGGTTGTAGTATATGCCTAAGATGGTCTCCCATTTCCCCTCCTCCTCTTAGCATCCCTAGCTATTTTCAAGGATTAACTAATCCATTTTCTTTGTGAATCCTTTTATGCATTCCCTTATTATTGAGTTCTTTCTCCTCTGTCATATTATCTGGTATTCAATTATCTGCTCAAGTGTTATGTATCTGAATACAATGAAAAATCCTTGAGATAAAAGGCTATTGGGCATGTTTGGGGTGAAGTAGTGGGGTGTATTGCTGTGTCTCCAGTACCTAACACAGCATCTTGGACATAGTAGACAATTGATTAATATTTGTTGAATTTAATTGAATGAATTGGTACCTTGAAGATAAAAGAGCCTTCATTCTTAGAGAACAAAGATATGCACATTCATATTTGCTCTTGATTCAAAGATTTTTAAGTTTTTAAATATGTTGTTTCTTGTGTGAAAATTACTTGCATATCAAAAACTTACTCAATTCTGTGTATATCTGCAGAAAGGAATGGGAATTTTGATAATATATTAAATAATCACCTTTTCTCATGAAGACATGCGCTCAATTTTTCAGGATTAACAATTTTAAAGAGCAGGAAGATTTTACATGCTTTCCAACATATAAAATAAATCTTATTTTTCAAGCTCTTTGAGTAATTGTGTGTGTGTATGTGCACGTGTGTGTGTGTTGGGTGGGAGTTAGATAGGTACACTGTATGTTGATTGTTTCCTCCTGCATGATTTTTGATTCTATGATTGTTTTATTTTGTTTTGTTTTTAACATGAGGTTTACAACTAATTTCTGGGTAATTTAAACTTTTAAGTTCCTCTCTGCTGCTTTGATCTGTACTTTCTCCTGTTTCTTCTATTATATCCAGATACTTTTTCTCATGATTTCATGAAATATCAATCAATTAATCAACAAATACTTATTCATCACTACTATGCAAGGCACTGAAGATACAAGTGCAAAGAATGAAAATATCCCTATTTACAAGGAGAATATAAGGAACTAAAATCATATGAAAATATATACAGTATAAATATACAATGAATAAATATTAATATATGAAAATTAGTAAACTATAAAGTAATTTGGGAAACAAAGCTCTAGCAATTGAGGGATCAGAGAAGGTTTCATACTGAATGTAATGCTTGAGCTGCCACTTAAAAGAAAAGAGAGACTCAGAGCTAGAGGGAGGGATTGATAACATTCAAGGCATTTGAGCTAGCCAGATGCTACTTCTTCTTATTTTTCATGAGATTATTAATTGTTAGATTGTTTCATAGATCTCTATTCTTTAAGTACATTACTATAGATAGATTACTAGTTTGATAGCTAGACAGATAAAGAGATAGATAGATCTTAAGTTCCCTCCCTGCCACCCTAAGTAGTAGTTTCAATATTGTGAATTTTTTCCATATTAGCCATGTTATAAGAAAATGCACACACACACACACACACACACACACACACACACTAAAAATAACATTTAAGAAAAATATGTTTCAATGTATACTTAGAGTTCATCAGTTGTTTTTCTACAGATGGATATTATTTTTCAGCATGGGTATTTTGGAATTATTTTTAATCATCTTCTTTATCAGAGTAGCTAAGTCTTTCACAGTTGATCATCATTATAATATTGCTGTTACTATGCACAATATTCTGTTTTTACTCACTTTATTTTGCATCAATTCTTATAAGACTTCCCAGGTTTTTGTGAAACCATCCTGTTTATCACTGATTATAGTATAATAATATTCTATCACAATTATATAATACAACTTGTTGAGCCACTCCCCAGTTGATGAGCATTTCCTCAATTTCTAATTCTTTGTCACTACAAAAAGAGCTGCTATAAATATTTTTGGTCAGATAAGTGCTTTTCCATTTTCTTTTATCTATTTGTGATACAGGCATAGTAGCGGTACTATTGGGTCAAAGGGCATGCACAGTTTTATCATTCTTTGAGTCTAGTTCCAAATTTTTCTCCAGAATGGTTGGACCAGTTTACATAGTCCCCTACAGTACATTATTGTTTTCCATATCATCTTCAACATTTGTTATTTTCCACTTCAATCATCTTGTCTAATCTAATAGGTATGAAGTAGTACTTTGGGGTTCTTTGATTTGCATTTCTCTAATCAGTATTGGTATAGAACATTTTCTGCGACTATAGCTTTGATTAATTCTTCTGAAAACTACATGCTCATATCCTTAAACCATTTTATCAATAGAGGAATGTCTCATGTTTTTATAAATTTTGCTAAGTTCCCTATATATTTGAAAAAAGATCCTTTGTTAGGGAAACTTGTAATTTTTCCCCAGTTTACTGATTTCCTTCTAATTTTGACCTCTTTAGTTGCTTTTGTTCATGCCAAGCTTTTTTAATTTCATGTAATCATAATTATTCATTTTACTTCTTGTGATCCTCTCTATCTCTTATTTGGGCATATCTTTTCTTATCCACAAATATCACAGGTAGATTTTTTCCATGCTTTCCTAATTTACTTATGGTATCACTCTTTATGTCTAAATTGTTTATTAATTATAAATTTATTGTGGTATGTGAGGTGAATATTGGTCTATGTCTAGTTTATTCAAAACTGCTTTTTGGTTTTCCCAGTGAATTTTGTAAAAAAGTGAATTCTTACCACAAAAGCTTGGATCTTTGGGTTTATGCAATACTATGGTCATTTGCTTCTTTGTATTGTGTACCTAATCTATTCCACTGATACACTTTTCTAAGGCAGAATCAGATTGTTTTCATGATTACTGTTTTGTAATATAGTTTGGAATATGGAATTGTGAGGCCACCTTCTTTCATATTTTTTTCATTGATTCTTCTGATATTCTTGACCTTTTGCTAGTCCAGATGAATTTTGTTATTATTTTTTTCCAGTTCTATAAAATAATACTTTAGTAGTTTGTTTTGGCACTGAATAATTAAATCGACTGAGGTAGAATTGTCATTTTAATTATTTTGGCTCAGCTTACTTATGATCAATTAATATTTCTCCAAATGTGTAGATCCATCTTTATCTGTGTAAAAAAAGTTTTGTAATTATGTTTTCATAGTCCCTGGATTTGTCTTGGCAGATAAACTCCCAAGCATTTTATGTTGTCTGTCCTTGTTTTAAATTGAATTTCTCTATATCTTTCTACTGGATTTTGTTGGTAATATACAGAAATGCTTATGATTTATGTGGTTTTATTTTATATTCTGAAACTTTACTAAAAGTTTCAATTTTTTCAATAAGTTTTTTTTTATTTGAATCTTTTGGGTTTTCTAAGTATCCTCTCATATCATCTGCAAAGCATGATAGTTTTTTTCCCTTACTGCCTATTTTTACTCCTTTTCTTTTTCTTATCTTGTTGCTATAGCTAGCATTTCTAATATTGAATAATAGTGGTGAGAATGTGCATCTTTGCTTCATTACTGATCTTACTGGGAGGCTTACTGGGTTGTTGTCTCATTACAAAAATGGTTTCTCTTGTTTTTAGATAGAGACTACTTATTTTAGGAAAGATTCTATTCCTATGTTTTCTAGTGTTTTTAATAAGAATAGATGTTTTATTTTGTCAAAAGCTTTTTCTGCATCTGTTGAGATAATCATATGATTTTTGTTGTTTTTGTTACTGATATTCTCGATTATCCTTATAGTTTTCTTATATTGAATCAACCTTGCATTCCTGGTATAAATCCCTGTTTGACAATTGTATGACCTCTGTAATATTTGCTGTAATCTCCTTGCTAGTATTTTATTTAAAAATTTTCAATCGAATTAATTTAGGAAATATGTCTATAGTTTTCTTTCTCTATTTTTGCTCTCCATGGCTTAGATATTGAAATCATAAATAAGTAGGCAGATTTATTCTGCACTAATTATGCCAATTGTAGCATGGCATGTCCTCTGAGAAAAATACTCAGATACTGAAGAAAGCCTGTGCCACTTTGGTTATTAAGGTTAGGTTTTATTAGGGTTAATTAGATTAATTGGGAGAGTTTACTCATAAGAGGCCAGTAATCCTGGATGGCAGCAGGACAAAGTAACATTGTGAATCCCTGCATTCATGCCAGGCCAGGCCAGGTATTAAATAGTAACAGAACAAAGAAGGCATAGTGCCAGGGATGGCCCAAGGACATGTGCAAATTCTCCATTGATACCATAATATTTCATGTTTTCAGCATTTTAAATGCATATAAGATTTTGCTCTATCTATGATTTCATTTAATTCTGTCACCTGTCTGCCCAAACTTAGTCATTGATATCCTCTATACTTAGGGTAATAGAATTTGAATCCTAACTGTGTTTTCTCCTAGTAGAAGGATTTAAAAAAACTGAATAAAATGCACATTTTGAATTTTTTGTCAATAAAGTAATCAATATATCCATAGTCCCATATTCGGACCTCTGAGTCTGTGTGAATCAACTTAGATTTTTCAAATCAAATTCCAGGATTTGTACTATGACACACTCCCTGTGTCTTTCTTAAGAAAGCAACTAAGCAGATATGAAATTCAATGAGTCATGCTGTCTGACTGATTGAACCACAGACATTTAGAAAATAGCTTGGCATTTATTTCTACACAAGTTAGCCAGTTTCATTATATGCATATGTCTCTTTTTGTTGGAAAGGGATGGAGAATAAGCCTTTAAATATTACTGTTTGCTAGGCACTATGCTGAGTATTGGAGATAAAAATATAATCAAAAGGTAATATGGCCCCTGTTTTCAAGAAGCTTGCTTTCTAATTGGGGAAGACACATATAAAGGAGAGTTAAGAATTGACACAATGATGATAAGATGTCATGGTGACAAAATTAAAGTCAGAGAAAGAGTCAGAAGCATAGACTGGAGAGAAGTCTTGTTTGTCCTTCATTTTCAAAAAGGACCAATGATATCACAGAATGATATCTTGACTAGTGCATGAAATGGATTTAAGTGAGGCAGAGTTGCTTAAAGTCAGCCTCACTCTTTCTTCCTGCATCACTGAAGTCCTGTAGTAAGACAAAAATCAGGACAACTGACAATGACCCTTGACTGGATGAAAAAACACAAAAACGGATTCATAATGTTCTGGATTACAATATTATCTCCCTCTGTTTAGAGGATGGAGAAAACCCATGTGGAGGAAAAACATGTGGGATAGATGCACAAACTTAGATCAGGCCCCTGGGATTAGTATGCCTATGATTTATATAGTTCATACTATGTGCTAAGCAAAGATTATCTCATTTCATTCTTACAACAATCCTGGGAAGTATTGTCCCCATTGTAGAGTTGAAGAAACCGAGGCAAACAGGTTAAATGATGTGCCAAGGGTCACTTTCTGGATTTGAATTCAGGCCTTCCTGACTCTAGTCCCAGCACTCTATCCACTGTCCTAACCTAGTTGTGTCAAAGGAACAAGGTATATCCTTTCCCTCTGTAAGGTTTCAAAGTCAAAGAAAAGATTCATAGTGATAGCCTCCTAGGCCTATGAAAATACTAACATTAATCAGTTACTGAAAAGAGTTAAGTTCATTGAGAGGAAGTACTTATATGTAGGTGATTTTTTTTTTAGGTCTAATTACATACATATCACATCTCAATGTAATTTTTTGTACTTAATAAGTTCATGCAGTTATATTCTTTATTTTCTTCCATCTCTCTCTGTTATCATACCAGTGATTAAGCCTAAACCTTTCAACTACATAACCCAAATCCAAGATCTTGCCATTTCTCTTATTTACAGAAGCTACAGTTACTGGCATAGTAAACTAATGGCAATAATAGCCTATTCAGACTCATTTTTTCTATACTAATGTTAAATCACAGGCAGTATTACACTAGCCAATAGGGCTCAAATTCTTCATTCATCCTATCTAATTTTGATTCTTTCCCTGAATTTCATATTTGGAAGTGCATCAACACTTGTCTATGAAGGAGTAGCGTGGCAAAGTTGATAGACAAACTGTCTACAATCAAATTCAGCCTTTCAGCATATTAATGGCTAAATTCCTCTGGGCAAATCACTGAACTCCTCAGTACCCATGCTACTCCTTCATAGACAAGTGTTTGTTGAATTACCTTGCATTCTAAACAAATTAGTACTAAATCATATTGTATATAGTATTGCTTTCTGTCTTGTTCTTTCATGACTGTGTGGTCCATTTCCACAAGAGGATTATGTGTTTCTCAAAGACAAGAGCTTGTTTCTCATTATCCTCTGAAACATCTAGGTAATATTAAATATTTTGGAAATATTTGTTGACTTGAACTCGTGCACATAATTGCATCCTCAATGTTTGCTTAGCAATACTTACTTGCCCCACTGTCTGATAGGACACAGAATTGTCCTGGAAAAGACTGTGTAAAATAATTAGCAAATTAGTAGATGGTGTTTGTTAACTATTCTTTTCCCAGTTGTTTATTTAATTAATTTTGCATATAAATATGTTGTCAAGTATTGCAAAGTGCATATTTTCTTGGACATTAATTGGTTGCTGACATTAAACTTTACTGTATATATTTGATATAATGAGACAAGCTGGTATCAGATGAGATGTTAGCAAAAGACAATGAAATCATATCAGTTTGAAAGATATTCTTGCTCAAAAAAGTTTGTGGTTTAATTGATAAATGCTGTATGTTTGGAATTCTCATAAATGCTTTTAAAAAACTGTCAATAACCTATAAACTACAAATATAAATGTTTTAATACCTTTGTTATATGTTCTTGCATTCAATTATACCTTTTAAAAAAAGAATAATGTAAAGCTTAAAAGTGATATATTAATTTTAAATGACTTCCAAAATTAAAAACAAAAAAGCAGGGTGGATATCATGAATTTACATGTTTCTCACCATTACAGTGTGAATTTTTCTTAAACAGTAGGTATGATACAGATGGACTTTCAGAAGCTCATAGATTTTCTTCTTTAAAATGCGTTTAGTTCATTATGAACTTTTTTCTTTATTTTTATATATCAGCAAAAGATAATTATCCAAAATGGTGTCCTTTTAAAGAATGATTTAAATTCTCAGTGAATTTAAAAAATAGATTTATTAAAAGATCCAAAGATTTAGATTTTTTAAAAAGTACATCAAAATGTCCTGATGCTTGAGATTCTAAATTAATAGAATAAATGAAGAAAACTTTCAACTTCACAGAAATAAGGAAAACAAAAACATTTTCCAGTAATTTCTTACGAAGAAAACTTGACATATTTATTCTTCAACTTCCATGAGGGTTCCTTGAAACTTGGCTTTAGTTTTTGCCATTTTGTCAACATTTAAAATTGTGAATTACTTTTATCTTTCATATCTCAATAAATAACTACTTCAATGTCTATATTTTTAGGGAAGGCCAACACTAAATCAGCTATTGCTTTGTATCATTTATAATTATGGTCTTTTTTATATCTTAGGATAAATTTTAATTTTTTTTAATTTCCTAATGAATAAGGCTGAGGTATAACCATACCAACCATTTTAGCAAAATATTGAATGCCATTCAGTTTTTTATTCTCCTATGTGTAGCTTCTATTGCTTATTTTACTTACTTCTACCAAAATTCTTGTTGCTTCACATGTTAAGCCCAGCCACCCCCCCAAGAAAAAGTTCTTGCTTTTAAAAGGATTCCCAAGGTAAAGTCATTTCACAAGCACTTGAGTGAATTAAGTTACATTTAAATTGTGTGAAAATAGAGAAAATATTGTTTAAGCTCTTGGTACACCCACACTTTGAACAGTATTACAGAATATATTAATTTCCTGCTCCGCATAAAAACATACACATACACGCATACATATATACATATGGGTATATATGTATATATATATATGTATGTGCACTATATATATACCCACACATACATATATATGTGTGTGTGTGTATGTGTATATATATATGTGTGTGTATATATACTATACTCACATACATATATACACAGTGTGTGTGCATGCATATGTCTATGGGCACATATGTGTATACATACATATATACATAAACATAAACACAGATAAGCATGTAAATATGTGTATATGTGTATATATATATATATTTATATATGTTCTGTAGCATTTTTCTACAGTTAATGCAGACATGGAATCATGGTGTTGTAATAAAATCAATGGAATCTGTATGCTTTTTCGGGGAGAGGGATAGGGTGACAAGAAAAATGGAGATCATTCTATAGGAAGATTACTAATTAGATGAATGTGTTTTTCCTTTTTTATATCAAGATTTTAAATACATGGAGATAAAACTAGTTTTTCTTGCTCAAGCATATACATAGTTGAACTGTCTCACTTGAACATAAATATTCTGGATCTTGAACTACTAGACAAGGATCAAAGGAGTGGTCATTCTGAAGTGGTCTTTATTTTCATACTCAAATAAAGCTGAGATATCTTCAGTATGAATGATCACTTCAGTGAAAAAGGTTACAACCCATCCATTCTCATCTATCCTACTTGACTCTAATCCAAGCATGTAAAACGTTAGAAGTCTTGCTTGGTATTTATCTCAAATTCTCTTGAAATCAAGAAAATAGCAATGGAATATAAGGGTTGTCTAGTAACTACCAATAATTACTATGCATTTGTTTTCTTTGCTGGAGAGATAGGAAAAAATAGAAAGATAGGTGATAGGTAGATATATGTATAACATAGGCATGCATATATAAATGAAAATGCTGAAAAATGAAAGTTCTATACGTTGTTCATCAGACTGTATGTCTTAATCTTGTCAATAAGCAGTCTTCATTCACTTGATTTTTATGATATGGGGGAATATGCCCAATTCTCATAAGTGGTTACAGATCTCTTTCAGGAAAAATCTTTCCACTCTCTCAGGTATTGATACAAACAACACAATGTCATACACAAAGCAACTCACCATCCACAGGGACTCATATTTCAACTTGAATTCTGTTTTGTATTTCCTCCAGGAGAATGAAAAATCTCTTTGGAAGCATATTTCTTCCTGTTTTATGCTTCACCTGAATTTTATGATCAGAGGATCATCAAACAAGGTTATATCTAACATTGTTCTTTCCAAAGAACATTGAATAATTTTGGTATAGGATGGAGACATCATGTTGAAAAATAGTTTTTAAAGTAGTGTTTTATAGTACCAAATCATTTTTTAAAAAAATAACCAATAAGCACATTTGATTCTTCTATTCTCTAAATATTTCTGGCTACTATATTATCATTGAAATGTGGTTTACTTTAAAATATTCTGTCTCATAATTATGCTCAACAAAGCTGCCTTTTATGAGTGTGTAGATGGTTTTCATTAACATTTAGTATACATAGGAAAGTAATCATAAAAGCTGATAATAATGTATTTCTCTTTGGTTAACTTTCATTTGCAATTAATGATGTCCAAGATTTTTTTAGACCCTTGACACTTTTAATATTTATGCCACCTCCAGCACAGATTTTCTCTAGATAAACCTGGCCTAATCCAACTACTTCCACATGCCCCTGTTTTTTTTTTCCCTTTCGACCATTTCTACCTCCTACATAAGCCATAATGGTACTGAAATGTTAGAGTTCAAGTGTAATGACCCAATAAATCAGTCAGTCAAGGAGCATTTAAGTGCCTAGTACCCACCAGGAACCTCCTACTGCACATAAAAAGAAGGAAGCAATCCTTACTCTCAAAGAGTTTAATTCTGTTTATACAGAACACAAACAAAGAGAATATGTATAAACAAAGACAAGGTAATTTAATTAAAAATGTAGTTAGTGGGAAAGGACACTATCCATTGGGTAGATAAGGAAAGATGATGTAGAAAGTAGTATATGAGATGTACTTTGAATGAAGAGAATGATTCTATAAGGTGGAGATGAGCAGTGGTTTGTATTCCAATCATGGGGTACAGCCAGTGCAAAGATATGGAGTTAGGAGATTTTTACTGTTTGTGAGAAAAAGTCAAGTGGATTGCTAATAGCATGAGAGAGTAATAGATAATGAGACTGGAAAATGATTTTGGAGCCAGATTATAATGAGCTTTAAAAGTTGAATAGAAGATATTGTATTTTATTCTTAATATAGTAAGGAGTCACCATAGTTTATTGAGTTGGGGAATGTAATCATATCTGTGCTTAAGGAAAATCACGTTGACAGCTATCTGCAAAACAGACTGGAGTGGGGAAAGATTTGAGGAAGAAAGATGAATAAGTGGGCCACTGCAATAATCTAGGCAATAGGGTGGTGAGGGCTTTGTCTAATGTGATCTCTCTATCATACTTCATGGTGGAAAAAAAATTTGTTATAAAAAATCCTTGAAAGTCTTTCTTATTTTTTATTTTTGTTATGTTGTTTTCATCCCTGTTCTTAGAGTGACTTCATACAATTGGCTTTCTAACCCTTCTTTAAGCTGGTTTTCCTTCCACTGTTTCACTAATGATGCTGCTTATATTCTTACATCAAACTTCTCTAAAAGATTTCATAAATGAATTTATATTTTAAATTGTGCTTTTTGTGGCTATCTCATCTATATACCAGGCTGAGAACTAAAGAGTGAGTGAGTCAAATTATCCCACCCCTTCATATCTAGACAAGCTGCAAGACAACAGCAACCTTTGTCATGACATTTACACAGAACCAAGAATTTGCTCTTTGATGATGCTCCCTCATGAACTCATTCCCTTTCCCTCCACATTCCAACTCTTGCTCACAGATTGATAAATCAAAATTACCTTTTGTACTGTTAATTTCATGACAATTTATTGCTTTAATGGTCTCATTAAAATTCCCAAACATAATTCTGAGTCACAGGCTCCCTATACTGAAGCTTCCTTCCCTGGGCATCATTCATTGCTCCCATTTAGCCATCCATTCAAATCAGATCCACCTCCCTCTCCCATGTCCCTTCCCCACTCTGAGTTTCCATTATGCCTTCTATTGTTAACAAACTAGCCTTCATTTATGACAGGTGACCTCCCCTTGGATATTACTTTGTTATTCATATATATATATATTATATATATATATATAATATATATATATATGGTTTGCTGTAATAGAATATAAGCTTTTCTCAAGGATTTGCTGGTTTGCTGTAATAGAATGTAAGCTTTTCTCAAGGCGGTATGGTAGAGTAGATAGAGAACTAACCTCAGAGTCAGATAAATTTGGGTTGAAATCCTGGGTCTGTCATATACGGACTTGGTGAAAGTGGACAAGTCTCTTTTTTTTTTTTTTTTTTTGCTTTTTGGTGAGGCAACCGGGGTTAAGTGACTTGCTCAGGGTCACACAGCCAGTAAGTGTCATGTCTGAGCCCGGATTTGAACTCAGGTCCTCCTGACTCCAAGGCAGGAGATCTATGTACTGTGCCACCTAGCAGCCTCATGAGTCTCTCAAATTTCCCATGTCCCCAGACAACTTTTTAAGACTATTAATTGAAGAATAGGCACCAATCTATGATGGTTTATAGAGTTTCCTCTCTGTAATTTACATATATCAATGTCAGTTAGTCAAGAAACATATTTAATCATTAACTATGAGCCTGGAAATACAGATACAAGCAAAAAATAAAGACAATCCCTGACTTCAAAGAACTTACATTCTAATGGAAGAAAGACAACATATAAAAGGAAATTGAAAAGGTGTGTGTTTGGGGGGAGGGACACTTTAAGAATTCATTCAATCAGAAGGAGGAAAAAGGAGAGATAAGTACTTTTAAGGTATAAATTCTAGGACTGAAGTGATCTTCCAGGATGAGAGGGGCATGAGAGAAAATTCCCAGATTGTAGCCTGGTCAGAAATGAAATCATAAGTTGAAAAAGGAAGGAATTGAGGAGAAGAGAGGAGAGAGGAAAAGAAATGTGAAATAAAGAAAGGAGGGAAGAGGAAAGGATATAGTTTTTTGATGCCAAGACTGTTTGTTTCGGTTTCATCTTTTTTTTTTTGTCTTCAGAAACTTGCACAGTGCTTGGTACATAATAGTTGATTAATAAATGCTTGTTGATTGATAGATTGAATGTGACTTACACCAATACGACATTGTAATGTATTGTCTAATCTTAAATGCTACTCTTGAACCTAGTGCGATTTTTTTTTGTGTAAATGATATTCATCATATTTCTTGACTTGCATTTTTTCCTTCCTAGTAACTGGAAACTGCATTTACTTCGAAGACAGAAATTGTGTAATAATTTTTCCTGAGTTTTAAAAGTTGTTGCAAATTCTTTACTTACAAATATATTTGTATGAACAACCAGAATATAGGTTTTACTTATTTAAGAAGATGTGCTAAATTTGATAAAACAACTGAGTTTTGTCTGTCTAATGCTGAGTTGCCAGTTTAGCTTCCACAGCTGGATCATCTGGCATCACACAACCATAACCTTAATGTAACAAATCCTTTGTCTAGGGATGCAATCTGTATTTCTATTTATATATCATCTTCAGTTATTAAAAAAGGAGACCTTTAAAAAAGAAAGAAAAGAAAATATATCTCAAAATTGTCTCATTCTCCCTCCCTCCTTTGGGCAAACAAAACAAAACAAAACATCAGTACTTTAATACTCAAATCATGCATAATATCTTTTTTTCCTCCTTAATCTTCCCTCTTAAAAATTCAGGGTGGGAATTTGCATCTGACAAGTCAAGTTTATATTATCATATTCAAAACATAAGCATAATTTGTTTCTAAATAAAGATTTCTATTCTTTCTGTTTGCAGACTATCTATAAACTGATCTAGGCCTTCCAATCCAACTCCCATGCTACCTGGCTCAGACCCTTGCCTGCCACTTGAAACTGCATACTCTTCCAGTACAGACTTATGTTATCTTACCTCAATGAGGCTTTCACTACAGCAAAGAAATCTTTGTACTTTATTGAATTTCTATTACTTACCCATTGATTTAGGTAATAGATTTAGAGCTGGAAAGGAAATTCAAGGTCATAAAGTCCAACTCTGCATGAGTTATCTGAGATCTAAAATGGGTTAATTTACTTGCTCAAGGCCACCCAGGTACTAATTAGAAAATCTGCAATTTGATGCATTAACTTCTCTTAGATATTACAAAATTTTTCTTTTTTCCCATAAGCCCACAGCTATCCTCTTTACCCTCATTCTTAACAGATAACTTTACTTTCTCTAAGAAGTCATCAGATAAAACTCTTAACACTTCCCTTAATAGTCTTGATTGTCTGTGTTCTTAACCATGCTCTCCTTTTTGTGTTTTCCTTCTTCACTCTAGTACCAGACAACAAAAATCTCATCAGCCTCACTAAAACTAACCATCGCATTTCTATAGAGGCACTCATTTCAATCAAATTAATAAATATTCAAAAGGAAATCTATTTTTAATGTGTGCATTTTAATTTGCTCTTATCAGAAAAAAATACTGCTCAAAGATTCATATCACCTAATGTTCTCTCATGTTACTCCAATTAAGTAATATGTAAAATAATAAAAATATTTTTATAATATTATAAGTTTGCAAAATACCTTAAAATGATTTCATTTTATCTTTATAACCTTAGGAAGCAGGTAGGATCATTATCCATTTTACAAATGAGGAAAATGAATCAGAAAGTGCTTAAGTGACTTTTCCTAGGTCACAAAGCTTGCTAGTAAATTTCTTTAATCAGATTTGATTTCAAGTATTCCTGACTCCAGGTACAGCACTCTATCAAAATGATTCCCCTTCCATTATTAAACTGAGCTATTGCAGTAGCCTCCCAAGAGGTTTTTCCAATTCCTCTATCATTTTTTTCCTAATTCATACTTCACCTCATGACCACACCAATCTTTCTTATGTTATTCCTCCATCAAGTATCTATCCTTGGTTGTCTCTTGCCTGTGGAGCAAAATACAAGGCTTTTCCTAATCAGATGACACATTATCTTTAAATAGCCTTATCTCATTCTTCCTAGGGGTCTTTCTGGCATAGAGGATACAAAATTGACTTCAGAGATTGGAAGATCTGAGATCCTGTCTCAACTTTAACACATACCAACTGTGTTACTTTTGTCAAGTCTCTCCAACTTTCATTTTCCCAGGAAAATCTTTACCACTATAAATTGCAGGGTGTATGCTGATCTGTATTGTTAGAGAGAAATTGCTTACTGAAAATTGCCTATGTCAGTGAAATCATAGATTTATAAAAATTTCACTTTAATCACTTCTTTTATTACAACAAAACTGGACTAGTCCATGGCCTTAATACAATTTGCCATCATTTTTCTCACTACCCATTCCTTATCAGCCCATTGGGAAAATTAATTTAATGTAATGGTTCTTTCCAAGTTCACAAATTATCTCATTTGTGTCCCATTTTGCTAAATCTGGTGGGTTTTATCCCAGTGCCATTCCTTTGAGTTTCTCTGACTATGACAAAGTAACTACCTTTTTTATTGTTCTTTGATCCTTTGATTGTTAGGACATTTAACCTTTCATGGTGCTCCTTCTTTCTTTCTAAATGCACTTTCAGTTTCCCTTTTCCTTAATTCTTATTCCCCTTCTGCTCCTTAATTTTGTTAACCTCCTCCTAAGATTTTTTTTCTTTTGACTCTGTTCTCTTGTTCCTCTACATACTCACTTGGTACTCTTGCGTCTCTGAATGGTGTTATCACTTCTAGGCAAATGACTCAAACATCTCTTTCTACATTCCCAAATTCTCCTCATAGTATAAATCCCAAATTTACAACTGTCTGTTGGTTCTGCCCAACTGGACATTTTATCAGCACCTCAAATTCAGCAATGTCTAATATTGAACTTGTCTTCCCAAGGATAGTTATGTTATATCTCCTAGCCTTAAACTCCTTACATGTAAAATTACGGGGTTTGACTCAGCCTCACAGGTCACTTTTTAGCTTTTAATCTCTGATACTCTGAATTTAATTCAAGTATTCTTCTACCCTGCCTCCCCACTCTCCGCCACAGTATTGTTAAAGCCTCTTTTTTTTTTAAAGTGTTTTTTTATATTATGGTAATTTTTATTTTTTTTTGTTTTCAACATTTACTTCCACAAGATTTTGAGTTCTAAATTTTCACCCTATCTAGCCCCTCCCCCCACCCCAAGATGGCATGCATTCTAAATACCACTTCCCCTAGTCTGCCTTCCCTTCTATCTCTCCCCCCCTTCTCTTATCCCCTTCCCCTTCAATTTTCCTGTAGGGCAGGATGGATTTCTGTACCCCATTTCCTGTATTTCTTATTTCCCAGTTGCATGTGAAAACATTTTTTTAAACATGTGTTTTTAAAACTTTGGGTTCCAAATTTTCTCCCTTCCTCCCTCCCCACCCACTGTCACTGATAAGGCAAGCAACTAAATATAGGTTATATATGTGCAGTTATGCAAAACAGTTCCATAGTAGACATGCTGTGAAAAACTAACTCTATTTCCCTTATTCCTATCCCACCCCCCCATTTATTCTATTCTTTCTTTTTACCCTGACCTTCCTCAGAAGTACTTGCTTCTGATTACCCCCTTTCCCAATCTGTCCTCTTCTCTATCATCCCCCTACTCACTTGTCCCCTTCCCCCCCATTTTCCTATAGGGTAAGACAAATTTCCATACCCAATTGAGTGTGTATGTTATTCACTCCTTGAGTCAAATCCTATGAGAATAAGATTCACACATTCCCTCTTGCCTTCCCCCATTCCCCCTCCACTGTAAGAGCCTTTTCTTTTCTGTTTTTTTTTGAGATAATTTACCCCATTCTACCTTACCCTTTCTCCTTCTCCTAGTATAATCCTCTCTCACCCCTTAATTTTATTCTCCAGATATGACCCCTTCCTTTTCAACTCACCCTGTGCCCTCTGTCTATCTATATCTGTATATACATAAATATAATTTTTCCCCTCCAACTACCCTAATACTGACAAAGGTTTCATGAGTTACAAATATCATCTTTCCATGCAGGAATGTAAACAGCTCAACCTTAATAAGTCTCATGATTTTCTCTTTCCTGTTTACCTCTTCATGTTCCACTTGAGTCTTGTATTTGAAAATCAAATTTTCTGCTCAACTCTGGTCTTTTCATCAAGAATGCTTGAAAGTCCTCTATTTCACTGAATGACCACTTTTTCCCCTGTAGCATTACACTCAGTTTGGCTGGGTAGGTGATTCTTGCTTGTAATCCTTTCTCCTTTGTTCTCCAGAATATTATATTCCATGCTCTGCAGTCCCTTAATGTAGAAGCAGCTAAATCTTGTGTTATCCTGATTGTGTTTCCACAATACTTGAATTGTTTCTTTCTGGCTGCTTGTAATATTTTCTCCTTGACCTGGGAACTCTGGAATTTGGCTACAATATTCCTAGGAGTTTTCCTTTGGGGATCTCTTTCAGGAGGAGATCGGTGGAGTCTTTCAATTTCTATTTTGCCCTCTGGTTCTAAAATATCAGGGCAATTTTCCTTGATCATTTCTTGAAAGATTATGTCTAGGCTCTTTTTTGATCATGGCTTTCAGATAGTCCAATAATTTTTAAATTCTCTCTCCTGGATCTATTTTCCAGGTCAGTTGTTTTTCCAATGAGGTATTTCACATTGTTTTCTAATTTTTCATTCTTTTGGATTTGTTTTACAGTGTCTTGATTTCTCATAAAATCATTAGCTTCCAATTGCTCTATTCTAATTTTTAAGGAAGTATTTTCTTCAGTAATCTTTTGGACTTCCTTTTCCATTTGGCCAATTTTGCTTTTTAGGGCATTCTTCTCCTCATTGGCTTTTTGGACCTCTTTTGCCATTTGGGTTCGGCTATTTTTTAAGGGGTTGTTTTCTTTAGTTGTTTTCTTTTGGGTCTCCTTTAGCAAGCTGTTGGCTTGTTTTTCATGATTTTCTTGCAGAACTCTCAGTTTTTCCTCTACTTCCCTTACTTGCTTCTCAAAATCCCTTTTGAGCTCTAAGGCCTGGGACTGATTCATATTTTTCTTGGAGGCTTTGGATGTATTAGCTTTGGCTTTGTTGTCTTCTTCTGGTTGTATATTTTGATCGTCTTTGTCACCAAAGTAAGATAATACAGTCTGGCTCTTTTTGCACTGCTTACTCATGATCCTGGCCAATTACTTGAGTTTTAAACTCTTTGTTAAGGTAAAAGTCTGCTTCCAATGTGAGGAGTGTACTGTCCCAAGCTTTGGGGGTTTGTACACCTGTTTTCATAGGTACTTCTAGGGACCTGTAAATTTTCAGTTCTTCCGAGGTGGTATGATAAGAAGCAAGGTGTTTCCTCTCCACCGCCAAAACAAGCATCACCACACCACCATTCCTCCTGGCCCCAGGACCGCCCCTCAGAACTGTGACCCAGATCCCAGCACCGGTAAAGCAAGAGATTCCCTTAGCACTGCAATCCCCCTCTGATCAGCCACTCAATTCCCCCTCAGTCTGTGGGCCAGAAGCTCAGGAAAAAGTGGCGGCCCAGGGCAGTGCTCGAGACTTGCGGCTGAGACCTATCTCCTCTCTCATTGCAGTCACAGACTTTTCCCACTGACCTTCCACATTGTCTTTGGCATTCCTGGGTTGAGAAGTCTGGAAACTGCCACAGGTGCCCATGATTCAGTCCTCTCAGGCCTGCTCCAGGGTCGCTGTGGCCTGCGCACCCACGACAAACCGTGCTCCTCTCCCCGCCTGGCGTGATATACCTTTCCAATCAACCATCCAGGCTGTCTTTGGCTGGAAATTTGAACACTGTCTTTTTGTGGCTTCTGCTGCTTTAGAATTTGTTTAGAGCCATTTTTTTAGGTATTTGCAGGGCTTTGGGAGAAGGTACAAGACAGTCACTGCTTTCCCTCTGCCATCTTGGCTCCGCCCCCTGTACTTTACTTTTGATGGAGTTAAATGCTGCTTAGAGATGAGTGAACCATTATGCTGGTAAACCCTGTGGAATTCTTGTTTTTTCATTTAGCAGCTTCTGAATTTTCCCATCATTTTTGTCAAATCATTCTTGATGTTTGTGAGTGTTCTGACTCGATTGAGC
This sequence comes from Vombatus ursinus, assembly GCF_900497805.2. Lineage (NCBI taxonomy): Eukaryota > Metazoa > Chordata > Mammalia > Diprotodontia > Vombatidae > Vombatus > Vombatus ursinus. The sequence continues at coordinate 12,222,319 of NW_020949613.1, read as the reverse complement.
AAATGCAGTGCTATATACCAAATCTCTGAAAGCTGCCCACTCCTTTTCTGCTCTACTGTTTCCAACTGTGTGTTAGCTCAACTTTCCCTCCAAGGCAGCAACAAACTGTTCCCTCTCAGAGAAGTCCTCTAATCTGTTGATATTAATTCTTCTGGTAGTCTTTTTACCTTGGGGCTACTGCTTTTGTTTAAATGTGAATATTTAGCTTGGAAAGGATAAGTCCATGATCAGTCCAGCACTCTGCAGTACATATTGCTTTCATTACTCTCACATCCTCTCTGTCTCTTCTCCTTACAATCACATAGTCTATCAAATACAAATGTTTGTTGTAAGGTTGAATCCACAAAGTGTTTTTTGCCATTAGGTAAATGGAAGACAATGTTGGTAATGAGAAGGTCAAGAGATACTCAAGCTTGCAGTGTTAAGTGACCATTGTTATTGCTGTTTCCAACTCCATTCCTCCCAGGGAACCCCTGCCATGTCTGATAGTCTGAGCCTACTCTAACATTAAAGGATAAACTTGTCCTCTTTTGGCCCATTGATGATAAGGGTCTCCAGGTCTTCATAAATTTTTTCTTTGACCTCATCAGGGTTCATCATGTTTGGAGTATAGGCACTGATGATGGTAGCATGGCACTTTCCTGCAAGTGGCAATTACATTGTCATGAGCCTGTTGTTCACTCCTTTTGGTAGGCATACAAGCTTGTTGACTAGATTAGTTTTGATTGCAAAACCTACACCAGCTTTGTGGTGTTTCCCTTCACTATGGCCACTCTGACTTCAATGAGCTGGCCTTCATTTGTCAGCCTTGTTTCACCCAGGGCTAATCTTTGGATGTGATAGCTAGTGAATTCTCTCAAAACAAGGGCTGTTCATCTTTCAAGTCTACTGGATATTGTGTTGTCTATAAGTGTGCACACATTCCATGTACTGATGGTGAATAGACTTGTTTTTTGCAGATGTTTTTGTATATATATATTGTGTGTATGTGTGTGTGTGTGTGTGTGTGTGTGTGTGTGTGTGTGTGTGTTTTGACTGCAGGGTGAGATTCCCTGCCTGTTATGTTAATCAGGCCAGGGTTGGGTAAGCAAAAAAATTTTAGGGCCCCTTCTCTAGCCCCTTCTAAACACCAGGAGATAAGCAGTGTAATCCTTAAAAGGCTGCTCATACTTCCAGAGGGCTGCCGAATCCCACTTCTGTTTCCAGTGATAAGAGGACCCTATGGCTTCGGCCATCTGTTTGTAAGGTTGTGACTGCAGGTCCCAGTGTATCTGCACCTGCTGCTTCATCATTTGCCTGTTGCCACAGGACTTTGAGATAGGAAAATTGGTAAAATGGTATGGGTGATGTCTTTTGATTCATGTGTAAATTGGATTTTAGTGAGGAAGAGTTGTGCAAAGCCATCTGCCTCACTCTATCTTCCAAAGTCATCACAGGCCAGTAGCAAGACAGTCAGAATGACAAGTGATAGCTCGAGATACAGGGGATGACCTTGGAGTTTTCTATGTGTAACAAAACTCTAAGCCCTCCACAGTACCTGCTTCAACTGCTTTCATGACCATTGGAACAAATTATTCTCATCTGCTCATTTCACCAGGGGAAGTTTTCCCATGCTTGGGGTAGACACCCCCCTAACTCACTGATGGTTTTGAGACCCCTCAGAGAGAGAGAGAGAGAGAGAGAGAGAGAGATGCCCTACTGAAAATATGGAAGATTCCACATTTGAATTTAATTCACCATTTCACTAACTGAAACTGAATTTAACTTCACTATTTAATTCACTATCACTAACTCATGTTTATATTATGTTAACTAGAACTCTGTATTAGTTAATTTCATGCATCTATCATAATTAGTGTTAATGAGATCTATTTATAACAAAGTAAAATATATTTACAGACATATAATTACTTTTATAATTTTTAGTTTAAATAAAACTTTTAACATTTAAGACAAAGGAATAACCTTTCATCTCCCATACCTTGGTGTGGTCTAACTGGGGCAGAGTTCAAAGGGATTATCACTCCATTATTCCCAGAAGATATGCTTCTCTTCAAGGCCAAGATAATATTACATTTTTGTTTTTGTGGTTGATTTCTTTTGCTACCATGTCACACTGGTGAATCATAAGAAACTTCACTAATACTATGAAGTCTTTTTTTTTTTCCCAATAGAACAAATTTTACCTAACCATAGCTCTCACCTCTTTGTTCTTCAAAGTGATCTGTTAAACTTTTCTAGCTTGTCAAAAACTTTATTATTATTATTATTATCATATCCTGAATTAATTATATAATATGTTAGGTGTCTCTCTGATTTTCCTACTTTTGTTTCATCCACAAATTTGATGAACAGCCACTTCTACTTTTATCTGTTATATATGTATGTATATGTATATATGTATATATTTGTATGTATGTACGTATATGTTTGTATTAGTAGTGAAAGCAAAATGCAGATTCCCAACTCCCTCAGCCTCTCTCCTCTCTGATTATAGGGCTGGAGGGTGGAATACTAAATTCCCAAAACTCTATAGACTGCTGGTATCTGGACTTTTCAGGTAACTCTATATTTTCCATCTACTACAACTTTGTTTGCTTTTACTTCCATCAAATATGATGCTGGACTGGCCAACCCCTGGTGCCTCCCCTTTCCATTTTACTTTTATGTAGTTTTCCTCCATTAATTGTAAGCTTCTTGAGGGCAGGACCTGTCTTGATTTTTTTTTTTTTTATATTTGTAACACTAGCACTTATGACAGTGCCTGGCAAAGAGTAGGTGCTTAACAAATGTTTATTAAATGGAACTGAATTTCATGGTGCATTCCAAGAAAGACCTCTTCTCAAATTGACAGAATCATTGCTGACTGATTTTTGAGCCCAGGTATTCAACCTAATCTGAATCTATCTAATTATATTATAACCTAGTAAACATCTCTGTATCATTTTCATAAAAATGCACTTACAACATGCTTTATCAAATACTTTTTTGAAATGTAAGCTAATTACATCTTTATCATTCTCTTTATCTACCACTTTAGTAATCCTGCCTACAAAGTAAATGAGAAAAAAATTATATTTCCCATGCTTAAGGAAACCATGTTATTTCTTTGTAATTATCATTTATTTTTATGGATGTGCACTATACTGATTTCTTCTGACATTTTATGAGAAATCATAATCAAGCTCAATGGCCAATAATTTGGAGATTTTCTATAAATATTTATTTAAATTTGGAAAAAATTGCACTTCTCCTGTACTGTTTCCTATTCCATCCTCTACAGTCTTTCAGATATCACTATCAGTGGCAGTAATCACATCTACTAGTTTTGTGAGAACTTTTGGAAATAGTAAATTTGGGTTAGGTAACTAGAATTAATAAATGGCAGCTAGGGTGTCTCTTACCATTATCTTATTTTGAGTAGAAGTATTTTTAGTAATTTATTATTTATTTTTAACCTTTTCTTTTTCCATTTTGAATTCAATATTCTTTCTCTTCCTCCTACCCCTTTCCTTACTCGCTGAGAAGGCAAAGGAATAGCATATCGATTATATATGTGAAATCATTCAAAGCATATTCCCATAGTAACCGTATTCTAAAAATAAGCAAAAAAAAAATTAAAAAGTGTTAAAATTGTATTTCAAATTCCACTGAGTTCATCAGTTCTCTCCCTGGAAGTGGATAGCATTTTTCATCATGAATCATTTGGAATTGTCTTTGTCACAAAGTTTTGGACACAACTCGAATGACTGAACATACATCATAATTGCATTCACATCCACAGTTCAGATTACTGTGTATTTCACTCCATCCTGTTTTCTTCTGTTTATCCTTCTCTCTTTTTTATTCTGTCTCTTCTTAAAAGTCTCCTTCTGACCATGGCCTTTCTTACTCTGCCCTCACTTTTTTCTTACTTTCATGTCTCATATTTCTTAATCCATTACCCTCCTATTTCCCTATTGGGTAAGGTACAATTCTATACACTACTGAGTATATGCGTGTGGGTATGGGGAAAAAATTGCCTTATTCTACCTCTTCCTTTCCCTTTATCACAGCGCATTCCTTACAAAAAGTGGAGGAAAACTACATAAAAATAAACTGGAAAGGGGAGGCACCAGGGGTTGCACAGTCCATACCGTCCTCTATTTCATTAAATATCCATCTCCCCCCCCAATAAAAAAAGATTACTCTCACTTTCTTTGCATAGAATATTCTTGATTGTAACTCTAATTCTTTTTTTCTCCTGTATTATGGTATTTCAGGTCCTTTATTGTGGAAGTCTCTAAATCTTATGTGGTCCTGACTGTGATTCTCCAATATTAAATTATTTTGTTCAGGCTGCGTGAAGTATTTTCTTTTTGATATGGGAGCTCTGGGATTTGGCTTTAATATTTCTTGAGAGTTTTCATTTGAGAGTTTTCATATTTCAGGTGGTGATGAATGCATTCTTTCAATTTTTATTTTACTTTCTGGATTTAAGATATCAGAGCAGTTTTCCTTGGAATTTTCTTAAAATATGATGTCTAGGCATTTTTCTTTCCTCATGATTTTCAGGTAGTCCAATAATTGTGCAATTATCTCTTGATTTTTTTCCACATCACTTCTTTTTCCTGTGAAATATTTCACATTTTCTTCTTTTTTCATTCTTTTTATTTTATTTTTATTGTTTCCTGATGTCTCATGGAGTTATTAGCTTCCACTTGCCCAATTGTAATTTTTAAGAATTTTCTCCAGTGAGATGTTGTACTTCTTTTTCCATCTGGCCTATTTTTGTTTTTAAGGAGTTTTTTCTTCAGTTAACTTTTGTGCATCTTTTACCAGCAGGACAATTCTGTTCTGTTTTTCAAGGTGTTATTTCCTTCATAATTGTTTTATTAATTTATTTTGATTTATCAACAATCACTTCCATAAGCTTTTGAGTTTTAAATTTTTCTCACCCTCCCTATCCATCTCTCTTCCCAAGATAGTGCACAATCTCATATAGGCTATACATATACATTCCTATTAAACATATTTTCACATTAGGGATGTTGTAAAGAAGAATTAGAAACAATAGGAGGAGCCATCAGAAAGAGGAAACAAAACAGAAGAAAAAATAGCAAAAAGTATACTTCGATCTGCATTCAAACTCCATAGTTCTTTCTTTGGATGTGGATAGCATTTTCTACCATGAGACCTTTGGAAATGTCTTAGATCCATGCATTGCTGAGAAAGGCTAAGTCCACCAATGTTAGTCATCACACAACGTGACTGTTACTGTGTACAACATTCTCCTGGTTCTGTTCACTTCACTCAGCATCAGACCATACAAGTCTTTCCAGATTTTTCTGAAGTCAGCCTGACCATCATTTCTTATAACACAATAGTATTCCAATACATTCAAATACTACAACTTATTCAGCCATTCCGCAATTGATGGGCATCCTCTCAATTTCCAATTCTTTGCCTCCACAAAAAGAGGTGCTACAGATGTTTTTGTACGTGTGGGTCCTCTTCCCATTTGTATGATCTCTTTGGGCTACAGCCCTAGAAGTGCTATTGCTGGGTCAAAGGGTATGCACATTTTTACAGCCATTTGGGTATAGTTTCAAATTGTTTTCCAAAATGGTTGCATTATTTCACAACTCCACCAACAATGCATTAGTCTTCCAATTTCCCCACATGTTCTCCAATATTTATTATTTTCATGTTTTGTCATGTTGGTCAGTCTGATAGGTATGTTGTGGTGCCTCAGAGTTGTTTTGATTTGCATTTCTCTAGTCAGTAGTGATTTAGAACATTTCTTCATATAGATGGTTTTAATTTCTTCATCTGTAAACTTACTACTCATATCCTTTGACCATTTATCAATTGGGGAATAAATTGTATTCTTATAAATTTGACTTAATTCTCTATATACTTTAGAAATGAGGCCCTTATCAGAGACAATGGTTGTAAAAATTCTTTCCCAATTTTCTACTTTCCTTCTAATCTTAGTTTCATTGGCTTTGTTTGTGCACAAACTTTTCAATTTAATGTATTCAAAATTATCCATTTTGCATTTTGTAATGTTCTCTGTCTCCTGTTTGGTCATGAATTCTTCTGTTCTCCATAAATCTGATAGATAAACTATTCCTTGCTCTCTCAGTTTGCTCTTATATATATGTAAATTATGAACCCATTTTAACTTTATTTTGGTATATTAGGTGAGATTTTGGTCTATGCCTAATTTCTGTCATACTGTTTTCCAGTTTCCCCAGCAGTTTTTGTCAAATAGTGAGTTTTTATGCCAGAAGTGAGGTCTTTGGGTCTATCAAATAATAGATTACTATAGTCACTGACTACTGTGTCTTGCATACCTAACCTATTCCACTGATCCATCACTCTATTTCTTAGGCAATACCAAGTAGTTTTAATGATTGCTGCTTTATAATACAATTTAAGATCTGGAAGAGCTAGGCCACCTTCCCATGCATTTCTTTTCATTAATTTCCCTGATATTATGGACCTTTTGTTATTCCAAATGAATCTTGTTATTATTTTTTCTAACTCTACAAATATTTTTGGTAGTTTGATTGGTATGGCACTGATAAGTAAATTACCTTAGGTAGAATTGTCATTTTTATTATATTAGCTCGACCTACCCATGAGCAATTGATGTTTTTCCATTTATTTAGATCTGACTTTATTTGTGTGAAAGTGTTTTGTAATTGTGTTCATATCATTCCTGGGTTTTCTTCAGTAAGTAGACTCCCAAATATTTCATAATGTCTACAGTAACTTTAAATGGAATTTGTCTTTCTATCTCTTTCTATTGGGCTTTGTTGGTAATATATAGAAATGCTGTTGATTTATGTGGGTCTATTTAAATCCTGCAGCTTTACTAAAGTTGTTTATTATTTCAATTAGTTTTTTCACTTGATTCTCTAGGATTCTCTAAGTACATCATCATGTCATCTGCAAAGAGTGATACCTTTGTTTCTTCTTTGCCTATTCTAATACCTTCAATTTCTTTTTCTTCTCTTATTGCTAAAGCTAACGTTTCCAGTACTATATTGAACAACAGTTATGATAATGGACATCATTTTTTCAACCCAGAACTTATTGGGAATGCTTACAGCTTGTCTCCATTACATATGATGCTTGCTGAAGGATTTAGATACATGCTACGTATTATTTTAAGGAAGACTCCATTTATTCCTGTGCTCTTTAGTGTTTTTAATAGGAATGAGTGTTGTATTTTGTCAAAAGTTTTGTCAGCAGCTTTTGAGATGATCATGTGGTTTCTGTTAGTTTTGGTGTTCATATGATCAATTATGCTGATAGTTATCCTAATATTGAACCAGCCCTACAGTCCTGATATAAATCCTACCTGGTCACAGTGTATTATTCTTGTGATAAGTTGCTATAATCTATTTGCTAATATTTTTTATAAAATTTTCGCATCTATATTCAATAAGGAAATTGGTCTATAATTTTCTTTCTCTGTTTTGACTCTTCCTGGTTTAGTTATCATCACCATATTTGTATCATGAAGAGAATTTCGTAAGACTTCTTCTTCACCTATTTTACCAAATTGTCTATGTAGTACTGGAATTAATTGCTCTTTAAATGTTTGATACAATTCACATGTAAATCCATCTGGCCCTTGAGATTTTTTCCTAGGGAGTTCATCAATGAATTGTTCAATTTCTTTTTCTGAGATGGGGTTATTTAAGTATTTTACTTCCTCTTCTGTTAATCTGGGCAATTTATATTTTTGTAAATATTCATCCATTTTACTAAGATTGTCAAGTTTATTGGCATACAGTTGAGCAAATAGTTTATAGCAATTAATGGAATTTACATGAAATGGAACAGATTCCCATAGAGTTATTTTTTTGGGCAGAATTATGTCCTAGAGAACTCACAGGTTTCAGTTTGTTCTTGATCCACATGACTTTTCCTGATGAAAGTAAGTATTATGGTTATTTTAATTCCTGAGCTGGCAGTTTTTGACCAGTATGTTTTGAGACAAGACTCAGGCACAATAATTTATTATTGCAGATTTGCCCAAAGCATACTTTTAAAGCAACTTTGGTTGCTCTTGTCATGTAATCACTTACGGTCTGAGGTAATTAAGCCATCATACTATTAGCCTTTCCCAGTGTTGCTGATCCATGTGCTGATCAGACATCATGTCAGTTAGTTTAAAATACATTCATTTAAAAATGAATATCCCTCCCTTTAGTTCTCTCAGGATAACAGCAAAGGCCATTCAAAAATTTTCTTCTTAATGTTTTTTTCTCTAGATAAGAGTTATATTCAGTCTCCTAGGCAATGCCAGTTTACATTGCCACAATGATAAGATGTGTGAGCAATTCCCTTTTCATCTTCTATTTTTATTCCACATTCTATATGATCTGATAAGACTTTTTACTAGGCCATATCAATTTATTATCACTAAATATTATCACAGTTTTGAAGCATACCAGGAGAGGTACATAGAAGATGCACATCTATTTCTGAATGATCTCTGGTAAATCACTTCCCATCTTTTTATCTTGACTTCTTAATCTGCATACCATTGGAGCTAGACTGGATGATTGCCACAGCCTTTTCTACCTTTTGCAACTTGTGACATTGTAGATTACAAAAAATATTTTTAGTCATCCTTCTATGACTTTTTTCAGCAATGATCTAAGGTAAAGTTTTTTTCCCCCCTTATTTTTCCCCATTAACTCTTTTATTTTTAGCAGAAATGGCTTTAATTCACTCCAGACAAGTTGCAGAAGATATGTAGTCCTTACAATTTACTCTAATGAGATACAAAGCACATGGTGGTATTTGTTGTCTTCTTACTCAAAGAGGACCAAAATGACATCACTATGTCATGATCAAGGTATAGAGTGTCTAACTGTAACTATTCAGATCAATATGACCTTGGAAGACTCTACCACAGGTCAGGCACAAATACTCCATATAAACATTTGGAATGGAGATGTCTCTAAATTTGTTTCATCTCACACTTCTTTTGAGCTACGGCAATTCAGCTTTGCTCAAAAAGCACAGTGCCTACTTTGATGCAGGCATAGCATATTGGGTGATCATTTGCCAATGTCTCCCATGCTTCACAATATATTTTTAAATTATTTTTTCTTCTTTTCTTCTCCTTTCTTTATCTATTTATTTATTTACAGTTTTCATCATTCACTTTTATAAGACTTTGAGTTCCAATTTTTCCCTTCCCCCCCAAGATGGCATGCCATCTGATACAGGCTATCCACGTACAATCATATTAAACATATTTCCACATTAGTCATATTGTAAAAGAAGCCTCAGAACAGAAGGGAAAAACAAAGAGAAAGAAAAAAACAAAAACTAAGAAAAGAGAGAAAATACTATGTTCCAGTCTGCATTCAGATTCCATAGTTCTTTCTCTGGATGTGGATAGCATTTTCCATCATGAATCTTTTGAAATTGTCTTTGATCATTGTATTGCTGAGAAAAGCTAAGTTTATCAAATTTGGTCATTGTACAATGTTGCTGTTACTATGTACAATGTTTTACTGGTCCTGCTCACTTCACTCAGCATCAGTGCATGTAAGTCTTTCCAGGTTTTTCTGAAATCTGCCTGTTCATCATGTGTTATAGAGAAAGAGTATTCTATTACATTCATATATCACAACTTGTTTAGTCATTCCCTAGTTGTTGGGTATCCCCTCAATTTCCAATTCTTGATCATCACAAAAAGAACTGCTATAAATATTTTTGTGCATGTGGGTCCTTTTCCCATTTTTATGATCTCTTTGGGATACAGACCTAGTAATGTTTTGCTGGATCAAAGGCTATGCACAATTTTGTAGCCCTTTGGGCATAGTTCCAAATTGCTATCCAGAATAGTTGAATCAGTTCACAACTCCACAAACAATGCATTAGTGTTAAGTGGAGAGCTTTTTATTCAATGAAATGATAGTACATTTGAAGAACTAATTTACATGATTTTTTTTAAATAAGGAGAGAATGCCAAGGATATGATGATCAAATAGAGGTAGAACTTAAAACTTTTAGAGAGCCCATTTAAAATTAAAAGGTAGTTCATACTACAGAGGACTAATCATCATAACATTGAATAATTCAAGTTCATTACATAAATCTTATAAGTCTTTTAAGAAATAAAGATGTCAAAAATGACACAAGTTATTGTCTATCAATCTCCAGTCAGAAACCTGCAAATATTTCAACTACAAATGGAAAAAAAAATGATGCAGGCCTTTAAGCAACCCAGAAAATAATCAACTTGTGCTCACAATCCACATATTGAGAAGACTAAGAAATAATAATAACAACAAGAGATGGAAACTAGAGAATATCATATCAGAATGCTTATTACCATTAATCAGTGAATCTACAACCTTATTTACAAGTAGAATTATTTAACCTAAAGAAAATTTTGTTCATTTACTAGTGAGTTGTTTCATCAGAATATTTCTAGTGTTCAGTTTTCAAATAAAATTAAGGAAAATAAAGCTGTTATATTACATTCTGATTAAAATTTGAAATAATTGTTCATTAAATATTCTGCTTGCCACTTTTCCCCACAAGAAAATTTTCACATTATAATAAAACCCACTATAATACAGACCAGAGTGTTAAGGTGGTATTGTAGATAGAAAGTTGGCCTCGGCATTAGGAAGATGCGGATTCAAATACTTCATCTCTTAAATATTATATATAGTAATGAACAAATTGCTTAACTTCTAAGTACCTCAAATAAGACTATAAATTATATTTAAGTTCCCAATATGAGTTGCTAGAGAGAGGTTCCACATAGAGAATCTATGACGTTAAGATCACAGTTTCAGACTCCCCTCCCAAAATAATAAGGCATAGTTATTTAACACTTTACAGTTTACAAAACTTTTCACATGTATTTTGGTTACAACTTGATCCTCATAGCATCCCTGTCAGGTATGTAGAAAAGTATTATTATCATTATTTTACAGATAAACAAATGGAGACCCAGGGAGATAAAGTAACTAATCCAAGTTTAGATAAATAAGAGAATTAGGAATTTTCCCCTGGTCATCTGGCTCCAAATAGTCTCTCTACCATATTATATTACCATTGTTTAGGCTATATTATAGATCCTCAGTTAAAGAGGCAAAATCTAACTGAATTTTGATGGCTGGATAAATTGGATCATTTAAAATATATCTGTGGATAGCTGGCCAGCACTACAAATATAGAAAGGCAAAAGGACTTCAAACACAGATTCCATATAAGTGAATTTAAAATGTATTTTTTTACCCTCAGAGAACAGTATACACACACATACACACATACGTATGTGTATATATAAATATATACATACCTATATATACATGCACACATACACACATATACATACTTACACACACACACACACACACACATATATATATATATATATATATATATACCATTGGGACCTTTAAGTTACCCACAAAAAAGCATTTCTAGGCAATCAGATTTCCAGACTCATTACCCTGGCCTTGGAATTCTTTGACTTCTCTTTCTTTTTTTGCCACCCACTCACCTTTTTCCTCAAATTCCCCAGGACTTCTATATGAACTATGTGATGAGCAGGCTTTGAGTCTGCTTTTGGAAAAGAAACATTATTATGAACTAAATTCCAAGTTTGAAAGAGGTTTAGCAGACTATCTGTGATTGGGGCCCAGGATATGTGAAAATTTCAAGGTTTGTGAAAGAGTTTTGTAACATCTTCAGTAAGAAGCATCATCTAACTCAGAAAAGCAAGGAGGAAGGCTGATCCATGTAAAAGTGTTGAAATCAAAGCAATTATAAGGAGCTATTTTGCCCAATTATATGCCAATAAATTTAATAATTAAGTGAAATTGAAGAATATTTACAAAAACATAAATTACCTAGATTAGCAGAAGAGGAAATAGAATATCCAAATTGACCTACTTTAGAAAAAGAAACTGAACAGGCCATAAAAAGAACTTCCTAAGAGAAAAACCCAGGAGTGGATGGATTTGTAGATGAAATCTATCAAATATTTAAAGATTAACTACTTCAAATATAAAATAAATTATTTGTAATAATAGATATAGAAGGAATTCTACCAATTTTCTTTTATGAAACAATTATGATACTGATACCTAAATCAGGAAGAGTAAAAACAGAAAAAAGAAAATAATAGTCCAATTTCATTAATGAATATGGATACAAAAATATTAAATACTAGCTAAAAGATTAAAAAAATACACTACAAATATTTTCCATTATGAACAAGTGGGATTTATGCAAGGAATATAGGAATGGTTTAACAAAAAGAAAATTATTAACACAATTGATTACATCAATCAAAAAGTTTTAAAAAATATATGATTCCAGCTTTTGATAAAGTTCAACACTCATTTTTATTTAAAAAATACTTGGAAATAGTGGTATAAATGGATTTTTCCTTAAATTGATAAAAATCCTTTATCTAAAACTATCAGCAAACATTATTTGCAATGGGAATAAACTAGAAGCAGGTGTGAAAGCAAATGTCACCAATATTATTCATTATTGTATTAGAAATCCTGGTGATAGCAATAAGAGAAGAAAAAAATAAATAGAAGAAATCAGAATAGGAATGGAGGTAATGAAACTATTTCTTTTTGCAGAAGATATACTTGAGAAATCTCAAAGACTCAACAAAAAAGTTAGTTGAAACAATTAATAATGTTAGCAAAGTAACATGATATAAGTAAATCCACACAAATCATCAGCTTTCCTATGTATCACAAACAAAACTCTGAAAGAAGAGAGAGTAAAAAAAAAATAAAATAATTCTTGACAGTATAAAATATCTTGGAAAGCACCTGACAAAATAAACCCAGGAAGTGTATAAATAAAATTATAAACAAGTTTCATAAAAATAAAATCAGATTTAAATAATTGAAAAAATATTAATTGTTCATGGATATGCAGAGCCAATATAATAAAATGACAATTTTACACAAGTTATATATTCAATGCCATTCTAATTAAATTTCCAAATTTTTTGTTTACTGAATTAGAAAAACAAATAACAAAATTAGTTTGGAAAAACAAAAAGTCAAGAATAACAAAGGAATAATGAAAGAATGTAAAGGAAGGAGGTTTAGCAGTACCAGACAGTAAACCATATTGTAAGGCAATAATTACGAAAACTATCTGGTACTGCCTAAGAAATAGAAAGGTGGATCAATGGAATAAAGTGGACATACAACTTACAGCAGCAAATAAACAATAACATTATGTTTGGCAATTGTAAAGTCTTAAGATTTTGGGATAAGAATTCATTGTTTGGTAAAAAAATAATATTTGGAAAACTGGAAAGCAGTATAGCAGAAACTGGGCATAGACCAATATCTTACCCCATTTACCAAGATTAAATCAAAATGGATATATGATGTAGATATAAAGAGAGGTTGTGCAAGAAAATTAGAAGAGGGAACATATTACTTATCAGACTTATAAATAGGTGAAGAATTTAAGAATATACAAGAGATAGAGAGCTAAGTTAAAAATTTACATGATCTTTTTGTATATTTGAAAAGAATATTATGCTGTGCATAGTAGATTTGCAGTTTCATGTCCAATCATCTTTTTATTGTATTATATTAGGGAAATGATTGTCTTATCCCATAAATTAAAACTAAAGTTTACACTCCACTCAAAAAAAAAAAAATTAAAGTGCTGAGAAAGAACCTACATTAAAAGGGAGCAGTGAGAGAGGATAGCAACTCCATGAGCTTCTGCTTAGAATAACATACTTGGCCTTGTGTGGTAGCCAAAGAGTTGGGATTCCAGAACTTTCTAATAGTAAAGAAAGGTCGCACTTTCTTTTCTTTTATCTTCTGGGGATATGAGAACTGTTAAAATTCCTATCCTTTTTGATTTACCACTTGAAAGGGGCTTAGTCATAAATCTTTGTTTCAAGACTATATTAATGACTTTATTCTATTCATTTTAGTAAAGTCTTACCAGTATTTGAATTGTGTCCAGGCTTCTTATTTAGCAGGATTCATTAATTTTTCATTTCTCTCCCTTCCCAACACTTATGTGTATATCCAATAATGCAAGTGGAAAGCTAGCAGAGGGAGTCATACCTTTGGTTTGTTTTCTCTCAGATTCTCCAAGGGCTGAATCAACAGGGAATCTTTTTTAAAAGCACTCATGCCTCATTCCTATCAAAAGCATTTTCACACTTGGTGCTTTACACTGTTGCACTCATTAAAATGTCATTAGTTACTATATCAGTCTTTAAAAGGCTATAATTCTAAATGAATGTTCACTTTCAAAATTGGCTGCTTTAACACATTACTCGAAAATGCTTATTGTCCAAGGAACGCATATAGCAATTCATACACCTTAAATGTTGCTGTAGTTGCAGTAAATTAGATCAATGCATTGGTTTTAAGAAAGCAATTCTGGCAAATGAAACAGAAACGGAAAACTTTGTGGTGATTTGTCACGATCCAGCATTACTATCAACTTCTTGGCAAACTCAGTGAAAGTCCACTCCTGAGATATACTGGAGCTTTATTGAAATAAATATAAATATGAGTTGAGACAAACACTACATTTGTGTTAGCAGATGAAAGCCACATAGGAAAATGTCACTCTTGTGTATGCAAAGATTCCATCTCGTAGTAAAGGAGCACCATAATTGAATCAGTCAATTACAAAGCAATTATTAAATACCTTGCACCAGGTATTGTGCTAATTTCTGGGGACACAAATATGCAAAGTCCATATCCTCAAGGAATTTACATAGGGGATGACAAGGTGTACATAAATATTTATAAAATAGTTTAAAAAATACAAACCATATTTTATTGGTTTAGGGTACTAGAATTTGTGTGACCAGTAAAGGCTTCATCTAGATGTTGTTGCCTAAGCAGAGTTTTCTAGTAAACAGAGTAAAGGAGATAAGGAAGATTTTTTTTTTACCTAACAAGGGATACAGCATAAGCCAATATTGGTAGAAAAAGATGAAATAAAAATGATGCAAATTTTAATGACCTGATGGCACTATAAGGTCAGTGGCATTTGGGAGCTAATTGAGAGCTAAATTTGGAGTATGGAAGACACTGGTTCGAGTCCTGCCCTTGAAACATGCTAGCTGCCTGATTGTTGTTCTCTGGGAATATAACCTATAGAAAAGTTGTCAACTGGCCGTACTCATCAGATTTATGTTCCTTAAGATTGCTAAAATAAAAGTAACCTACATTCGTATAAAACTTATAGACTTACACTTTGCAAAACAATATTATTTATAGATAGTAAAAGTATTATTATGCTCATTTTATGTGGTGGAAATTAAGGCTCAGAGAGGTTGTAACTTGTCTAAAGTCACAGAAGTAGTAAGTATAAAATCAGAGATTCAAACACCTATCTCCTGACACTAAGTTCTGTAGCATTTCACTGTCTTGCATTATCTCCTTAAATTTTATTTCATTTTAAAATTTAATAACCTGAATAGTATGTATTGGTCAGCTTGGTATAACTTTGATGAAGGGCATTACAGATATTTCAGTTCATTGTACATTATTTTTTTAAAAAGTCCAAAAAAATTTCTATGTCCATTATTTTAAAAACTTTATTTTAAAACAATATTTAATAAATATATTTTAATACTATTATATTTTAATAAATATATTATTAATAAATAACATATATGCTACAATGATATAATTTCCCTGTGTATCTCTTATCTTCTGCATAACAAATGATATTGTTTAAAAAACTTTAAAGGAAAACAAAAGAGAGGAAAAATCAGCATAACCAATCAATACTCCAAGAAGTCTGAAAATATGTGAAATATGCATATATTTGTGTATTTTTTCACCTATGTTAAGAGGAAAGGGGAGCATGAGAGTAACTTCTCTATTTTTGCGCCATCCTTATTCTTTTTTAATTATGCAATGTTGAGTTTTCATTTTTTTTCTTTTTTGAATATTTGTGTATAGTTTGACAATGTTGTAGTCACTGTATATGTTATTTTCTTGGCCCTGATCACTTCACTTTGCATTGATCCACATAGATCTTTCAAACTTCTCTGTATTTGTTTTATTCATCATTTTTTACAGCACAGTAATATTTCATTATATTCCTATATCAAAATATATTTAGCCATTCTCCAGCTAACTTGTATCTAGCTTGTTTCTAATTCTTTGCTATTATAAAAAGTGCTTTTAATTTTTTGCATATTTGGCAATATTTATTGTTTTTATCATTAGCCCCCTAAAGGCATAAGACTAATAATGGAATATCTGACTCAAAGAATGTCATGGACATTTCTGTCACTTTATTTGTATAATTCAAATAGTTTCCCAAAAATGTTGTACTCATTAATAGTTATGCCAACAATGCTGTAGTGTGCCCATCTTTCCACAGTCCTTCCAACATAGACTATAACCATGTTTTGTCAACCATTTAAGTTATTCTTTTATCTTTTTAATGCATTGCTTTGTAATTGAATCTACAAATGTATTTTTGTGTGTGCTTTGGTTATTTTATGAACTTTGTAGTTATTTGGAATTGGATTTCCATTCCTTTAATTACTTCTTGGAATTTATGGTTATTATCATTAGTTTTTAAAAAGCTGCTAATTTTGGAAGGTTTATTTTATTGTCTGATACTTTTCTGAAGCTATTTTCTCAGCTAGTATACTTGCTGATTCCCCAGGATTTTCCAAATATAACATCATGTCATCATCAAATAGGGATAATTTCTGCTTCTTTTTGCCTATTCCATTCATTCTTTTTGTCTTGTCAGCATTTAGATCTATATCAAATAATAATACAGAGTGGATCTGTTTGCTTTACTTTTGTAGGGAAAAGTTTTCATCTGTCCCCATTGAATATGATGCTTGCCTTTTGTTTTCATTGAACACACTTGTTTCCAATATCTCTGTGTCCTAATTAATGTGATCGGTTTTGGTAAAAGTTCTATCTTTTGCAGAGAAATATATATATATGTGTGTGTGTGTGTGTACACATGTATATGTGTATATATACATATATATGTATATGTATCTATACACACACACACATATATACTTACCCTTCTAAATCTGACCACTAACCTATAATATATGTGTGTGTATATGTCCATGCACATATATACATACATATATGTATATGTATTTACATAGACACACACAACATATATCTAAATGCAGTCAAATTTAGAACGGTTATTTTAGCTTAAGTAAGGCATATTCCAACTGATTTTCTTCACTCTCAAACTTTCCTTTCCCATTTGTTACTCTTTGTCCTGGTTTTTAATTTTTGCTTATTAGATCTTTTATTCTTTCTTACTTTCATATAATAATTTTTTTCTTACCTCCTTCCCCCTTCTCCGTTAAGTAGTCAAGTAAAATTGTTCTTCCTCTTCTCCCTTTCAACTGGTTTTGTCATTTTTTAAAATCATTTCCATCTTTGTTTCAAAGATTCATTTCCCTCATTTTTAAACAATGTATCTTCTGTTTTGGTTTATCACATTCATTTTTTATTCATGATCCTTATATTTATTTAGTCCTACTTTAGTCATTCTATTCTTCATTAAATTAAAACTTTTAAATTACCTATTTTGAATTTCTTCTCAATACTTTCTATGTTATTGCCTTGCATTTCTTGCCCTATACCTTCTCTTTCTTTTCCTATTGTGTCTCAGTCTTTGATTTCTTGCTGGTATTAGAGAGGATATTGCCCCATGGTAGGGATTTTTCTGGGCTCCATCTTGTTGTAGTTCATTTGTTTTCTCTCTTGTCCTCTCTTTGTGCATTTTCTTTTCCATTTGCCTCAAAATCTCTTTCCTGAGTCTATGAACTCCCACTCTTTTACATGTCATTTCTCCCTAGAATGTCTGATTCCTCTTCTCTTAATCAGTATGTGTTCTCCATAAGAACCAAAAATCACTGCAGAATAGTCCTATTTTAAGGCTCTTACCTCCCTTTATAGACTTTCACTCTTCTCTCTTGGGAACATTCCTCAGTGGTACTCTTTTCCACCACTGAAGCTATACTTCCACTTTCCTCCCATTTTTAAAAATCCCTTGCTTTCATCCTTTTCTTATTTTCCTGTAGCATCTCTTCTTCCAAGAAATCTCAGGAACTAACTTTCCTTTCATTGGTAGGTAACCTTTGCCTTGATCAGGGAATATCACAATTTCCCATCTATATCCTTCCTGCCCTCTTCCTTTTAATACACCAACCCATTTTGTAATTTAGTCCAAAAATATCAATTCACTTGTTGGTAGAATGTGGTGGTTTATTCCATTTAGTTATAGGATTGTTTCTCTACCATTAATTCTATTTGACTTCTGCTTTCATTTTTTTTGTCTATGTATGCATTTGTAAAGAAATTTCTTATGATGTTCTCTGTTGTTATGTTGTTATTGTTGCCCTTGTTGGCTGTTTTTTTTTTTTATACCATTCTTTATATTTCTTTCTTCTGGGGTGTTTGAGAAGCAAATAATTTATTCAGATATGTCTAATTTATTTTCTAGGGATATTTAAAATACCTTTTTTAAATGTCCATCTTTTTTTTTCCATTTGTGTTGAGTCTCATCTTTGCAGGATATTTTATCCTCAGAACAAACCTATGAGCTTGGGCTACATCTTGAGCTTCTTTGCTCTTTAGAATACCAAGTTTAATTCTCTCCTTTTGTTTCACATGAATGCAGAATAATCTTCAGTTTTTCCAATTCTCTTTCCTTTATGTTTGATGCTCTTTCTCCTATTTACTTGTCAAATTTGTTGTTTTCAGTGAAATTGGTAACTTTAAACACGAGACTTGAACTCTGAAGTATACTTTTTTTCTATAGGTGATGTATAGATTTTAGTGTTTTCAGGGGGAATTCCTTCCTAGCATCCTCAAATTAGTTGAGAAATTGAGAAAAAGTATGCAATTCAACTGCAAAAATGAAAGGTTACCAATCCACCTAAACATATTACTGCATCAAAGCAGTGCACTCAGGTCAAGTTGAAAGCAAGGGCAGAAAGCGCTATTGTAGATTAGAAGATTAAGAACAACATTTCTGGAAACTAAGACAGGAGCACATAGGAGAGAAACTTCCACGATCTTATTATTATGTCTTGCATGTTTCTATTATTGTCTCATAGGTATGTGTTCATGGTTGTGTCTGCTGCTAATAGTGAGTATTTTTTAGAAAAAAATACTTAAAAGTTAATAAGCATAATATAATTTATACAAACAATGGCTAGTGTTCTAATAAATAACAAATTTTAGGAGTAAAATAAGTTCTTAAATAGGAAATGTTGATAGGCTATTCTGAATCGTTCTGTTAGATTTGCTAGATCTGAATTCACACATGACAAGCAATGTTCAATAGTTTTCTAATGTTGAAATATTCATAATATGATGCTAAAAATCTTTTTAAATAACACTAAATTCAATATATATTTTTTTAATTTTAGGTAACTATAATAGTGAGTAAAGAGTATGAGCAATATTGATGGGATTTTAAGAAAAATAAAAAAAAATCATTCAGCTAACTGCCAGATACGTACTTTTTTCATATTATATTGACTCAGAAGTTCTTCCATCCATTAATATATAAATATGACATATAATAAATGTTATTCTTCTTGATATCATGCATTTTTACTAAATCTTTTTATGCCAAACTCTGAAACTTTAAGTATAATCCTGTCACAGAAAAAAAAGTTTCAATGTTTAGTATTGTCATTCTTTATTGTTTTAAAACATGTAAATACATTATAAAATAATACAAAATAACTCATTTTGAAAAAAAATGAGAATTACTGAGAAGTCTAATTTCCTTTTCCCTAATACTTAAGATATTAATACCCTCAGTCTTTATTAATATTAATTCATCTAAGAAATTAAGAAACACTATTATCTATCTATCTATCTATCTATCTATCTATCTATCTATCTATATCTATATCTATATCTATATCTATATCTATATCTATATCTATATCTATATCTATATCTATATCTATATCTATATCTATATCTATATATATATATTCAAAATAACACTTTATTTTCTGTGTCCCAGAATTCTGGATAGTTTTCTTGTATAATTTCTTGAGTTATGGTGCTCAGGTTTTTGACTTCTCATATTCTTTTGGGAGACCCAGAATTCTTAAATTGTCTTTATACATACTGTCTTTGAGATAAATACATTGTATTTTTATGAAGATTGTGCTTTGTTTTTGTGCTATTGCTTTTTGCTTCATTCTTTAACATTATCCTTAACTTCTAGATATATTTGTGTTCCTAATCAGTTATTCTGCATTTGGTTTCTTTATTGAGGTTTGCCAAAGCTGAGTCACATTTTTATATGTCATCCATTATTTCTGCTTTCACATTTCTTATTTCTCTTTTAAATCATTCCAGAAGCTACTAATCTGGTTCCATGTTTTCTTGGGAATCTATAGAATCATCTGCCTTTTGAATTATTGATGCATTTTCCTTTGTCTTCAACATTTATTCACAGACACCTGAAATTTTTAAGTGATCTGGAGGCCATATTCCCCTATATTATTTAATATCTTCCTTGTTCATTTATCTAACTATATTCATGTTCTTTATATGAGTTTTCTTACTCCTGAAATCCTTCTGGCTTTTCACCTTATTTTCCCTTGTTGCTCATTTTTTGACACTTTACCTTTTAAGGGCACCTTCTTTGAGTTTTGGAACTCAAAAGTTGTCTCAGTTTTTTCTCATACTAAACAATTTATGGTTCAACAGCCTTTGTCTCCATCACAAGTGACGTGAGGGAGGGGGGAGATAAGCATTTATCATGCACCTACTTTGTTCCAACCACTGTGCTAAGTACATTACAAAACTCTTATTTAATCCTCATGACAAACCTATGAGCTAAGTGCTTTATGATCTTCATTTTACAACTGAGGAAAGTGAGACAGGTATATGTTAAGTCATTTGCCAGGGTCACACAGCTAGTGGTATGTGAGGCTGGATTTGAACTCAGGGTGTTCCTGATTACGGAACTTGTACTCTACCCAGTGAGTTACTTACCTATCAGTACGGAACTGGCTCCGGCTGGATGCTAGGCTTTCCCCCCTAAGGTTGAGTGGAGTACCTACATGACTACACAAAAATTCCTTGTTCTAGTTTTTTCTGTTCCTCAGCTCTCTGGCAGAGCTCCATTACGTCACAGAGGATGACTGAGCTCTAATTTCAGTCCAAGGAAACTTCTGTGGTTTTGGTTCCTGTGGCACTGGGAGGAAGGACAAGATGGAGAGTTGAGTCCTCGTGTAACTGGGTTGGCTTATACAGCACTGCTACCGCAGCATGGTAGGATGTGAGGGAGTGGGTGACGAGTGAAAATATTCAGAGTTAGGGATTGTTGTGTTAGTTCATAGGACTTTTCCTTCATATTGATTCTCTGTGTTCTGCATTGTGGAGATAGGTGAAATTGCTTAATCACATGTGTACAATTCCTATTTTAAAGAGGTTAGAATGGGCATGAGGTCCAGAGAAAATATCTAGTTTTTCATTTTGATGCTCATGTAACATTGAAGCCTTATTGTTTTTTTACCTTTCTATAATACTATCTGTATAAAAATGAATTCTATTTAATTACCTTGAGATATACATACATATGTATGTATATTTTACACACATGCACACACTTTTTTTTCTTTTTAATTTGATGTTTTCAAATGGGCAATCAGAAGGAAAACAAAATGTTTATTTTAATTTGATTAGTAAAATTACTTTTTGATTTGTATATATTTGTTTATAATATTACTAATCAAGTGTTTCAATACCTTCAAAGGCTTCTAAGATTCTTACATGAAACATAAGTCTCAGAAATATGTTGCATTTAGTTTCACCTACCATCCAGTATTAAGAAAACATCTCATTAATCCATGAATTTTGTTGTTTTGTGGAGAAGACCATTTTACCATGTTTATAATGCTATATATAGCACTTTTCTTGTTGAAATATGAGAAGCTTCTAACACCGATTTTCTTTTTCTTTATCACCAGAATTATAACAAACCTCATATCCTGAAATATAACATCTTTTATTGAGTACTTGGCCTTTTATTCTTCTACCCCATGCACCCCAAAAGACTCTTCTAAAAGCTATTCATTTGTTTTTCATTTCATTGTTCAATATTGTTCTGATATTGATAATATTGATATTGATAATATAGGAAAGCCTGATATTGATAATGTAGGAAAATTGAGGAGATATGGAGTTGAGATCTGAATGCCTTTTAAGTTAACAATTTTCTTTGCTTTTCATTTTTGTGTAGTAGTTATCACTTTAGAAAAGTGTCAAAAATACACTACTCACCAAGACACCATACATGAACAGACAGAAAAAAAAAAACTGAAGCAGTAACTATTTGAATATTGTTCAGAAATACTTACTGATGATCTTTTGGATTAGGAGAGTAATTTTTCACCCTTTTTTGATATCTTAAGAAGAACCACTACAAACATATTTTTTAAAACTTGTAAGGCCAAGATTTTGTGCATTTTTTCTTAATTTTTGTTCTTCTCTTTTGTTTTTATACCAGTTCTTTCTCATTATGTGAAGCTTTTAAAAATGTGCCTGTATTACTTAAAAATCATTTGTTAGTAAACTGTCTTTGGTGCAATATTAGGATGCATGGAATACTTGTGAATACATGTTAAAACAATACTCATAATGCCTATGCACTGAGAATTCTAGGCTTGAGATGTGTGAGAGAAAAATGCATATCCATATGCCACTGGGGAATACATTGCTGCTCTGTTTACCTTTAAACAGTGTGATGAACATAATTATACCATGTGACAATTATGTGATCACAGGTTATAAACCAATTTTTGGACTGAAATAACAGGGTTCTACGATTATGCAGTGAAATACAGTATGTGCATATAATATATATCACACTATTACGTAAGGTCTTAAGTAAAAGTCCCTGATACATTATTTGAAAGATGATACTTCTTAGAAATTTTAATGAACATACTATTAATTATGTAATAGCTAACATTTATGTAATATTTTAATGTTTACAAAACATTGCTTATATTATCAGACTTAATCTTCCTAATGACCCCACAAGGTAGCTGCTATTATTATACCCATTTTATATATTAAAAAAAATACTGGGGCTGTGAGGGTTCAAGTGACTTGCCCAGGAGATTTTAGGCAGAATTTGAATTTAACTCTTTCTGACCACAAATCCAGCCCTCCTGTCCATTTATTTATGGAGTCACCTAGTTGCCTATTAACTGAGTAAAATAGTAAGTGAGAAGGTAGATAATCTGATGAAAAACTCTTAAGATGTTATTATATTATATACGATTAAAAGGATCATGTGGCATTCTGTAAATCATTCATCACTAAACACCTACTGTGTACAAGGCACTGTGCTAAGTATTTGGGATTAAAAGAAATAGAAAACAATATTTGTTCTCAAGGATAGTACTATAAGTAATATAGGAGGTTATCTACTTATGGAATCCTAATACTAGTTATAAAGCTAGAAATGACCTCTGAGTCCACTCTAACATCCTTATTTTTCATCAAGAAAACAGTGAACTAGGTACTTGAGGTAATTTGTCCCAAGTCACACAGTAATACATTCAAGAGGAATTCAAGCTCAGGTCCTCTGACTCTGGAACCAGAATTATTCATAGTATGTCCCAGCCTCTTCCTTTCATTCTTAAGGCAACAAAAACCCAATAAGGTTATGTTTCTTATGTGTGGTCACAATGGTCCTAAGTGATGGCTAAGGTTTGATTCCTGGTCATGGATTCCAGATGCAACATTCTTTCAAAGACAAACTTAGTTTGTGCTAGGGTTATACAGTTATATAAGGAAGTATTTATAAAGAAAACTTTTTTTGTCCAAATTTTATAAAAGGGGGATGCTACTGTATGTAAACACATGCATTTACATATACATTTATACACATGTATATATATTTATATATTCATATAAGTATATATATACCTTTATATAGATGAGTTGGGGAGAAGTATGAATTTTTGAGGATAAATAAAATAATTCTTCATTTATTTTCTTAGGATACATCATGGATTCGTAATTACTAGATTTTTAAAGATTTGTGTTCTCTATAGGATTGTGCTGCCTTATGCCAAGGAGAATGATCTTAGAATGATCTGTCTTTAGATCAACAAATTTTTTTTCAATTGTACTATAAATGACTTACGGGATTATTAGATATATTTTTAGATAAATGGCTACATCAATGGGACACAGAGAAGAAGAATATGCTAACTTTGAGGATATTTGAAATTGTACTTCTGATGATATGTTTTGAAGTAATGAAATATAAAAATTAGAGCTGATTAAGAGACTATAGTACAAGTCAGTAGAATATATGAACAATGTATGCCTTTCTGTATTATTATTAAATACACAATGAAAATATTTTAAGTGTCAATCAATAAGTGTTTATGAGGTAACTACTATTTGCTGGACACTAAGCTAAGCCCTAGTAATACAAAGAAAGACAAAAGACATCTATGCCCTGAAGGAGCTCAGAATATAAGCTTATTTAAGGTGGGGACTATTCTTTCCTTGTTATTCTCAATAACTAAACAATCCTTTGTGGTACAGTGTTGTCGTTATTGTTGTCTTTGTTGTTATTGTTCAGTTGTTTTCAGTCATGTCCCTACTCTTCCTGACCCTATTTGGGATTATCTTGGCAAAGATACCGTAGTGGTTTGTTGTTTCTTTCTCCAGAGTTTACAGATGAGGAGACTGAGGCAAATAGATTTAAATGACTCTCTCAGTGTCATGCACTGGCAAGTGTCTGAGGCTAGATTTGGGTTCAGGAAGAGAGCTACTTCAGGCCCTACATTCTATTCACTCCACCACCTAACTGCCCTTTGTGGTATAGCAGGCACTTAGTAAATGGCTAAATATATCATGGACAGTGATACCACTATACCATAATGAAGGCTTCTCACTGTGATTCTTTTTCATTTCTTCCCAAAAATCATCCAGTGCATATCTAACTAATGAATTGGAGGGGTGTGTGTGAGTGTGTGTGTGTGTGTATGTATGTATGCATGCATGCATGTGTGTGCATATATATATACATGTGTGTGTTGTATATCATATATGACATGTGGTGTGTGTGTGTGTGTGTGTGTGACTTCAACCCTATTATTTTCCATGAGTCTAAGGGTAGAAGGATAATGAGCAGGATATGCCAACATACTTCATACATCTTTCTGATACGCATATACATCTTTCAATTACCTTTAAAATCAGGTCCTCATTGCCTCCATAATTGTGTTGCCTCAATTATAGACCACTTCTCTCTGTGTGTATATGTATACACACAAATATAGATGTATTCATTTGTTTATTTTCAGGAAATGTATGATCAAATAACTGTTAAGGTGGAGTATTTTACTGGTACCTACAAAAATTAAAAGGCTTACAATACAGAAAGACCTCCAATTCATTAAGTAGATTTTCAGTGGATAATTTATAAGAGTATATATATAAGGATCACACAGGATATACATTTGAAGATTCTACTTGCATCATTAATATCCCAGATACATTGAAGTAGTAAAATATAGGCATTACCACTGATTAGCAAAATGTAATGTGGAATTCAATAAAGGGTCTAAATAAGATTTGTGTTGAATGATGATTATTAATTTCTTCTTATTTTTAGGCAAAAGAATGTGATATAATATAAATTCTTTGAGCATAGGCACTAATAATAATTTTTCCTCTTTATATCCTCAAGATCTAACACTGTGACTTGTCCACAGTAGGCTTTCTATAAATATTTGTTTAGTTAAATTGAAGCTTCGGTATCATCACTATGCCAATAACAAGCATCAGTATAGGATTTACTTATTGGTATATATATTTATGTGTGTGTGTGTGTGTATAATGTATATATATGTATATATACACACACACACATATGTATATATATGAAAGTATATATATAAATAAAAGTATATATATTATATGTGTGTGTGTATAACATATATGCTGCTTTTAGTCTTTGAATACATATGCTACTTATAAGTGAACATGTTGCAGTCTAAGAGGTTGAGACCCCTCAAAAACTGGAGTACAGGATGGGGTCATCCGGAATGAATTCACAGACTCAAGCATTCTTTAAGTCAAGTTGGCAAAAAGTTTATTGTTACACTTTTCAGTGGGCAAGGATTCTTAAGAAACCTGTGAGAGACTGAGGATGGGGCCAGCATTTATATGGAAAAGGGCATGGGAAAGGAATGCCAGAGATGCTGATTAGGTAATCTAAAGGTCAGGTGTCTTTGGAAGCTATGAATGGGAAAGTGTAGGGAGTATACCAGACAGGGATGGAGATGTCAGAAGCATGGATCTTGGGAATCTGGCAAGAGCAAGAGTCCTTGGGTCTGCCAAGGACAGAATTCCTTGGGCCAGACAAGACACCCTTCTTTCTCTGTCCTGATTAGAGAATGCTCTGCAACAATGGAAAGTTTTCTCACAAGACAGGCTCTTACTAAGGAATTGGGAGTCTTCCAGAGACATTATCTCAGGGCTGGGGTCTGAGCAGCCCAGTACTTTCTCACCCAGCTTTGTGTAACTGCACCAGGGAGAGAGATAAGAGTCTTGCTGGGGTGCACTCATGCAATTGCTAGGCACAGTGTCCTTGGGCTGAGGAGAAATTGTCAGAGGCAGTGTTTCTGAGACTAGGGAGAAATTGGGGTCCAAGTACAAGCTCAAGCACCCAAACACAAGCACCCAAGCACCCCATCAAACATATTCTTTTCCAGTCCACTAAAATGTATTTTCTTTGAAAGCAAAGACTATTTCAATTTTGTCTTTGTAGCCTTGAAACCTAGCATATTCCTTGGTAATGAATAAACAATAAATGGTAGTTAAAATAAATTTAATTTATTGCCTACTTTCTATATATTCAGATATAATAGGAAAAATTAATCATGAAAGATAGAAACTTAAGCAGAATGTGGTACTGTACCTCCTCTAAGTGGTTTCAGTCTTTTTTTCCCCAATCACTATTGAAAACCTTGAATTTCCCTGAAAGTTTCAGGAAAAAATTATTTTATTTTCTCTTATGTGCTATGCTCTGGATGTATTCACAGTTCCACTTGCCACTTTTGTTAGCTTTTCAAGCAGCTTCGATATCTAAAGCCTTGTTCTGTTTGCTTCAACCACTTTGGGTTTCAGAGCAGCATCAAAGCTTGTTTAGGGTTTCACAGAGAAGCCATTGATTTGCCTCCTGCTGTTAACTCTAATTACCAATCCTGTGACTGTGAGGGGAAATCCAGAACATTACATGATTTCCTTTGCTATTTGGTACCAAAATTGACCCTTCAGCCTTTCTCACTTGTACTTACTTTCATTGATAAAGATAAAGTAACCCACCAAACAGGGTAACTTCCTGGGTTTGGGTCAAACCTTGTCACTGCCTTTCCTCCAATAAAGAGGTTAATTTAGCAACTACTCATAGTCACTTTTTCCCTCCTCTTTTATGGCACTAAACTTGACTGAGAGCTAATTTGCACAGAAACGCAGTGATTATATTTTAACTAGCCTCTTCTATTTATGGAGTTTTGAGGAATAGATTTCATATTACTAAACTATATCTTAAAAATGTCATGCCATTTTCTATCTTCTTACTATTGCAAAGGTTATTTGAATACATCAGAATATATGGTATGTTATATATATGAAGATAGGCAGTTTCTTTAAATACAATTCCTTTATTTTCTACTTTAATTATCAATATGCACATTTGAAGTGGCAAATCATTCATCTGGGCCTTATGGTATTCTTAGTGAGTTCTTAAAATATTTTTCAAAGCATACTTTATAGCCTGTGTGGACTTTAGTATAGAGGCTGTTACTGTGAGCCTAGAAGGATAACTTGTAATGTTGTTTATCCTGGCCATTGTCCCAGCGTAAGAATTTGCCACCCAAATTTTCATAGCCACAGTTAGCATGACAAAAATGGGACTTCATCCATAGGCACAAAGATCCGTGGACACTCCTCCAAACCAGATCTTCCACCCATGAAATTTCAGTGTTGTACAACAGTCTTCTTCCCATCCCTTAGCGCTATCCTTGGCAATACCTTCCTCCATACCCCACTAACAAACATAGAATTATTTTTCTCAAGTGAAATAATTCCAAGCTGCAGTGCTGCAAGTAAGCAATGTGCCATTGTGCTCTAATTGTGTCCCTGGGAAGACAGTGTTGTTTTTTATGGTACAAGCCTATTCTTCAAATCCATGGTTCATAGAATCAAAATTCTTTCAGTTAGAAATTTTGTCGTTCAGTTGTTGATTATCACACTTGACTAAGTTATTACATTGTAATAAAAGTAGCATAGATTTAAAACTAAATAGGATCTTAGTGGCCATCATATCTAACACTCTAATTTTAAAGAAGAGGAAACTGAGGCACAGAGAGAGTAAGTGACTTATTTATGGTGACACAGTAAGTTTTAGAGGGAAGATATGTACGTGGATTTTCCTGACCCCAAGGCTAGTAATATATCTAATATACCACATGTCATACATTTTATGAATGTGTATATGTATGAATACATGCACATAAATATAAACAGATATGTACATGTATAATTGCTTGTTGTTACATGTAAATAAATGGCATATGTATGCATATATACTAAATACATTTCATAAACATGTACATGTATATAGGAAAGACAATGCATTGGGATATACCAGGATAATTGGACTGATGTTTTAAAAATGTTAGTTGTTAAACTGACACTAATTTCTTATGATTGAGCTACAATAGGATGTCATTCAATAGTTATTTTGTAGTTTTTTTCAATTTTTATTTTCACTGAAGCATTGAAGTCTAGTTATAGAAAAAAATTTAACACATATATGAATATATATGAAACATATATATATATTCATATATATTCATATATTTAACATATATATGAATATATGAAACCAAAGGAAAAGCAATGACTATGATATTATATCAAGGACTTGATCATTGAATTCACCCTTATATCTTTTCTATTCTATCATGAGGAGAGATGTTCAGAATACAAAGAGTCAGTGATCATCTTTATCCTTTATGTCAGTTTTGATAACTGTGGCTCTCCTAAGAATTTACCAGTTTTCTTTCTGTTATAAGCAAAGATTATTATTTTATATTTTTCTTCTGAATATATAATTCCAGACCAACATATTGCTGGAAATTCTTAACATATAGAAATAATTAAGTAATGGAAAAAAACATTATAACCTAAGAGCTTTCTGGAGTTTTCAAAAATAGATTTCTTGATTTAGGAGCATCTCCTAGGAGAGAGGAAAGAAAGAAATGAGTTGTTTATTAGGAACCTACCATGTGTCAGGCACTTTTCAAATATTAACTCATTTGTTGCTCTCAACAGCCCTGGGAGGTAGATACTATTATGATCTCTATTGGCAGACAGAGGTGAAATGATGGTCAGGATCATGTGTCTAACAAGGGCCTAAGGCCAGATTTGAATTCAGATCTCCTTGACTCCAGGCTCAGTACTCGATTCATTTTACCATCTAGCTGTTGCCAACCCACTGCTGTTCCACCTACAAGGTCAGTATACTTTATAGTTTTTAAGTGGTTCCTGCCAATTCAGATCCCAGTCACTAGCATAGAAATAACTATAGGTACATACTTTTTAAAAATAAGTAAATAAGTAACAAAATTCATTTGGAAAAACAAAAAACAAACAAACAAAAAACTAAAGTAGGGGTGTGGAACCTGTGGTCTTGAGGACACATGTAGCACTCTGGGTCTCAAGTGTGGCCAAACAGTTTGGATTCAGTCAAGGGGCTGCACTTGAGGACCTAGAGGGTCACATCTGGCCTTGAGGCTGTGGGTTCCCCACCTCGATCTAAAATATAAAAAGAGATGATTAAAAATGGTAGGGTTGAAAGAGGAGCAATACTTCCAGACCTCAAACTATATTATAAAGCAGCAGTCCTCTATGCCATCTGGAATTTTTTGGAGGCAATTGGGGTTAAGTGACTTACCCAGGGTCATACAGCTAAGTAAGTATGTGAGGCCTGATTTGAACTCAGGTTAACCTGACTGCAGGACATCTATTCATTGTATCACCTAGCATCCCCTGGAATTGGTTTGAAAAAAAAAGTTAGAGGTAAATCAATGCAACAGATTAAAGAAGGGAGACTCAGAAACAATGGAACTCAATCAGGATTGAATAAAGCAGAAAACATAATTTAACTAGAAAAGACCTCCCTATCCAATAAAACTTGTTGGGAAAAGTAGAAAACAGTCTGTTCAGAAATTAGACTTAGACTAACATCTTACACTATATTTCACAATACATTCTAAATGGATATGAGATCTTAATATCAAAGTTCATTCTATTATAATTAGAAGCAGATAATATAACTTTCACAACTGTAGGTAGCAAATGCATTTTTATGTTTTTCTTGATATGTTCTTTATTTCCACTTAATAGTATTTTATTTTTTCCAATTATATGTAAATATATTTTTCAACATTAATTTTTGTAAGATTTTGGTTTCCAAATTTTTCTCTGTAGCTTCCTCCCACTAGCAAGCAATCTGTTATAGATTATATATGTAAAATCATGTTAAACATATTCCCACATTAGTCATGTTGTGAAAAAAGAATCAGCAAAAAGAGAAAAAAGCACTAGAAAATTTTTTAAAAAAATATGAAAATAGTATGCTTCCTTCTGAGTTCAGACTCTTTAATTCTTGCTCTGGATGTGGATAGCATTTTCCTTCATGAGTCTATTGGAATTCTCTTGGATCATTGTATTGCCGAGAAAAGTCTATGATAGTTGATCATCATACAATGTTCCTGTTACTGTGTACAACATTCTCCTGGTTCTGCTTAATTCCTTCTGCATCAGTTCGTGTTAAGTCTTTCCAGGTTTTTCTGAAATCCGCCTGCTCATCATTATAGAGCAATCATATTCCATTACATTTATATACCACAACTTCTTTAACTGTTCCCCAATTGATGGATATCCCCTCAATTTCCAATCCTTGGACACCACAAAAAAAGCTGCTATAAATAGTTTTGTACATGTGCTTCTGTTATCCCTTGTTTTATGATCCCTTTGAGATACAGATCTAGTAGTACTACTGCTGGATCAAAAGATATGCACAGTTTTATAGCCCTTTGGGCATACTTCCAAATTGTTCTCCACAGTTGTTGGATCAGTTCACAACTCCACCAACAGTGCATTAGTGTTCCAATTTTCCCACATCTTCTCCAACAATTATCATTTTCCTTTTCTGTCATATAAGCCAATCTTATAGGTGTGAGGTGGTACCTCAAAGTTGTTTAAATTTACATTTCTCTAATCAATAATGATTTGGAACATTTTTATTTGACTATAGATAACTGATTTCTTCACCTGGAAACTACCTGTTCATATCATTTAACCATTAATGTATCAATTGGGGAGTGATTTTTATTCTTATAAATTTAACTCAATTCTCTATATATTTTAAAAATGAGGTCTTTATCGAGGCCTGACTGTAAAAACTGTTTCCCAGTTTTCTGCTTTCCTACTAATTTTGGCTGTATTGGTTTAGTGTATGCAAAATCTTTTTAATTTAATATAATCAAATTTATTCATTTTGCATTTCATAATGTTCTCTATCACTTGTTTGGTCATAAATTCTTCCCTTCTCCATTGATCTGATAGGTAAACTATTCCTTGCTCTTCTAATTTACTTATAGTATCAATCTTTATTTCCATGTCATGTACCCATATTGACCTTATCTTGGTATACATTGTGAGATTGTGAGATGTTGGTTTATGCCCAGTTTCTGCCATACTACTTTCTAGTTTTCCCAACAGTTTTTTGTAAAATGGTGATTTCTTACCATAGAAGCTGGAGTTTTGGGGTTTATCAAACAGTGTATTACTATAGTAATTTACTAATGTGTCTTGTGTACCTAGCCTATTCCACTGATTTACCACTCTATTTCTTAGCCAATACCAAATAGTTTGATGATTGCCACTTCATAATATAGTTTTAGATCAGGTATGGCTAGGCCATTCCTTTGAAGTTTTTTTTTTCACTAATTCCCTTGATATTCTTGAACTTTTCTTCTTCCAGATGAATATTTTTTATATTTTTTCTAGCTCTATATAATGATTTGTTGGTAGTTTGATTGATATGACACTAAATAAGTAAATTAAGTTAGAATTATCATTTTATTATTTTAGCTCAGCCTACTCATAAACAATTGATATTTTTCCAGTTGTTTACATCTAACTTCATTTGTGAAAACTGTTTTGTAATTGTGTCCATATAGCTCCTGGGTTTGTCTTGGCTGGTAGACTCCCAAATATTTTGTATTGTCTACAGTTATTTTAAATGGAATTTCTCTTCCTATCTCTTGCTGCCTAGCTTTGCTGGTAAGGTAAACATTTCTTTGGTCAGGGCTCTTTTCTGTTTTTTTGCTTATGTTAGCATATTGTGACTTTTAAAAATGACTTCTGCTCCTGGGGCACCATGAGCAGTACCCCAAACTTCTTGTGCTGGGAGCCAGGGGCCTGTTCACTGGCTTTTTGTTCCAGAGTCTGAGGTGCTGGTGGCTTGCCAATTGCACTGGGATGGCCTGGCCTAGTCATGCTTGTTGTGTCCTGGGTTCCAGGTCTGGCAGTTTGTCTACTGCTCTGGGATGGGAGGCCTCACAGTTGGCATTCTGAGTCAGGACTGAGGAGCCTCAGCTGCTGATCTCTGCTGTGGCTAAGTACCTCTCTCTGGCTTGCCTAGCCACTATCTGTGCTAGGCTTTGCTCCCCATTTATCCAAGTGAGACAGACCTTTGAAGTTATCTTAAGCTGGGACATCATTTCACTTTGTCTTTTTTGTAGATTCAGTTACTTTGGAATCTGTTTAGAGGCTTTATTTAACATTGTTTCCAAAGGAAACGGGAGAACTCAGGCAACGTCCTGAATTTTCTCTGCTCTCTGGGCTCTTGATATTTTCTGATTCTTATAGCATCATTTCATCCCATGTAACTCTCCTCCTCCTCCTCTAAGACAACCATCCCAAAAATATATAGAGAACTGAGTCAAATATATAAGAATACAAGTCATTCCCCAATAGATGAATGGTTAAAAGATATGAAGAGGCAGCTTTCAGATGAAGAAATTAAAGCCATCTATAGTCACATGAAAAAAATGCTCTAAATCATTATTGATTAGAGAAATGCAAATCAAAACATCTCTGAGATACTACATCACATCCATCACATTGGCCAACATGACAAAACAGGAAAATGATAAATGTTGGAGAAGATGTCTAAAATTGGAACAATAATGCATTGTTGGTGGAGTTGTGAACTGATCCAACCATCCTGGAGAGCAATTTGGAACTATGCCCAAAGGGCTATAAAAGTGTGCACACCCTTTGATCCAACAATAACAACTTCTACGGCTGTATCCCAAAGAGATCATACAAATGGGGAAAGGACCCACATGTACAAACGTATTTATAGCAGTTCTTTTTGTAGTGGCACAGGATGGGAAATTTAGGGGATGCCCATCAATTGGGGAATGGCTGAACAAGTTGTGATATGTGAATGTAATGGAATACAATTGTGCTGTAAGAAATGAGGAGCAGGTGGGCTTCAGAAAAACCTGGACACTTATATGAACTGATGTTGACGATTTAGATAGATGCTACTTATTATTTTAAGGAAGACTCCATTTATTCCTATGCTTTCTAGTGTTTTTAATATTGTATTAAATATTAATGTTAGTAATTTGTCAAAAATACAAATGTTGTATTTTGTCAAAAGCTTTTTCGGCAGCTTTTGAAATGATCATGTGGTTTCTGTTAGTTTTATTGTTGATATAATCAATTATGCTGATAGTTTTCCTAATATTGAACCAGCCCTACAGTCCTGATATAAATCCTACCTGGTCATAGTGTATTATTCTTGTGATAAGTTGCTATAATCTATTTGCTAATATTTTTCAATAAAATTTTTGCATCTATATTCAATAGGGAAATTGGTCTATAATTTTCTTTCTCTGTTTTGACTCTTTCTGGTTTAGTTATCATCACCATATTTGTATCAAAAAAGAATTTCGTAAGACTCCTTCTTCACCTATTTTACCAAATAGTCTATGTAGTATTGGAATTAATTATCTGAGATCAAGATTGCTATCCCTCCTTTTTTTTTTACTTCAGCTGAAGCATAATATATTTACTCTAGCCTTTTACTTTTATCCTCTGTATGTCCCTCTGTTTCATATACAGTAGAAGCTTGCTTTTTAGAAGATCAGTATAGGATGACTTTCATTGATATTTGAGAGCATACAAAAGGAAAGAAATGTTGTATGTTATAACTGGATTTTTAAAGTGGTATACAGTGTTACAGTTAAGGTTTTATGATAAGTATTCTGACAGAAATTAGCTGGCAGCTCGGGAAATCTGGCAACCATGTGGGTAGGTGGTTGAAACATCATGGTAATGTATATGTGGACACAGTGCATAAACCATTTCAAATCAATTTTAATCAGTCAAGAAACATTTATGAAATTCTGACAATATGTCAGGCTGGAGATTCAAAGAAAGGCAAAACAAGCAAACAAACAAAACAAAACCTCTGCTTTCAAAGACTTTATAGTGGAGGAGAAAACATTCAGATAAATGTGCAAAGGATAAATTTGAAATAGTTAACTCAGAAAAGGCACTAAAATTAAGGGGGATTGGGAAAGACTTTCTTTAGAGGGAAACTGAGGCTTGAAAGAAGCCAAGTGTCAAAGATTAAAAGGGAGAACTTTCCATGCATGGGGAACTGCCAGTGAAAATCTAGTGACAATATGGAATATCTTATTAGAAGAACAGTAAAAGGCCAGTGTCACTGAATCATGAAGTATGTCAGGGAGATAGAAGATGGTCCCATTGTGAAGGGCTTTGAATGCCAAATACAGGATATTTTGTTGAACTTGGAGGTGATAGGGAACCCCTATAGTTTATTGAATAGAGAAAGAGACATGGTCTGATCTTTGCTTTAGAAAGATTGATTTGACAGTAGAGTGGAAGATGAATTGGAGTGAAGAAATACAGGGAGATCAATCAGAAGGCCATTGCAATAGTCCAGGAGTGAAGAAATGAGCACCTTCAACAGGTTGGAGGCAATGTCAGAGGAGAGGAAAAAAGGGAGAATATGTGTTATGTTATGAAGACAAAATCAATAGGCTTTAGCAATAGGAAGTAAGAGAGAAGAGTAGAGGATGACACCTGGCTTTTTTAGCCTAGGAGACTGGGAGGATGGCAATACCCTCAACAGTAACAGAAAAGTTAGGAAGAAGATAAAGTTGGGAAGAAAGATAACGGATTCAGTTTTGGAAACATTGATTTTAAGATGTCTATGAGACGTTCAGTTATAGATATCCATTAAGCAGTTTGTGATGCAAGACTGGAAATCAGCAGAGAGCTTAGGGCTGAATGAGTACATTTGAGAATAATTGTCATATAAGTGACATCCACTGTAGCAAATGAGATGGCCAAATGAAATGATATAGATAGTAAAGAGAAGACCCAGCACAAAGCCCTGTGAGACACCCACAGTTAATAGGCTTGAACCAATTGATTATCCAGCAAAAGAGACTGAGGAATGGCCAGATAGGTAGGAAGGAAACAAGGAGACAATCATTTCTCCAAAACTCAGAGAGAAGAGAGTGTGATGCATAAGAGAACAATCTATGGTGTTAAAGGCTGCAAAGAAGTTGAAAATAAGGATTGAGAAAATGTCATTAGATTTCATAATTAAAAGATTATTAGTCATTTTCTGAGACAGTATTTTGATTGAATGATGAGGTCAGAAGCTGGACTGTAGAAACTTAAGATAAGACAGAAAGAATTTAAGGAAAGCATTGTATACAACCTTCTCAAGGAATTTTGCCACACAAAAAAGAAGAGAGATACAAAATGATAGCTAGTGAGGGAGGGTGGAATGAGGAATTTTTTTTTAAATGGGGAGATATAAGCATGATTGTAGCCAGTAGGCAAGCAGCCAAGTAGACAGGAAAGTATAAAGATAAGTGAGTATAGATCATAGAGGGTTCATTCTGCTGGAGGACAAGGGATGGAATGCAGTCACTTGTGCATTTAGAGGGGTTTGCCTTAGCAATTTAACTAAAACATTTGTTGTGTACTATCTATGAACAGAGCACTTTACAAGGCAGTAAGGAAAACTCAGATAAAACATGCTCTTTGCCCTTCTGAAGTTCCTAGTCTAATAGAAATTTATGGAACATCTACAAATAACAATAACAACATAATTCATGATGAATATAGAGGACAGGCACAAGTGAAGCGCTATATGAGGTACAAGGTAAAGCAGAGAAATCATTACTACTAGCAGGGATCCAAGAAGATTTTTGTTAAGGTGGTATTTGAGTTGGTGTTTAAAGGATTTGTGGTTGTTCAAAAGACAGAGGAAAGAAAGGCATTCTAGGCCTAGGAAATATTGTTAACATAAGGAAAGAGGTGGGGAAAGTGCAAGGTGTGTTCAAATAGAAGGCCAGTGAAATGATAAATGAAAGCTGAAAAAAAAACTTTTTTTTTTCTGATTTTGCAGGTTCTCAAAAGGTTGGCACCAGACCACACAGAGGAAGGACATTTTAATGATTTTTGAACACTTGTGGAAATGTGCCCTTTTGAGTCCTTTGCTGTACTCCCCACCTCCCTTTTTGGTTAACTTCATTTCAATTTTCCCTGACAATATTGTAGACCTCTTTTTGAGAAAATACATTTTAGAAAGCACTCAGAACCAAGGGTGATAGCTATAAAATGCTGGTGAATTTTATGTAGGCTAATAGAACTGAAAGGCCACAGAGGTCTATTCCTCTGCCTCCTGGTGGGGTTATATCTAAACCATCTCATTTTATAGGCATCTATTTTTAAAGAACAGTAGGAAATACATGGGGATTTTTTTATGAACATTTTCTTTTTTATGTTTTGTTTCTAATTTTTTGATCAAATAAAAAGCATTATTTAGTTGGAGAAGTAGACAATTTTTACATCAGTTATCAAAAAAATGTGAAACTGTAATTGCTCAAGTCTTTAATTAGTAAGAACATAAATTTTGTTAAAAAATTGTTGACAGATTATTGGTATAAATAACATTATTCAAATGGGTTTAATCATGTGTGTTTTACAGCAGACATGAGAAAATATTGATAAATGGTGGCATGGGGGAAAAAAAGCAGAACCTTGGCAGATCAGAATACAGATAAATGCATAAAATTATTGGAATGAACTATTTTTAGTCAGGGGTCCAAGAAGGTGGTAAAGATAGAAATTGTAAGTAAGGAAGGAGTCATTGTTCAGAGTCACTATTGGCTTTGAAAATGGAGTTCTACATGCCAGAGAACCAGTATTAGTCTTTATGGTGATTCTATATTGAAGACTTTGCTTTTGAAGTGATTTCAACTGAGGTATTGTTTAATTTGTTTCTATACCATTTGTCTCCTATATTTATAAATCACTATTTTCTAATCTTCTATAATTTTATATCCCTATTAATATTGAAATATTAACTCATATTTTGATAGCATTGTATGTTAAAAATGCTTTCAGTAGGTTATCTCATTTGATCATGGCACTTAATTGTGAGGTCTGAGTAATTATCACTGAAATAAAAGTTGAATGCCTAGTGCAAGGATACACACTAAATAAGTGGTAGTTTCTGGTCAATCAATAAGCATTTCTTAAGCTCTTACTATATGCTATATATTGTGCTGGGAACTGAGGATACAAAGAAAGGCAAAAAATGTAGCCCGTGCTTGTAAAGGGCTTACATTCTAATGGTGATGGGTGTGTGCATGTGGGCAACATGCAAAAATGATGTGACAACTATATATATATAATATATATATGTATATATGTACATATATATACACACTATACATATGTATGTGTGTGTATTTGTGTGTGTATATATACATACAATGGGGAAGAATTATGGGGGGAAGGAAAGGTTTCTTGTAGCAGATAGGATTTGAACTGAGTCTTAAGGGAAACTAGGGAACTTTGGAGTCAGAAGTGAGTGGGAAGAACATTCTGAACATGTGGTATAGCTAGTGCAAATGGATGGAATCAGTAGATGGAGTGTCATTTATGAGGAACAGCAAGAGTGCCAATGTAGTCAGATTATAGAATGAGTTGAAGGAAGTAAAGTGTTAAAAAAGGCCAGAAAAGTAGGAAAAAATTATGTTGGAAAGGTCTAAAACATAAAACTATTAATTTCATATTTAACCATAGAGGTAACATAGAAGTACCAAGTTTAATTAAGGGGGTGACATGGTTGGATTTGCATTTTAGTATCATTTGTAAGAATGGAGGATGTTTTGGGATAATTAGAGACTTGAGGGAGATATATCAAATAGAATGCTGTTGTAGAAATTCAGATGTGAGAAATGAGGAGGGCTTGTACTGAGATGGTGATTGTTAGAAGAAAGAGAGGGATGATTATGAGACATATTATGAAGGTAGAAACATGGTTTAGCAACTTATTGAAGATGTGTGACAAATGTGCATAAGAAATATAGAATAGTATTGAAGTGGTGAGCCTGAGTACCTGGGAGGATGATGATAATCTCAAGAGTAATAGAAAAGTTAGGAATAGGGGAGAGTTTGGGTTAAAAGACAAGGAGTCTTGTTTTGGATATGTTGAGTTTGAAATAATTGTGAGAAATACAGTTGGTGATTGATATTAGAGCTCAGGAGAGAGCTTAGGGCTACTACCTTTATAGTGATTTCCCACAGAGATTTCTGTGCAATTACTGTGTATATAGCTTCTGTATACAATATTTACTTGTTATTCTTCCCTTTAGAATATAAGATCTTCGAAGTCAACAACTGTATTTTTGCATTTCTTTTTAATCCAAATCTTTAACGCATAGACAGAGCCTAATAAATGCTTCTTGAATGATTGGATGTATAGATTTCAGAGTCATGTAAATGGAGATGTGAGTTAAAACCATCAACTGAAATGGTACAGAGAGAAAATAAAAAGAAGAGGGCCCAGTACTTGGAGCTTGGGTAACATATAAACTTAGTAAGTTTGACCCGTTAAAAAAACAAACAAATTATAATGTGAAATAGTATGGAGAACCAAGAGAGATAACAATGTCATAAGAACCTAAGGAAGCAAGAATACATAGGAGAAGAGTGTGAATGAGAGGGTCCATCATAGTAAAGGGGACAAGGAGTAAAAGAAGTCATTAGATATGACAAGTAAGATAATGTTGCTTTTACAATGAGGCTATAATTGTATAAAATAGCACTCCTGGTTTTGCTCACTTCATTCTGGATAAATTCATGTAATTTTTCCAAGGTTTCTCTGTAACCATCTTAAGAACTCTGATTGGCATGACTATGGCTATAGTCATGGTTATAGAAAACCAGTAGTGCCACAATGGAACAGTAGAGGAAGCACTATAGACAAGTTCTCTCATCATTCCCTCCAAATAGCTTTAAATAATGCCTCAAATCCAGTTCTTGAGTGGCAAAGCCAATACAAAGTCAGTGTGAGAATTATTCCAGCATAAAGCAAGTTATGAGGTCTGAAGGAAAGATCTGACAGAGGTGGGGCCTGGCCCAGAACCCATGTGGATGCAACACTAGTAGCAGAAACTGCTTTCGCTCTTTAACCAGAGACAGTAAGTAAATCAAGCAACTGGTTATAAAAAAAATTATAGGGGATTCTTGCACTAGTACTGAACACGTAACAGAATGTTATTTGACAACTCTATCACCTATAATAATTTCCAGGTCAAAGTTCAAGGGCAGAAAAGAGCACTTTTGGTCACAAGGGATCAGGGACCCTAAGGAACAGTATTACTTGCTTTCCCAAAGGATCAGGAGCCCTTCCTGGGAAAGGA
Organism: Vombatus ursinus; assembly: GCF_900497805.2. Classification (NCBI taxonomy): domain Eukaryota; kingdom Metazoa; phylum Chordata; class Mammalia; order Diprotodontia; family Vombatidae; genus Vombatus; species Vombatus ursinus. The sequence continues at coordinate 12,182,400 of NW_020949613.1, read as the reverse complement.
CCAGAGCACTAACCAGAAGAGCAACCACACTCCTCCCTAGTTCTTGCCACTTTGGAAGCACCAAAAATTTCCAGACTTCAAGAAATAGCCCTGAAAAAAGCAGTATGAAAAAGCCTAAGGCTTGGAACACTGCCCCAACCCACACAAACCAGGAACAGGGCTGAACATTAAGAAAAAGTATAAAGTACTTTATAGAAAATAGGATGGAAAATGAACAAACAATAACAAAAAGAGAAGCTGACCATAAAAAAGCTACTTTGGTGACAGGAAAGATCAACAAACACACTCAGAAGACAAGGATGTCAAATCAACTATAAGCAAAACCTTAAAAAAAATGTGAGGGGCAGCTAGGTGGCACAGTGGATAGAGCTTCGGCCTTGGAGTTAGGTGGACGTGAGTTCAAATCTGGCCTCAGACATTTGTCACTTACTAGCTGTGTGACTATGGGTGAGCCACTTAACCAAGATTGCCTTGCCAAAAAAAATGTGAATTGGACACAAGCAAAACAAGAATTTTTATAAAAGCTAAAAATTATTTACAAAATCAAATGAGTAATATAGAAAAATTGTGTAAAAAAATTTGATTGGGAAAATAAAATTATGAAAATAAAATTAAGACCTTTGTAAAAGAAACATAAAAATACCAAAGTAAAGTATACTTTAAAAAATAGAATTGGCCAAATGGAAAAAGAGGTATAAAAGCGCACTGAAGAAAATAATTCCTTAAAAGTTAGAATTGGTGGAGCAGCTAGGTGGTGCAGTTATAGAGCACTGGCCTTGGAGTCAGGAGGACCTGAGTTCAAATCCAGTCTCAGACCAAACACTTGACACTTGCTAGCTGTGTGACCCTGGGCAAGTCACTTAACCCCAATTGCCTAAAAAAAAAAGTTTGAATTGGGCAATTGAAAGTTAATGACTCCACAAAACATCAAGAAACAATAAAACAACATTAAAAGATAATATGACACATTTGATTAAAAAAATGACCTGGAAAACAGATGGAAAACAGATAATTTGAGAATTATTAGACTACTTGAAAGGCATAATGAAAGAAATAACTTCTTAGAAATCATGTTTCAAGAAATTATAAAAGAAAACTACCATGATGTCCTAGAACCAGAAGACAAAAGAGAAATTCAAAGAATCTACTGATCATCACCAGAAAGGGATCCTAAAATGAAAACTCAAAAGAACATTATATCCAAATTCCAGAGTTCACAGGTCGAAGGGCAAATACTTTAGGCAGTCAGAAAGAAACCATTCAAATATCATGGAGCCACAGTCTGGATCACAAAAGATTTAGCAGCTACCACATTAAAGGAGCAGAGGGCTTGGAGTATAATATTCCAGAAGGCAAAAGAGGTGGCATTGTAAACAAAAATAACTAACACAGAAAAATAGTATAATCTTTCAAAGGAAAAATAATCTTACTTAATGAAATAGAGAACTTTTAATCATTCTTCATAAAAAAAGGCCAGAGCTGACTAGAAAATTTAACTTTCAAATGCAAGACTCAAGAGAAGCGTAAAAGCTAAATATGAAAGAGAAATGATAAGGGACTCAATAAAGATAAAATATTTACATTCCTATATATGAAAAGGATACATGTAACTTCTAATAATTCTATTATTTTTAAAGCAATTAGAAGTATTCCAAATAGACAGAGGGCACAGGAGTAAGTCAATAACATTGGGAGGGTAAAAAAAAAATGGATGATCAAGAAAGAGAGTTGCACTGGGAGAAGGGGAAAGGAAAAATACAATGCGAAAAGTATTTCACATAAAAGAGGCACACAAGGAAGAGTTTCACAATGGAGGGGAAAATAGTACAGGGAAAGAATGATCTCCTTAGGAAATCTGAAGGAAAGATCTGTAACAACGGGGTTGGCCCTGAGCCAGGGCAGGGAGAATGTATACGCTCTTCTAAATTGGTTCAAAGATGGAAAGTGTGTGTGTGTGTGTGTGTGTGTGTGTGTGTGTGTGTGTGTGTATACACATACTAGTGGACCAAGCACCTCAAAAGTTGTTCTCCTGGTAGTGTAAATGGGAATGATTCCTTGAAGGATGAAAGATTGTGAAAAAACATGCTATAATATTACTTCAAGTACAAGTTTGTCCTTTGCTAAATTATACTCCAAAGTATAATAATAATTGAGGAACACTAATTGTTTGGGGAAAATATATCAACTTTCTATGAATCTGAATCATGAGCGAAAATATACAGAGAGGTAAGAATATCACCTAAACAAAAATGCACCATATCTTGTGTACCAGTGATGCTATAATTGAACCATATACTCCTCTGCGTGCTGTTCTAGCCTATGTGTGTATGTCACAATCAAAATGACCAGGAAAGATTTTTGAAAAGTTATAAAAAGATGGGGATTTAATGACAGTCTGCAATGTGTGTTTAGAACAAAACTCATAGGAGATCTACAACAAAAGACACTGATGACATCTACAGAGTTGATCCTGGAAAAATAAGTATTGTGTCAAATGAATAGAAGATACAGGACAGAATTTTAATTAGTTGTGAGACTGTACATTGCATACAATATAACCTATGTAAGTGGTTCTGGGTCTGGACATAGAAATTGCTCAGTAAAAATCATGCTTTCTGCTTATAAAAATTGTAGAAATATCTTTTCCCATACCTTTTCCCTAGTAATGATAATGCAGATTATTTGCCAGAAAATGTATATGCCCAAATGTATATCAGCCAAATGGACCAACCATTGTAAATGCTTAACATCATAGGATATAATGAAATGTCACATTTTTCATGGACTTTTCAATGTATGAGAAATGAAGAACATTGAAACTGCATCCTTTTTGAAAGAGAGAGACAAAAACAGAGACAGTTACAGAGAAAAACAGAGACACAGAGACAGATACAGAAAGGGGGGAGAGGAGTGAGGGAGAGAGAGAGAAAAGAAGAAGAAGAAGAAGAAGAAGAAGAAGAAGAAGAAGAAGAAGAAGAAGAAGAAGAAGAAGAAGAAGAAGAAGAGGAGGAGGAGGAGGAGGAGGAGGAGGAGGAGGAGGGGACTTTTATCAGAGACACTGCTTGTAAAAAGCATTTCCCATTTTTCTACTTCCCTCCTAATCTTGGATGCATTGACTTTGTTTGTGCAAAAATGCTCAGTGAATTGAGCAGAATCAGGAGGACATTGTACACAGTAACAGCCACACTGTGCAATGACTGACTTTGATAGACTTAACTCTTCTCAGCAATGTAAGGATCTAAGACAACTCCAAAAGACTCAAGATCGAAAATGTTATCTATATGCAGAGAAAGAACTATGGAGTCTGAATGCAGATGGAAGCATACTATTTGCTCTCCTTTTCCTTTGTTGTTTTGTTTTATTACTTCATTCTCATGGTTCCTCCCATTAGTTCTAATTGTTCTTTTCTTCATGACTAATGGGAGAATACGCTTACTATGAATGTGTAAGTAAAGCCCATGTCAGATTGCACACCATCTGCGGGGGAAGGGCAGAAAATGTTAAACTCAAAATCTTATGGAAGCGAATGTTGAAAACTAAAACTAAATAAATAAGTAATTTTTAAAAAAAGAGTGAGTGTAAATATGTTATCTTTGGCAAAAAGAATGACCTCCTCTTCATGACAGATGGGTATAGATGAAGATGTCTTAGTAATGTGTAATGAGGAGAAAAGAAGAGGGAACACTCGTCTAATGATTTTTTTTTTCTGTTTTGATAAATGTGACTCAAAAGTCTTAGCTAAGAAAGTAGGAAGAACAAGTGTTGTAACTGGCTTGTGTAGCACTGAAACTGATCGAAATAGGTACTGTGGTCAGTGGGATAGTGAATTGATTAGACAGGTGTAAAAGAATTCCTTTGCTAAAGAGCAGGTCTACTTGAGATCATGCAACACAAATTTGTAGTCGACCCAATCAATACAGTTTCAAGATTTATTTTAGTTTCATTTAGTAACATGTGAATAGGATCAAAGGAAGCAGATGATGGGAATGATCCCAGGTGAGACTTGATAAGGGAAAAGGTCAAAAGCCAAGAGTGCAAAAAATTAGAATATACAAGACAATATAATTTGTAAATTTATTTTTCATATGACGATATTATAGGTTTATATTACCTATTTACATAGGTAGACTTTAGCAATCATAAAATTCAATGCTTCAATTTCATAACTTAGAGAAATGAGTTCCACAGAGGGGACTTAACTTGGCCAAAGTCCCCAAAATTATTAAGTAGCTGAATTGAAACTCAGGTCCAAGAGCTGGGACTATACATCATGTGCTTTTTCTTCTACGCCAAGCTGCCTACCTTTATTGATCAGTCAAATCTCCACAAAGATGTAATTGATAACTCTAACCTATGCTCTTGTAAATTTTTTCAATGATTTCCTAATTAATGTGAATATGATACTAAATATTCATGAACACATTTTACAGTTATTAAACATTCATTCCATTATTAGTTATTCCTCATATGTTTTAACTTTAGAATTAATAAATGATTTGCACGTGTACAAATATTTTTCACACATTAAATACACCAATAATAAGCATGAATGGCAAAATAAGATAGTGGATAAATGACTAGTCTTGGAGGCAGAAAGTCTGCTTTCAAATCTTAATTCTGGAACATGCTATCTCTGTAACAATGGAGAAATCATTGAACTTTTGATTTACCCTTCAAAAAATATCAATCTGCATTGATGGAATAGAATTGAAAATAAAATAATTTAGTAAGTACTTAATATGTACTAAGCATTCTGCTAAAAATTAATAAAATAAGTAGAAAATTGAAAAAGTCATTCTACTCAAGGAAGTTGCATTCTTTTTTTGTCAGTCTATGTTTTTGTTAATTTATTTTTAGTTTTCAACATTACATTCCACAAAATTTTTAGTTCCAATTTTTCTCACCATCTTTCCCCTCCCCCACCTCAATTCTAAATACCCCTTCCCCAAATCTGCCTTCCCTTCTATCACTCCTTCCCTTCTCTTATCCTCTTCTCCTTCTATTTTCCTGTAGGGCAGGCTAGATTTCTATACCCATTTGCAAGTATATCTTATTTCCAAGTTGCATGTAAAAACATTTTTTAATATTTGTTTTTAAAACTTTGAATTCCAAATTCTCTCCCTTCCTCCCTCACCATCCATCTTCATTGAGATGGCAAGCAACTCGATATAGGTTATACATGTGTAATCATGCAAAACACTTCCATAAAAATCATGTTGTGAAAGACTAACTATATTTCCCTACATACTATTCTGCCCCCCATTTTTCTATTCTATACTTTGACCCTGTCCCTCCTCAAAAGCGTTTGCTTCTGTTTACCACCTCCGCAATCTACCTTCTCTTCTCTCATTTCCCCATCTCTTATCTCCTTCCCCATTTTCCTGTAGGGTAAGATGGAATTCCATACCCAATTAAGTGTGTATGGTATTCCCTCCTTAAGCCAAATCTGATGAGAATAAGATTCACTCATTCTCTCTCACTTTCCCTCTCTTCTCCTCCACAGTAAAAGATTTTTCTCCCTTCTTTCATGTGAGATAATTTATCCCATTCTATCTCTCCCTTTCTTCTTCTCCCAATACAATCCTCTCTCACACCTTAATTTTATTTTTTAGATATCATCCATTCATATTCAACTGACCCTGTGCCCTCTCTCTCTCTCTCTGTATATATATATATATATATATAATTACCTCCAACTACCCTAATACTGAGAAAAATCTCATGAGTTACAAATATTATCTTTCCATGTAGAAATGCAAACAGTTCAACTTTAGTAAGTCCCTTATGATTTCTCTTCACTGTTTACCTTTCCATACTTCTCTAGAGTCTTGTATTCGAAAGTCAAAATTTCTATTCAAGTCTGGTCTTTTCATCTGTTTTTTGGCACAGTTTGCTCATGTTCCCAGCCCATTATTTGACTATTAAACTCTTTGTTAAGGTAGGGGTCTACTTCCAGTGTGGCAAATGTACTGTCCCAAGCTTTAGAGATTTTGTACAGCTGTTTTCAGAGATACTTATAGGGACCTGCAAATTTTCAGTTCTTCCAAGGTGGTATGGACAAAGGAGAGGTATTTACTCTGTTCCTGGTTTGGGCTGTGGTCTATGAGTGACCAGAAGCAGTATTTTTGCCTTGAAATTGTAAGGAGGATTCCCTCTCCACCATGACCACAATCTCTGTCATGGCAGCGCTTCTCCTCACTCCAGCACTACCACCCAGGACTGCTACCTAGATCCAAGCATGAGCAAAGCAAGATAATTCTGCCTCAGTTCCAGCAAAGAGATCTCTATAATCTCCCTCTGATCAGCAGCTCAGTCACCACAGTGTCTGTGGTCTGAGAGCTCAGGAAGCAACCTCTGCAGTTGTGGCAGCCACCCCAGTGCTGCTCCAAGGCTAGATCTGGACCATGCTCTTCTCTCACCCAGTTCTGACAGACCTTTCCCACTGACCTTTTAAGTTTTCTTTGGTGTTTGTGGATTGAGAAGTCTGGAAACTTTGATAGCTGCTGTGATTCAGTCTCCTGGGTCCTCCTCCAGGTATGCTCTGGCCCTGTCTTTGCCTGTGCAACCCATGCTGAACTGTGCTTTTCTCCCAGCCTGGTGCAACAGAACTTTCCTATCAACCATCCAGGTTGTCTTGGGCTGGAAATTTGTTTCACTCTGTCTTTTTGTGGGTTCTGCTGCTCTAGAATTTGTTTAGAGTAATTTTTTCAGGTATATGGAGGGTTTCAGTGAGAGCTCAAGCAAATCACTGCTTTTCCTCTGCCATCTTGGCTCTGCCCCCTTGGAAGTTGCATTCTTACTGCTAGAGACAGCACATCAAGGACTGTTCATATTTAAATTCAGTCATAATGGATGGAAAAGCTAGGTCAGAGTTCAGCATGGAAAGTGGAAATCCTTTTCACCCAATGAAATCACAGCAATGAGATAGAGTCAGATGGCCAGATTCAAATACCAGTTTTGCAAATTACTACTTCCCATATAACCTTGGGAAAATCACTTTGTCTATCAAGGCCTCAGTTTCTTCTGTTGTAAAATAAGGTATTTAGATTAGATGGCTTATGAGGGCCCTTCTAGCTCGAAAATCTATGAAATGTGACATGTAACAAAATCCAACACATCTCTGAAAAAAAAATTACAAATAGGTTTAAATTTGTATGTCTGTTTGTTTAAACAGTGTTGCCATTTTAAATATATATATATATGTATTTTACATATAATATATATATATATAATATAAGGATAGGAAATTCTAATATAAGAATATACTCCTACATTCCTAATATATCCTATACCCTACAATATAATATATCCTAATATAATAATAATGGAAAAGTATATTTTGTATGCTCTTTATTAAAAAAAAACTAAAATTAAGACAATCCACAGGATTCATGCTTGAATCATATTTACCATATGTCTAGATGGATGTGAAAAAGGCATTATTTTAAAAGCATCTAAATTTAGAAGTTTGCCTAAGAATGGGATCTAATTTCTGGTTTGCTAAGCAATTTTTCCTTAATTCACAATGACCTCAAATAGCATAAAAGTAAGGGCATTTTTTTTTTCCATTTAAGTGACTTGTAAGGAATACTGAAGGTTACTAGGGTGTAATGAGTTGAAAGTTTCCCACCTAGCTGGGCAACTCTGTAGAGAACTCCACATTTTAATAGATTCTTGTGTCCTGTGCCAACCCATGGACTCTTTTTCTATCTCAAAATTTGTTTTTGAAAACACTTCTATTATTTCTTTCTGCCCTCATTTACTTCCTTGTATATTTGTTAACAGTTAAATTATAGCTTTTTCCTTACTTGTTCAAAGTTGCTTCCACAGATGTAAGGTACTTCTCAGGAATGGAGATCTCCTTCATGATGCACACCATTTGACATTTTTATAGATGTCACTTAGAACTCACATCTACATTTTTATTCTCTATTATCTTTTTATTCATGCTTGCTTTCATGTTGTTTGGTCCCATCTTATGCCTTCTGTTAAATTTTCCCTTAGGCTGACTTTCAGCAAGCTGCCTTTCCTTTCCAATATTCCCACATTTGAGATCATGCCAATTGATTCCTTAATCTCAGCCTATCCTCCAGTGTGCTTAGTAACTGCTGCCTCTCCAAGTCTTATATTATCTGAAAATTATCTTCTAGACCTTAAATGAAATTATTAAATAGGATCATTAAGCAAAATCAATTAAAATAAATGTTGCATCCACATGTAAGAGCAGGGAACCTAATCTTCTTTATGCAGGCCCTTCCCCTTATCCTCTGATTATTTAAAACCCCTCAAGGAGAAGAGATAAATGGGTTTCCAGTGGGAGCAGCACAAGATAATTTTTAAAACAAACATCTTTATTCTCTTGAATATGATTATGAAACTAGACGCATTATTCACACTTGTATGTCTGTTTGCTGCAGTTCATTCTCTACCTGCTTAGTAACACTCATCACTGTTTGTTTCTTAGTCTAATCCAGCTATCTTAGCCTTTCCTTCTTCCCACTTGTCTTTGTAATTGACTAGTTGACAACTTGTTTCACTAGAAAAATGAGCAAGTAATTCTTGCTACAGGATAAATCAGAATAAAATGACATGTACACTACATGTGTTTCAAACTCTGTTTTATTTTTTGTCTTTCTGCTTTGAAACATAGATAGATAAAACTGTGATGAAACCTTTGCTATGTTCCAGGCACTATTCTAAATGTTTGGGATGCTAAGCAGACATGCAGATAAATAAGTGGATTAATGTATAAACAAATGAATTGGAAGATAGTAGATAGATAGATAAAACAAGGTGAATCCTATTCTCAAGGAGCTTATATTCAATCAAGGGAAAACAAAATATTAAGGAAAGATGGAAGAGAGACTGAAGAGGGAAAAGGGTACTGTTGGTGTGTGGGCAAATTTGCTGGTGAGGATGTGAAGAGTCCAGATAGTTAATTGAACTGAGAATGAAGTGAACATAGGTTCAGGGACACACCAACCAGGAAAGCAAGGCCTCAGGGCTCTAAGACATCTCTAGGTAGGCAAGGTTTCTAGAAAAATGGAAGAAAAGTTCCATATGCTTTTGGGGTTTGTGAATTTATTAGATCATGATATTTAGAACTGTAAGTGACCTTCGTGATCCCTTAGTCTCTCCTATTTATTGTACAGATAGGGAAACTAGGACCCAGAGAAATGAAATGACTTTCTTGTCACACAAGTAGGAAGAAGCAGAGATGGCATTCAAACTTAACGTGAAATGACAAACCAAGTGATCTTTCCATTGTAGCCAAGAAAACCGGTACCAAAAATGTTTCCTGTATTTGAATTTTCTGCCTTGTTAAAAGTTCAGGGGAAAAAAATGAATTAGTACTGTAATATATCTTTAATTGCATTCATTTTTGGCTGTCTACATTCAGTTTAGAACCAAACAATATGTAAAAAGTGGAGAGAATCACTAGTGTCTCCATTTGCATATCATTGATATAATCCTTGGTTAATAAGGCTGACCAATATTTAAATAGCTAAGCATGCAAATGTTTTTTAAATCACTGTTCTAATCCATTTTAGATTTAAGGAAGAGAGACACTGATCTTGATTCCTGGTAATGTAGCCAATTATAATTTATTAACATTAAAACAAAAGCTACATCAAGAATATGGTCCATCATGTGAAATATCTAACGTATTCTCTTTTGATCTGATTCTTGTGTCACAAAATGACTGTAAGAGACTTTTGTAATTTGGGGACTACATTCCTAACAAGATTTTGCTTTGAATGTACAAATCACCTAAGATTAAGGCACCCATGAGGAAGATGTCAGAGAACTGCTTATGAGAGAAAAATGTTGTGTTTCCCTACCATGTGGGTGGGAATATCCTCTTTTCATTGACTACATATTTAGAACATGTTATGATTTTAAAGCTACCCCAGATTGGAAAAGTTTCTTCTCTCTCTCTCTCTCTCTCTCTCTCTCTCTCTCTCTCTCTCTCTCTTTCTCTCTCTCAGCATCCAAGCTATAAGTGTCTTAGAAGTTCTTGTTCACTCAGAGAATAGGTACCATGCATTAAGCTGTGTGGAGGAAAAGGATACTCTCCACCCCTGTAGCCCCAAGAAATAGGCTTGGATTTTGTTCTGTTTGTTTGTCCTTTTCAATTCTGTGCACCGATGGTGAATGCCCTGGGCCTAGAATCTAGAACCCTGGCAACTTTGGAAGCAGGATTACAAGATAAATGTTCTTGCCAGCATAGCACAGAAGATCTGAGAAGTTACCTCTGACTTAAGCAGGGTTTGTGGGGCAACTTTGAACTCATAATTTGGTAGAAATATAGACCACATGAACTGAGCTAAGTTGTAAACCTAATCCCCCTCTCTTCCACAGAGACTGAGATAGTACAAGGAGGGTTTATACCCCCTAGGTAATGGGGGTTAGTGGTTATATTTTTTACTCCATATCTTTAAAATAAAGTGTATGAGCCAATCTTAATAATTGTTTAAATAGAACTATGGTGTAAGGACCCTTAAATTGACAGAGTACGTTTGATGAGAGTTTGAGTAAATGGCAAAGACTAGACTTGCCTTATACTCATCCTCATCTTTTAGGATACTAGAGAATCCTAGAATAGTTCTCAGGCAGTAAAGGTATAGGCAATCTATACTTGTCTTAGAGTTCCAGGGTATGCTGAGGTATTTAGGGAGTATCACTACTCTTTGACAATAGGCTTGAAACCTCACTAGCCATATTCCCCCACTGTTAAGTGGCATAGTAGTGACATTAACAACTTAACATCACTTAGCTTTTACAAAGAGATATTAACTTCAAAGATGCAGGCAAAAACAAACTTCAAACATTTTCATTCAGCATGACAGGATTACACCCCAGCTCCACTTATTAACGTTGATACTGATACCTTGATCAAGTCATTTAATATCCCTGAGTGTGTTTCCTCTTCTCCATAAAATGCATGATAATATGCCCAGTTAGGGTTGTTTTGTGGATTAAATGATGTAATAGAAGTAAAATAACTTTAAAAACATTTTTGTTTTGTAAAAGGCTGCATCTCATAATAGCAAAATTGCAACCAAAATTAAGATTATCAATTTATAATATCAAAGGTTTAAAAGATTCCAGGAATTTTGGGTATCATTTAGTTTAACTCTTTTATTTTGCAGAAAAGAAAGCTAAAGCTTAGAGTAGTGAAGTGACTTACCTAAGTTCACACAGATAGTAAATAGCAGATTCAGGATTTACTAGATACAAAGAAACAAAAAAAAAAAACAAAACAAGATATAGTTTATCAAACTAATAAGTGAAGATATCACTTATGTTTAAAATACCAGACTTTGAAAAAAGTGTTGTGTGGCATCATTCACCTTTTTAATTAGTGATTAAGAATTTAATAGAAACCAAAACATATTTAGGGTTTTGCTTAAATACATAACTATATTTTAGTAATGCATAGCACAAGTATCTAAGCCCACTCTAAGTTTTTATTTTTTAATATATCTATAAAAAATACAGAAATTAATAATGAGACTTTTTTATCTTCGTGGTGGTTATTGTCCATATGTAAGGAATTATCCATTTTGGAAGGTTTTCATATATATAACAAAGACTTTTATTGAAAACAAAAAATTCCATTGAAATACATTTTATAATGATATTTTTCAACATTAGTACTCAGATTATCAAATTATTCAGGAAATGTTTGTTTCTTGATTTAGCAAAGCTTCCCCCTTAATTGTCATAATATTACCCATATTATAACAATGTACAGTGTGCAAAAGAGGAGGAAAAGGTGGTGGAGGAAACAAATAGATAGATATTCCAGTTGAAGAAATCATTATGCTAGGGAAAAAGTCAGACATATGTTTGATATTTAATTTCTCTGTTTTCATTCCACTATATGACTGCAGTTGGAAAGAAAAATTATAAGTAAAACATTAGAAAGTTTGTCTTGGGATCTCATTTGTACATTGGGAAGAAACCTCCAGGTATACCATACCCAACCTTCTCCCAGGTAATTGGCAGATATTTATTAAACAGCTTTTAATTGCTTATAATAGAAAGAAAAGCAAAGGATAGGCCCTGACTTCCAGAAGTTCACAATCTAATTAAGGAGAAAACACATAAAAAGAAAATAAAAAGGAGGATAGAGCCAATATGGAGGAGTGCAGGCAGGAACTTTCCAGAACTCTCCCAAGTGTTCCTCCAAAGAATATTAAAATAACACTTTAAAATAAATTTGGGAGTGGCAGAACCAAAAAAATAAGGTTGGAGTAAAACAATTTTCCAGCCCAAATAACTTAGAAAGTTGGTTAAAAAAAAAAAAAGGTCTGTCTCATTGGAATGAAAGTGGAGTGCATCCCATAACAATCATCTGTGTCCTTGGAAGTGACTGAATCTGAATAGCAGTTTCTGGAGCTCTTAGTCCACAGAGAGGAATGGGGTCAAACAACTGGCTAGAAAAAGATTACAGAAGACCATTTGCTGGCACTGGGTATAAGACTGTTGCATTATACATAAGCAACTCTTGGTGGCAGTCCCAGGATTAGTGGAAGTGCTAGAGGGAATGCAAACCCTGATCATAGTTACAGGGCAGAAAAGAGCACAGGCCAGGGAACAGTGACCACACTCCTTCTTGGATCATAGCACCTTGAAAGCACCAAAAACCTACAGATTACCAAACTAGCTCTGTTAATAGCAGCATAAAAAAACTGAAACTTGAGACAGTGTTCCCAGAATCTCAGGAGCAGAGTCAAACTTTAACATAAGGTTAAAAATCAAAAAAGTAGACTTGAAGAATGAGCAAACAACAACAAAAATAATGAATTTGGCCATAGAAAGTTACTATCGTGAAAGGGGATATCAAAACACAAACTTAAAAAAAAAAAAGACAGCAAAGTCAAAACAGCTGCAAGCAAAGCCTCAAAGAAAAATGTGGGAGAGGATTCTGAGAAGATGGAGGAATAGGTGAGAAAATTTCAAGCCCTCAAGATTTTCCTCCACAAAAAGAGATAAAATAACACCTCTGGGCAAACATAGAACCATGAAAACAAATAAGAGTGGGGCAGAAGAGGGGTCCTCCTGGGACAATTGGAGATGATCTGAAAAAAAATCTGGAGGAGATTTCTTCCCTGTAAAGAGTAAATACCTCAAGTCTGGGGTCCCCTTTAACAACAAGTGGCAAGCTTGGGGTTAGCTGGTTTGGGAAGCTACCTTTGGCCCCAATCACAGGAACTTTTACCCCCAGGACAGCAAGGGGAGTTGGGAGTCTGACTTGGGGAAGATCAAGAGAATCACTGCTGACAAGGAATGCCAGATCCAGCTGTTCTGGGAGGAACCAGCACATGCCCTGTGATTGCAGAGGTGGGGATGGCTCTGCTGTGGGCACTTACAGGAGGCTGGAGGTCTTGGTTTGAATTCAAGGTCAGATGAGAGAACTTAAGAGAATTAGAGGCACCATCCCCCATACCCCAAGACTAGAGGTGACTATCGAAACTAAATTATTACAAAAAAAATACATAGGCTAAGGACAAAGAATCCAACCATAGAGAGCTATTATAGGAACAGAGAAGATCAGAGTTCATCTTCAGAGGAGGTTACTGAAGCAACAAAACCTACTTCCACCCCAAAGAGTAATGTCAAATGGTCACCTATTCCAAAAGAATTCATTGAAGAACTTAAAAAGACTTCAAAAATCAAATGAGAATCAGATTGGCCAACACGACAAAACAGGAAAGTGATAAATGTTGGAGAAGATGTGGGAAAATTGGAACACTAATGCATTGTTGGTGGAGTTGTGAAATGATCCCACCATTTTGGAAAGCAATTTGGAACCATGCCCAAAGGGCTATAAAAATGTGCATATCCTTTAACCAAGCAATAGCACTTCTAGGGCTGCATCCCAAAGAGATCATACAAATGGGAAAAGGACCCACATGTACAAAAATATTTATAGCAGGTCTTTTTGTGGTGACAAAGAATTGGAAATTGAGGGAATGCCAATCAATTGGTGAATGGCTGAACAAGTAGTGGTATATGAATGTAATGGAATACTATTGTGCTATAAGAAATGATGAGCAGGCAGACTTTGGAGAAACCTGGAAAGACTTGTATGGACTGATGCCGAGTGAAGTGAGCAGAACCAGGAAACCATTGTACACAGTAACAGCCATGTTGTGCAATGTCTAAATTTGATAGACTTAGCCCTTCTCAGCAATGGAAGGATCTAAGACATCTCCAAAGGTCTCATGATGGAAAATGCTGTCCACATCCAAAATAAGAGGTATGGATTTTGAATGCAGACTGAAGCATGCTATTTGCAATTATTTTTTCTTCTGTTTTGTTTTGTTTCTTCTTTCTGATGGTTCCTCCTATTGGTTCTAATTCTTCCTTACAACATCACTAATGTGAAAATATGTTTAATAGGAATGTGTATGTATAGCCTATACCAGATTGTGAACTGTCTTGGGATGGCAGGGGGAGAAAATTTTAAAACTCAAGAGCTTATGGATGTAATTGTTGATAAATCAAAAGAAATTAATAAAAAAAGAAAAAAAATCAAATGATAGATTTGAGGAAAAACTAAAAAGAGAAACAAGAATAATGCAGGAAAAACAAGATTATGAAAAGAAGGTCAACCAATTTTAAATGGACATCCAGAAATTTAAGGAAGAAAATGACTCCTTGAAAATCAGAATTGGGCAAAGGGAGCCAGTGAAGTTATAAGAGATGAAATTTAAAAAAAAAAACACAAAGAATGAAAAAATAGAAGAAAATGTGAAACATAAGAAAAACAACTAATCTAGAGAACAGATCAAAAAGAGAATACATGAGAATAATTGGACTATCTGAAAGTTCTGATAAAAAAAAGAATCTTGATACAATAATAAAAGAAATAATTAGAGTAATTGTCCTGAAACATTAGAATAAGAAGGAAAACTAGAAATGCAAAAAATCCACTAATCACCACCTGAAAGAGATCCTATGAGGAAAACTTCCAGGAATATTATTGTTAAATTCTGAAATCCCCAGATCAAAAACAAAATATTATGAGCGACAAGAAAACAAAACAAAACAATTTACATATGGCAGTAGCACTGTTGGAATCACACCAGACCTAGCAGTGGTGACACTAAAAGATCACAGGTCTTATAACACTATATATCGAAGAGCAGAAGAACTGAGTTTCCAGCCAAAAATATCACACCCAGTAAAGCTAAGCATAATCCTGAATGTTTAAAAAACTGGATATTTAATGAATTATCAGACTTTCAGGATTTTGTTAAAAAAGAAAAAAAAATCCTGAACTTAATAAAATATTTGACGTACAAGAGCCAAGAAAATATAAGGTACATATCAAAGACTAATTACAAAAGACTCAATAAAGACAGATTGCTTACCTTTTTTATGAGGAAATATAAAATGTATATATAAGATTGTTATTAATAATTGGGTAGTTAATAAGAAAGATTAGGGTAGGCATGAGTATGATATGATTTTAAAAAGTAATACCACTTAGGAATAGCTAAAAAGAGTAATTATTTTATACAAATGAGGTATAAGAGGGAGAACTCATACAGAGGAATTAGATGGGGGAGGAGGACTGGTAGTGCTGGAAACCTACTTTTAAGTGAATTGATTCAAGAGTGAACAATACATACATATCTAGAAGAGTATAAAAGTCCTCTAAATTCAGAAAGAAATAAAACGCTAAGAGGATAGGGAGGGGGGAGAGGTGAGAGGAGGGTGAGGGAAGAGGCTGAAGGAGGATATAGAAGTGAGTTTAGATTAATGGGAGTGTGTGGAGGGGCAGAGCCAAGATGGCAGAGGGAACGCAGGGACTTGCTTGAGCCCTCCCCCCCAAACCCCTCCGAATACCTATGAAAAATGGCTCTAAACAAATTCTAAAGCAGGAGAGCCCACAAAAAGACAGAGTGAAACAAATTTCCAGCCCAAAGACAGCCTGGATGATTGATCGGAAAAGTATATCGCGCCGGGCGGGGAGAGGAGCACAGTTCAGCGTAGGCGCGCAGGCCATAGTGACCCTGGAGCAGGCCTCAGAGGACTGAATCACTGGCAGCTTTGGCAGTTTCCAAACTTCTCAACCCAAGAATGCCAAAGACAACTTGGAAGGTCAGTGGGAAAAGTCTGTGACTGCAGGTGAGAGAGAGAAGCTAGGGCTCAGCCACCCCCCAGGGTAGTGGCTGCCTCCTGAGCTTCTGGCCCACAGACTGAGGGGGAATCAAGTGGCTGATAAGAGGGGGATTGCAAGGATCTCTTTGCCAGTGCTGATGCAGGAATCTCTTGCTTTGCCCATGCTTGGATCTAGGTCACAGTTCTGAGGGGCGGTCCTGGGGCAAGTAGGAATGCTGGCATGGTGTAGCTTGTAGTGGCTGTGGAGAGGAAACACCTTGCCCCTTATCATAGCACCTTGAAAGAACTGAAAATTTTCAGGTCCCTAGAAGTATCTACTTCTATAGACACCCGAAGCTGGGGACAGTACATTCTCCACATTGGAAGCAAACTCTTACCTTAACAAAGAGTTTAAAACTCAAGTAATTGGCTGGGATCATGAGTAAATGGCGCAAAAAGAGTCAGACAATATTATCTTACTTTGGTGACAAAGAAGATCAAAACATACAACCAGAAGAAGACAACGAAGTCAAAGCTCCTACATCCAAAGTCTCCAAGAAGAATATGAATCAGTCCCAGGCCTTGGAAGAGCTCAAAAGGGATTTTGAGAAGCAAGTAAGAGAAGTAGAGGAAAAACTGAGAGTGATGCAAGAAAATCATGAAAAACAAGTCAACAGCTTGCTAAAGGAAACGCCCCCCCCCAAAGAAAATACTGAAGAAAATAACGCCTTAAAAAATAGCCTAACCCAAATGCAAAAGAGGTCCAAAAAGCAAATGAGGAGAAGAATGCCCTAAAAATCAAAATTGGCCAAATGGAAAAGGAAGTCCAAAAGATTGATGAAGAAAATACTTTCTTAAAAATTAGAATAGAGCAATTGGAAGCTAGTGACTTTATGAGAAATCAAGACACTGTAAAACAAATCCAAAAGAATGAAAAATTAGGAAACAATGTGAAATATCTCATTGGAAAAACAACTGACCTGGAAAATAGATCCAGGAGAGAGAATTTAAAAATTATTGGACTATCTGAAAGCCATGATCAAAAAAAGAGCCTAGGCATCATCTTTCAAGAAATTATCCAGGAAAACTGCCCTGATATTTTAGAACCAGGGGGCAAAATAGAAATTGAAAGGATCCACTGATCTCCTCCTGAAAGAGATCCCCAAAGGAAAACTCCTAGGAATATTGTACCCAAATTCCAAAGTTCCCAAGTCAAAGAGAAAATATTATAAGCAGCCAGAAAGAAACAATTCAAGTATTGTGGAAACACAATCAGGATAACACAAGATTTAACTGCTTCTACATTAAGGGACTGCAGAGCATGGAATATAATATTCTGGAGGGCAAAGGAGATAGGATTACAACCAAGAATCACCTACCCAGCAAAACTGAGTATAATCCTGCAGGGGAAAAAATGGTCATTCAGTGAAATAGAGGACTTTCAAGCGTTCTTGATGAAAAGATCAGAGTTGAATAGAAAATTTGATTTTCAAATAGAAGACTCAGGTGGAACATGAAGAGGTAAACAGGAAAGAGAAAATCATAACAGACTTATTATGATTGAACTGTTTACATTCATGCATGGAAAGATGATATTTGTAACTCATGAAACCTTTGTCAGTATTAGGGTAGCTGGAGGGGAAAAATTATATGTATGTATATATAGATATAGATAGATAGATACATAGATACATAGATACATAGATACATAGATACATAGATACATAGATACATAGATACATAGATACATAGAGGATACAGGGTGAGTTGAAAATGAAAGGGTCATACCTGGAGAATAAAATTAAGGGGTGAGAGAGGATTACACAAAGAGAAGGAGAAAAGGAGAGGCAGAATGGGGTAAATTATCTCAAAAAAACAGAAAAGAAAAGGCTCTTACAGCAGAGGGGAAATGGGGGAAGGTAAGAGGGAATAATTGAATCTTATTCTCATAGGATTTGACTTAAGGAGGGAATAACATACACACTCAATTGGGTATGGAAATCTGTCTCACCCTACAGGAAAATGGGGGGGTGTAGGGGACAAGCGGGTAGGGGGATGATAGAGAGGAGGGCAGATTGGGAAAGGGGGTAATCAAAAGCAAGTACTTCTGAAGAGGGACAGAGTCAAAAGAAAGAATAGAATAAATGGGAGGGTGGGATAGGATTAAGGGAAATAGAGTTAGTTTTTCACGGCATATCTACTATGGAAGTGTTTTGCATAACTGCATATATATAACCTACATTTAGTTGCTTGCCTTATCAATGAGGGTGGGTGGGGAGGGAGGAAGGAAGAAAATTTGGAACCCAAAGTTTAAAAACACACGTTTAAAAAAAATGTTTTCAGATGCAACCGGGAAATAAGAAATACAGGAAAAGGGGTACAGAAATCCATCCTGCCCTATAGGAAAATTGAAGGGGAAGGGGATAAGAGAAAGGGGGAGAGATAGAAGTGAAGGCAAACTAGAGGAAGGGGAATTAAGAATGCATGTCATCTTGGGGTGGGGGAGGGGGAAGGTGGGGTGAAAATTTGGAACTCAAAATCTTGTGGAAGTAAATGTTGAAAACAAAAAAATAAATAAAAATTACCATAAAAAAGATTAATGGGAATGGGAGGATAAGGGAGAAACCCTTGTCGGGGAACAGATTAAGTAATAGGAAGGCAAGATAGTGGGTAGAAGTAAGATAGAGCAGTTAGGAGGGATAAGAAATGAGAGAAATGCACAAACATAAAATAAAGATCAGGAGTAGAATTTATTAGGGAAAAAAGGAACAGGGGCAATTATTGTGATCTTGGAAAAGTTAAGGCTAAAATAAATTTAATCAAAAGAGAAAATAGGGAAACTACCTATGTGTTACTCATATTCATCAACATTCGTTTGGACCATTTAAAACAACTAGACAGTATAAGGTTGGAATATTGTTCTAGTGTAGGAAATAATGAGTTGGTGGGCTTGGAAAAATATGGAAAATCTTGGACTTATGAAAGAAGATGTTATCCACCCTCAGAGAAACAGAGGACACATAAGTATAGTATGTTCTTACATAGATACATATGAATGTATATGTCCATATGTGAGTATAATTATAGATATCTAAGCATATGTATATGTGTATGTCTATGTGTGTGTGTATATATATGTGTGTGTGTGTGTATACACACATATGCATATATATACATATATATATACATATATATATATATACATATATATATATACACACACATACAATCTCCATGTTTAATTGTAGCCTTCGGGAGGCAGGGAGGAGGAAAAAAGAACAAAATAAAAAGTTCATGGCAGAGAACAAAAGCAAATTTTAAAAGGAAGCCAAGAAATGATGACCAGTTCTCAACACAATATGCAGTATTTGTTATGTAGGTTTTATTGAAATGAAAATTTATTGCTGTATATTTTTAATACTCTCTTATGTTCTGCTGTGCATGTGACAATGTTTTTTTTCTTTTATTATTTTGTATTTAAGTTTAAAATAATATATAAACTAAAAAATATCAGAATTGGGCAAGTGGAAGCTAATGATACCATTAGATATCATGAAACAATAAAGACAAAATCAAAAGAAAGAAAAAATAGAAGAAATGTGAAATATCTCATTGGAAAAAAACAACTGACCTGAGAAATGATTTAGGAGAGATAAATTAAAAATTATTGGACTACCTGAAAGCCATTATGAAAAAAGAAACTAGATATCATATTTCAAGAAATTATTAGGGAAAACTGTCCTGATATTCTAGAATCAGAGGGTAAAATAGAAATTGAAAGAATCCACTAATCATCTCCTGAAAGGGATCTCAAAATGAAAACTCCCAGAAACATTATAGCCAAATTCCAGAACTGTCAGGTCAAGGGGAAAATATCACAATAAGCCAGAAAGAAACAATTTAGATATTATGGAATCACAGTCAGGATCACACAAGATTTAGCAGTTTCTACATTAAAGGATCAGAGGACTTGGAATATGATATTCCAGAGAGCAAAGAATCTAGGTTACAACAAGGAATCACCCACCCAGAAAAAACTGAGTGCAATTCTATAGAGGAAAAATATACATTTAATGAAATAGAGGACTTTCAAGCATTCCTTATGTATGGACTAGAGCTGAATAGAAAATCTGACTTTTAAATATGAGATTCAAGAAAAGCATAAAAAGGTAAACAGGAAAGATAAATCATTATGTGATTCAATAAGGTTAAACTGTTTACATTCCTACATCGAATTACAATATTTGTAATTCCTAAGAACTTTATCATTATTGGGCAGTTAGAAGGAATGTACAGAGATAGCGGGCATGTGTATGAGTTTATTATAATGGTATGATAACTAAAAAAAAAATCAGCGGTGAGAAAGAAGAATGCACTGAGAGAAAGGGATAGGGAAAGGAAGAACAGGGTAAATTATCTCATAAAAGAAAAGCAAAAAAGCTTTTTTACAGTGTGGAGGAGAAAATGGGGGAGTTATGGTGGCAACATCTGAGCTTTACACTCATCAAAGTTACCTCAAATGGAGAATAACATATACTCCCAGTTAAGTGTAGAATTGTATCTCACACTACAGAAAAGTAGAAGGGGAAGGGGATAAGGGAAGGGAGGGCTGAGAGTAGGGAGGACAAATTGGGAAAAGTGGTGGTCAGAAGCAAAACACTTTTGAGGAGGGACAGGGTGAAAGGAGAGAGAGAAAAGGATAAACAGAGAAAAATAGTATGGAGGGAAATGCATCATAATCATAATTGTGAAAAATTACATCAAGCTTTTTTTTCTATAAAGGCCTCATTCCTGAAATATATACATAGCTCAATCAAATGTATAGGAATACAAGTCATTCCCCAATTGATAAATGGTCAAAGAATACAAAAAGGCAGTTTTCAGACAATGAAATCAAAATTATCATTAATAATATGAAAAAATGCTCTAGATAACTACTGGTTAGAAAAAAATAAAATTAAAACAACTCGCAGGCACCCCCTCACATTTATCAGATTGGCTGATATGACAAAACAAGTGAAACGACAAATTTTGGAGAGGATGTGGGAAAATTGGACACTAAAGCATTGGAGGTGGAGTCGTTAACTAATCCAACCATTCTCGAGAATTTGGAACAATGCCCAAAAATCTATAAAACTGTGTATACTCTTTGATCCTTCAATTTTACTATGAGATCTGTATCCCAAAGAGATACAGATAAAAGGAAAATAACCTAAGAGCTATACGTACAAAAGTATTTATAGCAGCTCTTTTTGTGATGTCAAAGAACTGGAAATTAAGGAGATGTCCAGTAATTATGGAATGGCCGAGCAAGCTGTGGTATATGATTGTGAGGGAATACTATTGTGCTCTAAGAAATGGTGAGCAGGATGCTTTCAGAAAACCCTGGAAAAACTTACATGAATGGATGCAAAGTGAAGTGAATAGAACAAGGAGAACAGTGTACATAGTAACAACATTGTATGTTGATCAAATGTGAATAGCTCTTCTCAGCAATATAATGATCCAAGACAATTCTGAAATTCTTAGTTGAAAAATCTTATAAACCTCCAAATAAAGAACTAATGGAGTCTGAATATAGATCCAAGCTTTCTTTTTATGTTCTTTCTTGTCTGTTTTTTTTTATAACATGACTAATATAGAATATGTTTTGAATGACTGAATATGTATAACCTATGTCAAATTGCTTTGCCTTCTCAATAAAATATTTGTGTTAAAAGGAAGTTTGTTTTTATTTTTATTGTAATTGAGAATGTCAAAATTACTTCTGTAATGGTGTACATAATATATATATATACATATATACATATATGCGTGTGCATACAAACACATACACACACGTACCCCGATTAGGATTCATCTATGAGAATTAGCTCATAAATGTATACTAATAATCAAACTAATTAAAAGAGACAGCATGGAATAGTGTATCATGGGTAGGGCTCAGCATCAGGAAAACCTGGGTTCAAATCCTCCCTCTGAAACAATAAGTTATTTCACATTAGTGCACTAACAAAATTACTTTGATTGGCTTTCATTAGTAGTGCACTAAATGTTTAATAACTAGCTATCCAAAAACATGACATACTTTCAAGTTTAATGTGTGTTATTGGCATTTTCTCCATCATTTTCTGAACCATAGATAATCAAGAAAATAATACACCAAGCCCTGATTTACAATATTTGCCAATTTCTGAAGTGTAAATGAGTACACTGAAAATTTAAAAATCTCTTGATCCAGCACAGACCTTATTTGCTTATACTCTTAAAATATGTAAGTCATTTAATCTCACATTACCACAGGCAACTCTTTAATACTGACACTTATGGATGAGCTACAGGCCTGGAACTGTGTTTCACTGGTGAAATCATAAGACTTTAGAAAGCCT
Organism: Vombatus ursinus; assembly: GCF_900497805.2. Classification (NCBI taxonomy): domain Eukaryota; kingdom Metazoa; phylum Chordata; class Mammalia; order Diprotodontia; family Vombatidae; genus Vombatus; species Vombatus ursinus. The sequence continues at coordinate 12,159,892 of NW_020949613.1, read as the reverse complement.
GAGTGCTGTCCCCACTCCAACACACACTCAATAGTGAGACTTTATTCAATCTAAGAACTATAGGATCATCAGATTTGATCAAGGAGGGACATTTTCACATCTGGGTACAAACTCTCATTTTTCAGATGATGAACTGATACCAAAAAAAGGATAAGTGTTGAAGGACTGCTACTTGCACATGAAAGTGGCTAAAAAGCTGCCTTTGAAGTATGCCTAAATTTTAAGTTTCAGGAAAGTGATAGAGACATGACCTGGGCTTAGTACCTAGATTTTTAGACAAAGAAACACTCAGGTAAGCAAACTTCCTCTCCCAAATCTATGTGAAATTTATTGTCTTAGAGAGTTGTCTGAAGCAGTTCTATCAATCACAAATAGAAAGAAGGACCACTAAACTAATTCTGACCACTAATGACTAATTCTGGTGGGCTCCAGACTAACTTAGAAAACCACATATTAACATTATCTATGTTCTATTGCATTTTAAAATTATTTTGTTAAGTATTTTCCAGTAGTATTTTAATCTGATTCAACACATACATGGGGAGTATTGTGGACTGTCTTCATCCAGATATTTGACATCTCTGATCTGTAGGAGTGAGAGGTTAAATGTCTTGCCAAGTACCAAACAGCCAGTATAGATAAGAATCAGGATTTAAATCTACACCTGCCTCATTCTGTGGTTGGGTTTATTTGATCAAGTCTATATCCATTACTCCTCACTACTTTAATATCAGGATAATAAAATAAGATATATCGTGGTTTTTTTTTTCCTTCACCCACCTTTTTTTTTTGTTCTTCCTTTATTCAGTAGCTCTGAATAAACTACTGCAAAAATAAAGATTATTAGTTTCAAGTAAAGCCTCTGCGAAAGAAGTGAATGGAGGTATATCAGAAGGACTTATGGAACAAAGGAATATTTACCGATATACTTTCTTCAAATCATATGTTAAATATGGGAGTTGAGTAGAAAAAGTATTTTTTTCAAATGTAAATGTATTGCATTCATAACAGGCAGACTTGGATATTCCTCTGAATTAAATTATCATATTTAGTTGGGCCTCCTACCTCTAACAGGATACTGAATGCCTTTGATCAAATGGCATTTATTATTTACAGCATTTTCAATTTCTCAATTTATTACAGTAAGTACTATATCACAGATTAGAAAAATACAGAAGAAGCATTCTTTGGCAGTGATCAAGATTAGTTAAGCTTTAGTAAATTTCAACTTCTCTGTGTTCTTTATGTATGAATTAAGTGCTGCTAGAAATGGAAGTTCAAAATCATTATTCAAGTATTTTGATTTATACAGAAAATATATCAAGCCTGGTAGCACTCTTTGAGGAACATAATAGCATAGTGGGTGGGGAAATGATAGCAAATTCATATTAAGATTAGCAAAAATGTGACAGTGGAATGACAGATTTCCTTTGATTGGTTTTGTATATATGCCTTAAAATAAATTAGGCTTCTCATTATCTTTCAAAATAGATTGTATTATAGCATGCAATATCCAATGTAGCTTCAAATTATGTCCTTTCCACTACATTGCAGGTAGGTGATTTGCTAGTTGATGTTGTTTAGAGCTGCCTTCCAAGAGTGGTGATTTTTATTCCACACATCTACATATGCGGATATTCAAGTTACCTATTTTATTATTCAGAGTTCTTTTAGTTATGGAGAATGAGTGTTTTCTTGTATAATGAAGCTTTTTTTTTTCTTTTGTCAAAATCTATTCCCTTGCCATATATAACTGCAAAAGTATGAAAAACAGACAGATGCAATTTGCTAAATTCTTTCTTTTTACACTGTTACAATAAGCTTATAATTCAAACACTGATAATATTTGACCCTTCCAAGAAAAGCATTAGATAAATCAATATATTCTCATATAGCTTATGTCTACCAACATAAGAAAAATGTGTAAATGCTCATTTTGGTCTCTACTCAAACTCAGTCATGTTCAATTTAATACTTTCAACCTGCGCAGTGGCAGTGACAAGAAAAAAGAATTCACAGGAGGGAAATTGGGAAACACTTTTGGGTGAACAAACAACTGTATTACATGCTAAATTGCTTTGATTCGACAGTCAAAAGAGCACTGAGAAATGAATGCATTCCTTTTTATTTTATTTTTTTCAAATCAAAGCCAAGCGACATCAAGGCACTGTCTTCAGACTTAGATCTCTTCCTCAATGGGTGGAGTAAAGAATACATCAACAATAATCACCAAAACAATATGATGAATTCACAGTTTTTAAACAAAATGCATATTTTTTAATCTGAAGGACCACTGCATGTGGACAGAGGGCTCTTTAGTTTTATTTCCCGATCTATTGTAACCTCACCTCAGAAATTATACTTGATGATTTCTAAAGTCCCTTCTAGCTCTAGATTCTATCAAATATGAGCTATGGTCAATCTTGAAAATAAATTATGCACATCTATTTGTAATCAGATTTTTAACTTTAATTAACTAAAGAAAAGATAATAAGTGAATAAAGCATACTAAGATTTTTAAAAGATTCAATTTTGCCTCAATTTAGTTTATCACTTTCAGTAGAATTTTGGTTATAGTCATGAGACCAACTGAGAAATAAAAGTACTTAACAATTTCAGTCAATATAAAAAAAAGTCATAGTATTTTGTCTACTATTAGAAAACGAGTAAACATAAGGAAGTATATATAGAATGATTTTACATATATATGTATGTCTGTATTGTGTGTGTGTGTGTGTGTGTGTGTATGTATGTAATTTGTGTCTAATTGTAGCCATCTCTAGGGTGGAGGGGAGTAAAAAAAAAGAAAAAAAAAGAAATTTACATGGCAACTATTATATATTTAAGAGGAATAGCAAGTTGTACATAATAGATTTATAGTTTCATGTATAATTTTTAAAAATTATACTGTTTTAGAAATGCTTTTTTATTCTATAAGTTAAAAATAAAATAAATTAAATTAAAAAAAGAAAACTACTCTTTAAGTAATTTAGATAGAGATAGAGGTAAATTGATAGAATAAGTATTACTATTAAATATCTTGAGGTAAAATATCAGAGATGAAAAATAACTGGTAGGATATACTCAGTACATCCTAACATATGATTAGATATTATTAAATTTCAAAGAGAAATTTATCTTTTCATAAGTTAACTTGTATAAAATGCTTTGAAAACCTTTAACCACTATATAAATGCTGACTATTAGCTATTCTACTAATGTAACAACCTTTTCTCTCATGTAAATAAAAGGGAAACTGCCAATAATTTAAAATGCATGAAAATATCTATAATTAGTTTTAGAATATTGGACAAATAAACTTTAGTTTATAAATTGCTGGAAGTGATCCTAAACTTTCTGTAAGAAGTATTAGCTGTGGTCCAGAATTCTAAGTCCTAGGTCTATATGGATCAGACATAGCTTCAGTGGCTAACCAGAAGGCTCATAGCTCTATTTGGATTACTAGTTTTCATAGAATTTCAGTGAGATTCAGCATTCCAGGGATGGCCATCTCTCCTTGCCAAGTCAAAGAGAGGTGGTAATGTCCTTTATATGCCACTTATGTTGCCAAGAAGAGTCTGGAGGGAAAATGGTTCAACTCTGGTATCAAGAAGGTTAGAGTTACTGCCATTCAGATGCAGTTCTTATATGTTATGTAAACTTCCTTTAGATTGAGACCATTAGTCCCAGACCTGAATGATGACTAATTCTTGTAAAATAGAAAACTGTCATGGCTTAGAGATGGAGCTCCACAAGGAAAAACACAGCACAGGGGTGCTATCAGAGAGAAGGGATCTAGCAGAGAGAAAATAAAGCAAATAAACATTTTGATGGGATTCACAGTAAGAATTGGCAGTCATGAAGGATGGAAACAGGCTAGGTCCATGGGATCCTTGGTGGAATAGGGCTCTACACTATTCCTTTGTCTGGTGGATTTTTACAGGATTTTTATCTAGGTTAAGCAAGACAAAACATTGGGTAGTAGGAGTGAGAGCCTGGTCCTGGTGTACAGTTCAAAGTTCTGGGACCAATGCTGGTTCTTTTTGGGGGGATGACCTGGGGACCTTGCCTCTGAACTATGTCTTGAAATGGAGTTGGAGGATGTAAAAAAGCAGCAAGGAACTTGGAGTATAATAACTCTTTTCTCGGGTCTTATGGGTTAAACAATTATATTTCTGCATGTAGTTTACTTCTCACCCATAGTCATGGATAGGATAGGAGGAATGATGCAAAAATGGGGAGGAAACATGCTGAAAGCTCAGGCTCTCTTCAAAAGAAAAAGGGGAAAGGGAAAAGGGGAAAGGGCAGAAAGCAACATTCCTATTTACTTTTATAAGATAGTTGAAAGGAACAACTATTTCTCAAAACAGTCCATCATATAACAGTGGGAGCCCATCACATTATCTTAGGAGCAGAAATCATAAGTAAATTCTTTTTATCAGTGTATTCCAAAGGCTGTGACCATATCTTCCACAGGGAGATGATTCCAAAACTTGAGAACATCAGCTCAGCACCCTCTTATAGGTGTTTCAAGTAGGTCAGGAAACTATCCTGAATGAAGTCTCATATAATTGCTTTTTCAACCATAAAGCCAATGAAAATATTAGGTAAAAATAATCAGCAAATAAGATAGTGATAGGACTGTTAAAAAAAAGTTTTCAGGGGACAGAGCCAAGATGACAGAATAAAAGCAGTGACTTGCTTGAGCTCTCCGCAAAACCTGACCAACACCTGTAAAATGGCTCTAAACAAATTCTAGAGCAGCAGAACCCACAAAAAGACAGAGTGAAACAAATTTCTAGCCCAAGACAACCTGGATGATTGATTGGAAAGGTCTATTGCACCTGGCTGAGAGAGGAACACAGTTCAATGTGGGTGCACAGGCAAAGACCAGCCCGCAGCAAACCTGGAGCAGGCCTCAGAGGACTGAATCACAGGCAGCTCTGGCAGTTTCCAGACTTCTCAACCCACAAACACAAAAGACAACTTAGAAGGTCAGTAGGAAAGGTCTGTGACTGGGATGAGAGAAAAGTTCAGTCCTAGCCCCAGTCCCCCCCACAGCATCAGAGCAGCAGCTGCTTCTGGAGCTCTTGGCCCACAGACTGAGGGGGAATCAAGTGGCTGATCAGAGGGGAATTGCAGAGATCTCTTTGCTAGTGCTGTGGCAATTTTCTCTTGCTTTGCCTGTGCTTGGATCTGAATTGCGGTTCTAGGTGGCAATCCTGGGGTGAGGAGGAGCACTGGTCTGGTGGAGCTTGTAGTGGTGGAGGAGAGGAAATCCTCCTCACAATTCTATGGCAAAAAAGAGTGCTGCACAAGCCAGGAAAGGAGTAAACACCTCACCTTTGATCATACCATCTTGGAAGAACTGAAAAGTTACAGGTCCCTAGAAGTATCTCTGAAAATAGCTACACAAAATCCCTGAAGCTTAGGATAGTACATTCTCCACAATGGAAGTAGATCCCTACATTAACAAAGAGTTTATATCTCAAGTAATTGGCTGGGATCATTAGCAAATTGCGCAAAAAAATCAGACCATAGAATCTTTCTTTGTTGACAAAGAAGATCAAAACATAACAACCAGAAGACAACAAAGTCAAAATTCCTACATACAAAGCCTCCAAGATAAATATGACTTGGTCCCAGGCCATGGAAGAGCTCAAAAAAGGATTTTGAGGAGCAATTAGGAGGAGAGGAAAAACTGGGAAGAGAAAAGAGAGTGATGCAAGAAAATAATGAAAAAACTAGTCAACAGCTTGTTACAGGAGACCCTCAAAATACTGAATAACACCTTAAAAATAGCCTAACCCAAATGGCAAAAGAGGTCCAAAAAGTCAATGAGGAGAAGAATGCCTTAAAAAGTAGAATTGGCCAGATGGAAAAGGAAGTCCAAAAGCTCACTGAATAAAATAATTCCTTAATAATTAGAATGGAGAAAATGGAAGCTAGTGACTTTATGAGAAATCAAAACATTGTAAAACAAAACTAAAATAATGAAAAAATAGAAAACAATGTGAAATGTCTCACTGGAAATAAAAAACTGACCTGGAAAATAGAACCAGGAGAGATAATTTAAATAATATTGGACTATCTGAAAGCCATGATCAAAAAAAGAGCCTAGACATCATCTTTCAAGAAATTATCAAGGGAAACTGCCCTGATATTGCAGAAACAAAGGACACAATAGAAAATGAAAGAATCCACCAGTAACTTCCTGAAAGAGATCCCCAAAGAAAACTCCTAAGAATATTGTAGCCAAATTTCAGAATTCCCAGGTCAAGGAAAAAATATTGCAAGCAACCAGAAAGAAACAATTCAAGTATTGTGGAAACTCAATCAGGATAACACAAGATTTGGCAGCTTTACCTTAAGGGACTGGAGGGCTTGGAATATAATATTAACATAATGTAATATAATTAATATATCAATATTAATATAATTTTAAAATTATAATTGAATTAAATCAATTTATTAGCTATATTTTAATTCAATATTTTAATTTAATATAATATAATTTAAATATATTATATTCAATATATAATGTATATTAATAAACTAATATTTAAATTAATATAATAATATTATCATATATAAATAATGCAATATAATAATATCTTAATATGATATAGTACTCCAGAGGGCAAAGTAGATAGGATTACAAACAAGAATCACTTACCCAGCAAAACTGAGTATAATCCTTCAGGGGAAAAAATGGATATTTAGTGAAATAGAGGACTTTCAGGCATTCTTGATGAAAAGATCAGAGCTGAATAGAAAATTTGACTTTCAAATACCAGACTCGAGAAGCATGAAGAGGTAAACAGGAAAAAGAAATCATAAGGGACTTATTAAGGTTGAAATGTTTACATTCCTACATGGAAAGATGACATTTGTAACTCATGAAACCCTTGTCAGTATTAGGGTAGCTAAAGGGAAAAATTTATGTATGTATGTAGATAGATAGAGAGATAGAGAGATAGAGAGATAGAGAGATAGATAGATAGATAGATAGATAGATAGATAGATAGATAGATAGATAGATAGATAGATAGATAGATAGATAGAGGGCACAGGGTGAGTTGAAGATGAAAGGGTGATATCTGGAGAATAAAATTAAAGGGTGAGAGAGGATTATACTGGGAGAAGAAGAAAGGGAGAGGTAGAATTTGGTAAATTATCTCACATAAAACAGACAAGAAAAGGTTTTTACAGTGGAGGGGAAGTGGGGAAAGATGAGAGGGAATGAGTGAATGTTATTCTCATTGTATTTGGCTTAAGGAGGGAATAACATACATTCAATTGGATATGGAAATCTATCTTACTCTACAGGAAAATAGAGGGAAAGGGGGTATGAGAACAGGGGGATGATAGAGAGGAGGGCAAACTGGGGAGCAAACATTTCTAAGGGGGGACAGGGTCAAAAGAGAGAATAGAATAAATAGGGTTCAGGATAAGATGAAGGGAAATATAGTTAGTTTTTCACAACAACAACAACAAAAAAAATCAAATATGTTTCTTGATCCATGACAGTGGAGCCACCTCATTTGGATTCTAACATCAGAGAATCCAATATATTATATGAAGAAGTAAAATTTGCACTAAAGAATAAAAAAGAGATGGACAAAGAAATTGAACTAGACCAAGCAGACATGGGAGAAGTCTGTAAGAAGGCAGTCTAACCTTAAAAGCATTAAGGAATTGATTCCCATAATATCTGAAAGATGGAAAAGATAACAAATGTTTGGAAAAATCACAAATTTTATTGGTACAGAAGTGACCTAGAAAGTGCCAATATAAATATCAATGTACAAACTGATTTTTTTAAAATTTCTATACAGTATCTATGAGAATAATTCACACATATGCCAAGGTTTAATGGAAGTGTGAGAAGGTAACAGGCAATTTTTCATAAGTGATATTTTATCGAAGACAATATCTTTTTAGTAACATTGTTTACTGAAAGATGCAAAGAATATATATCCAACTGTGTTTATTGTTTGATATTAAAAAAATTCATTTGGTAGAGAAAAAAAGTTTTAAGTTTATTGGTGCTATTGGTTTGAAATCATCTCTCTACTTTTAATAAATATGCTGGATTTTTACCATGTCCCATATTCACTTCATGTGAAGCAAGCAAATCTCTGTCTTCAGAGCTCATAGCAACAGGTGTACATTGAATTACTAAATAGTTGAAACACCCTTTTTGCTAAACCTTGCAAATATTATTACATAGAGAATACTAATTAATTCAAAGGGAGATTATTTTGAATAATCAATTTGAAATTCATAAGAATTGTACTAATTAAACATTTATATCTTATATTTTATCTTCCTACAAACCCACCTTATCAAAACATTTTACATTTTCTCATTCATTTTTAAACCATGCCTTGTTGGGTTTCTCATTTTTCTTCCTCTTTTTCTATTCTTTGCCAAAAGATGATCCTTTTATATTGTACTCTATGTTGACTTCAGCTTTGGTCAATACAATCCCTTAAAATTTATTGAAATACTAAAGAGAACAAAGGCACAGTGAAATCCACTCACACTCAGGCATGTGTTTAACATAATAAAGAAATACCAGGCCAAAGATGTAAAGACATGGATCCTTTGCCCTTTTTATTACTATGACTCTTACAGTCATTTAACTTCCATTTGTTCAATGTAAAAAAATGTCATTTATGTTTTCTGCTTACTTTACAATGAATTCTCTTTAGAAATTTTTGTTTAGAACATTGAAAGGAGTATAGATACAGTCCAGAGCCAATGGAACTTATAAAATATAATTTGTCAACTCCTTTCTGAATTATGGTCCTTGCCTTTGGAAAATCATTAACTGGCTCTTGCCATATGCTTTTGCCTTCATGAAAAGCAGCAAGAATAGGGTCCTGTAATCATGAGAGTTAGTTTTGAGTCCTGTCTGCCCCAGTGACTTGCTTTAAGATTGTCATCAAGTCACTTGACATTTTAAATCCTCTGTTTCTTCATCATTATAATATCTATAATCATTGTACTACCTCTATTGCGAAATTTTTATGAGAAGCAAATTAGGTAATGCATTGTAGTTTAATAATTAATAAAGGGAGATCATTCTTTGTTTTACCTGAAACTATCTCTAACACTTTTAAAGGGAAGAAAGAAAAGAGGAAAATAATACTAACTATGAGAAAGATATGATTCACATTTATAATAGCAAATATTCACAAGTGTTAGGACCCATATATTTCTCTAAAGATAATATTACTTTATAATTTTAAAAACAATAAAATAATAAATTTAAATAATTGAATTTTAATTAAGTGGCTTTAATATAAAATTCATGCAAATTATTTTAAAGGTTATAAAATAATACTACCTCTATGCAGATGGATTATTATTATTATTAGTTATTACTATTATCATTATAACTGAGCTTTATATAGTATGTTATAGTAACTTGACCTCTCAATGCTTTATGAAACCCTCTAAAACTATGTTCCAGAAAATGTAGTTTGTTCACCCTGTAATTCTCTATATCAATGAAATTACAAGTTACATATTAAAAACAGGTGGTATTGTCAGACTTTTTTTGTAATAGATTAGCCTCAGCAAGGCTAAGTAATTTACCTAAATTCATGTAGGTATTAAGTGTTTTGGTAAAATTTGAAAATGAGTCTTCTTTACCCCAAGTTCTGTTTCCTATCCACTACTAATAGTGCTTAATTCTATTGCCTACCTCTCATTTCTTTTTCCATTTTTTCTTCTACCTCTCTCATTTGACTTTTAAAATCCTTCTTGAGCTCTTCTAAGAAGGCTTTTTGGGCTTCAGACCAGTTCAAATTCCCTTTTGAGGTTAAAGATGTGGGTTTGTTGACGATGTTGTCCTCTTCAGAATTTCTGCCTTGCTCTTCACTGTTCCTATAGTAACAATCTATGGCACATTTCTTTTTGGTCATGGTGTTTGCTTATTTCCTGGTCTTTAAAGAGATTGACCCCTGCTGGGGAGCAGAGGGCACTGATCCAAGCTTCTTGTGTTGGGAGTTTTGTCCCTGGTCACTGTCTTTATGTGCTGGGGCCCCCGATGTTGGCAGTTGGAGGCTGTAGGGTTCTGGCAGCTTACCTGGTGTTGGACTGGAATCAGCAACACTGGAACTGTAGGGGTAGGATTGCTTAGTGTGGCCCCTGGAGATTTCCTATTCACCTAGTCCTTTTCTTCCTTTCGCTTTCTTCAGCTCCTTTCAGATGGGTATTGCAGGATGTTTATCCACCTGGGGCCTGTCGGAACACTGCTTCCCAGAGTTTTGCTAAGGCACTGGGAGACCCAGTTATAGAATGCCGAGCCACCTTGTGGTTTCCCAAGCTTTTTTCCATTGGTTCCCCTACCCTCACTGAGGCACTTGGGGGTCCTGGCGTTGGTGTTTGCCTGCTCCACCACCTGAGTTTCAGGATCTTCTCGTGGTATGCTGAGGTGAGGCTTTCCACTAGCTTGCGGGGATGTCTCCATTCTGTACTACTTCCCTTCCCCCAGGGCAAGAGGTGCCCTTCCTGTTAATTCCTCAGGCTACCTTGGCTAATGGACTGTGGACAGCTATTCCAGGGTTTTTCCTGGGGTGATATGTTCGGGGCTTTTCGATTGTGCTTAATTCTCAGTAAATTTGGTGGAGGGTGAACAGGCATGAGGCAACTAAAAAGATGCTTTTGACTGAACTCTGTTACTTCATGTTGTGTTACTTTGTACTTGATTCCATTTCTAACCTCCTAATATGGATATTTTCTTTTTTTAACCCTCTTTTCTCTCCCATGGGGACCTTCTATTTTTTTTTAAGCAGTTGGGGTTAAGTGACTTGCCCAGGGTCACACAGCTAGTGTCAAGTGTTTGGTCTAAGGCCAGATTTGAACTCAGGTCCTCCTGACTTCCGGTCTGGGGCTCAATCCACCATGCCACCTAGCTGCCCCCTTCACCCCTGGGGATCATAAAGATTTTAATTACCATGTCACTGCAGCTGACTCCAAATCTATGATGTGTCCTATAGTCTAAGTTTCAGAATGATAACACTGCCTATAGGAAATACCTGATTGGATGTCCCACAGTGTACATCAGTAGTGCCTAAACAGAGTTTATTAGTTTTCTCCCTAAAGCTAGTCCAAATTCTGACTTTACTTTATCTCTTTGACTACATTCTTCCTTGCTCAAGTTTAAAACCTGAAAGTTGTCTCTCTATCAATCATCTCTCAAATTTATTTAATTATCCAGTCCTTTGGATTTTTATATCCACATCTCTCACAGTTGTCTTTTATTTATTCTCTCTGTTATTGCCCAAAGTCAGGCTATCACTACTTCCCACTTGGTCTATTGAGATAGCTTACAAAGAAGATTTACTTCATTCACCTCTTTTTCTATTTCCTTCTTGATGCTACTGACAGAATATGTTGCTAAATTATCTCTCCTTGTGACTCAAAATTATAGAACTGCATTTTTGGAATTTACTATGATAGTCAACTAGTCTAATCCATACCTTCTATAATATTACTCACAAGTACCCCTTAGTCACTGTTTTGCTGGTTGAATATTACTTAATATTAAAATTCAAATTATTTGTGTGATACTCATAGCTCTTATAGAGGTAGTGTGATAGGAAATATTTAACAACCTGTTCCCAAGGACAAAAAAAAATGCTACAGGCATATGATTCAGTCTAATCTGAATAATTAACATTTTTCCATCACTGTCTTAAGTCTTGAAATCAACAAAAATATGTAAAGCCCTAATTTAAAGCATTTGCTCAATTCTCAATTATAAATACTCACACTGAAATTTTAACAAGCATATCTCATGGACTAATATGAATAAGCTCCAGTAAACTCCTGCTCTGTATCCTGATGGCATCTTAACTTTTTAGAATTATCATTACTTGCCACCATACACTGTGTTAAGGTCAAATTGCACTACTTTCTGTCCCTGAAACCTATCTTATGCTTTCCCATCTACATTCATTTGCTCAGGCCATTCACTATAGACTTCTTCACTCAGACCCCTTAACAATGAAGTGCTGTTGAAGACTCTCCCTACCTGTCAGTTAAAGGATAATTTTGTTCATTAACATTTAGAGTTCAAAGGGACCTTAAATTTCTGGTGAAGTCACACCTTCTTATAGATGATGAAACTAGGCCACAGTAAACTTAAGTGACTTCCAGAGTTCACATATAGAAAGTAGTAGAGCTGAGATTCAAACTCAAATTCTCTAATTACAAATCAAGTAGGAAGTTTTCCTTAGTACTTTGGTCAGTAATAATCTTCTCCTTTATATGTCCCATAGCATTTTGTTTTTCTACACCTCTCACATGTTTATTACAAAACACTTCATCTTAGGGTCATTTATGTTTTTATCTTCTTTCTAATATCTAAATTGAATGAAATAAGAATCCATACCTTATCTAAATGTTTGTCTCCCCTAAACAATTGTATACAATGCCCTGAAAAAGAATAGGCCTTTATTAGAATAAAAATTAAGATTCAGTAGAAATTAAATACAGTAGCCCCAAATTTTATAAACACATGAACACAAACAAATGTAGAAGGATAAGCATAGTGCCTGCCTATCTCATAGTATGTGCTTAAACGCTCATTGACTGATTTAATCTCTCAGGGCTTCAGTTTAGCCATCTTTGAAGTGAAGTAGTACTGGATGGCCCCTAAAGTCCCTTTCAGCTCTTATCAATTATCTTATGTTTAAGACAAAGGGCCATTTCCTAATAGATCAGTCATATATAGATAAGAATGGTTTTCAAAGGAAAAAATGTGAACTATCAAAAATGATAGTTAAAAAATCATTAAGAGAAATGTAAACTAAATTTGGTGTTCCATCTCCCACCCATCTATTTGGAAATAATGATAAAATATGGAAATGTTAGAAGGACTATGGAAAGAGAAGCCCATTGATAAACTGTTAATGGAACAATAAAGTTACATAACCATTCTGGAAAACCATCTAGAATTTTTGGAGTTAACTCATTAACTCACTAAACCTTTGAATCAGCAGTACTATTACTTACTTCATATCTCAAGGAAAGAAAAATATCATAGTACAACTATCTCATAGTTGTATTACATAGCAGTAATTTTCATGTTAGCAAATTAAAAAAAAGTAAAAGAAAGTAGATATCCTTCATCTTAGGAATGACTGAAAAAAATTGATATATGTCTGTAATGAAAAACAATTGTGCTAAAAAAATGAACATGAAAAATCCAAAGAAACATAAAATGATTTTTATGGAATAAAACATTATATAGTGTCTAGGAGACCATAGAAGCAATAGTTACAGTAATGAAAACAAAATATGAAGACAACCAAAGTCAAATCAATCACAAGGAACAATCTTGGTCTTTGAGAACAGAAATGAAACTCATTTCTTTCCTTTAAATAGTGAGGGGTGAGAATTTTTGAGCAGAATGTTTGCATATTCTCCTAGGCAGGGCCATTTGGTTGGTTTTGAATAACTGGATTATATGATTTAAAGCAGGCTTCATTTTGAGTAATATTCATTAGATATTGACTATCCTTTCAGATACATCAGTTCAATTTTAAAATTAAATTGTTGGCTTTAATTTACATTAGTTTAATGAAGGAATGAATGAGTGAAATGCTCACTGAACCAATTGCCAGCTCCACTAACTTCTTTAATATGTTCTTTGAATTAAGTCCTCCTTTTCATTTCAATAATAATTGTATGCTTAGAACAGTGTAATAAGTAGGTGTCCAAACTCAAAGATTTTTTCTCTCTTTCAAGGAACAATTTAATTAAGGCACAGTTGTATTTTATTTACCTTATAAGAAAAAAAGTGAAAGAAAACTACTACGTCCTAAAACACCTTTAATGTAATATTTATACCTTAAACACAAATTGGCTTTCAAGACAGTCCTTACCTGTTTTACTTTCATCCTTACTGCCATTCCTGTGTTACTTTTCATCTTTGCTCCCATTCTTTCTCTGTTTCATTCTAAGACCGTTCTAATTGATTTGTCGAATAGGCATAGACTATAGCAGTTGTCCTAGTAATTCCATATAGGACTGTATGGCCCACAGGAAAAAGTCCCCTTTTAAGTTCCAAGACAACAATGAAAGTTGCACAAATTAAATCTACACTACTAGTAAGGGGCTTTTTTTAATCTCCCAAAACATAATTTTTCATTGAAAAGGCACATTTGTTGGATTATGAAATGTAATAGGATTGTGGATTTATTAGCAGATAAATGAATTACAGTATTGATTGTGTACATACCATAGTCCTATTATATTTCATAATACAACATATTTGTGTGTGTGTGTATATACACATATGTGTGATTTATATTTGTAGATTCATATGCACTTACGGGCATATGTGCACATGCATACATGCACACGTACATACCTCAACCAATACATACACACATACAATTTAGCATCAAGAATAATTTTATTTACTTTCTGCCACTAGATTAACTTGGCTGACTAGCAATATGGATAATATAATAATAAATGTTGTTATAGCTGATGTTTTCCTCCTGCTATGTGGATCTTTTTCCTTAAAAAAGGATGGAATAGTACTTGTTAAACATTATGATTTAAAAAAAAAACAATCAGAATGCTCATGCAAATTATTATTATTACTTGTTTGTCAGGGGAGCATTTAATGACCCTTAAATTAAACTCTGAACATCTGAAAATGAACCAAATTATTCCTAGGTAGTGATGATAAAATGGCCCAATATAGCATATAGCCAACCACTGTCCATTGGGTCAAATAATACCCTTTATAGCAATGCATCCCATTGCACTTAAGGGCCCTTCTGGGGGGCTCAGAGTCAGAACATCAATTCAACTCTGTCATTTTGTCCTAAATATAGCTCTTTATAGTTCAAAGCACTAACATTGGTTTTCCAAGTGCTATGTTCAAACTCATTTTCTGTTGGCAAGTTATATCTTTTATATCTTTCCCAATGCTGAAATGCATGTGTAATGTTTATTGCAGTATAGTTGATTACCTTGAAATTGTTTTGATCTCATGTAAATTTACAATTATCTATTCTGTGATTGGTGTTTACAGTTGGGGAAGCAGAGTATTTTTGCTTTTTACAGGTGATGCATGAGCATATTTTTCTTTGTTCCTTGAAAGAAAGGAAGTATGCTGTTATGTAATTTATAAAAATTCACTACTTCTAAAGAGCAATCAATTCTGAGAGATAAGGCATACTCATTACTTCTTCAATACTCAATTGATCACAGAACATTTATACAATTTTATTTTGAAATCCTAGATTCTAAATGAGTTAGCAAGTTCCTGTTATTTTATCAAACATGGTTGCATAAATTCAGTGAAATCTCCTTAATTCACCTTATCTGAGAATTAGATTTTGTAGAATGTGATAAAAAGCCTGGTGTCAGTCCACTAACTCACCCTTTACTTTCCTATCGACTTGTAAAAATTGTTGTCTTACATATCCTTCCTTCATACAGCATATCAAAACACTGAGTTGTATCATATTGTCCTGTAAACCAGCAATTATTTTCTTAGGTTCATTACCCTCATTAGTGTCATTAGGATTCTAACCACTAACTATGGGAATCCTGAAGTGCTCTATCCTGGGTTTTCTTCCTTTATTTTTCAACCATGCCTCTCTTTTTGATGTCATCAATTCCTGTGGATAATAATCTAATCTGTTCTGTTATTATCTTTATACAAATGATTCCCTATTCTATATGCCCAGCTATGTCTTCTAACTTAGAATACAAGAATTTTCTTATATTCACCCCTCTCCCCTTATGGTCTTCTTGTTCCAGACAAACTGCCTTCCTTACTAAGCCCCAAACACATTTAATCTCCAGCATCTATGCCTTTTCACAAGCCATTCCCAATGACATTACTACATACACTCCTGTCCTCCACCTACTGGAATCCCTACTTACTTCCAAAACTCAGCTCACATGCCAAATCCTATATGAAGCCCTTCCTTATCTTCCCAGTTTTGAGTACCCTCCTCATTCACATTCACATATCCCACATCATTCTCTCTGTTTCTTCCTTCTTTCCTTCCTTCCTCTTTCTTTCATCTTTCTTCCTTCCTTCCTTCCTTCCTTCCTTCCTTCCTTTCTCTCTCTCTCTCTCTCTCTCTCTCTCTCTCTCTCTCTCTCTCTCTCTCTCTCTCTCCCCCTCCCTCTCACACACACATACACTCACAGACTTGACTTATTTATGTACATTTTTTCCAATAGAATTTGGTGAAATGCTGAAGTGCCTTATACTAAGAATTGCTTATTTCTTCAATTCTGTGATTTATAGAAATGATAACCAGTCAAGGGTATAGGAATCTATTTTCTGGTGCTTACATATCTTTTTGGCACATAGAAGGACAATAACAGCTAGGTTTCACCAGGTTGAGAGGTAGAGGTGATCATATAGGTAGTAGGCTGTCAGACTATCCACCACATGATCTTTTGGGACTGTTTGGGTAGCACTAATGGTGAAGCTGTGAAAAGCAACAAGAACCATTCCATCTGATATAGAAAAGAAAGACAATGATGCTCACAGTAACATATCACTATCTGATATACAAAAATCTTACTTAAGTTTTTTTTAAAGAAATAACATTAGTGTGCTTAGAATGTTACACAATAAGCCTTAGTTTGAATTTTAGGATCCTGGAGTTCCTCTTGCTTAATTGTTATCTTTAGACATATAAAGTACCCTCCCCTTTCCCTATCTCTCACTCAACCTCAGTATTACCTTCCATAAGAGATTACCTCCCTTTTGCACTGCATATATCTTATACATGATTTTTTCATATTATCTCCCTCATTAGATTAGAATGTGAACTCCTTGAAGGTATTTTTTTGTCTTTCTTTCTTTTCTCAGGGCTTACCAAATTGCCTAGCACATAGTCAGCACACTCTAAGTACTTTTCAATCAATGGGAATGGATTATCAAAGGACACAGGCAAAACATTCACTCCATGTCTGGCTTACATTCTATAGGAAGTGATGATGGGAATGAGAGTGTTTACATGTGCATATATTTGTGTATCCAAAATATAAATTGTATAGATAGGATATACATTTAACATAATATATGTTGTACTTCTATATATGGTATATAATATACTGGAACAGGGGAAGCATGGCAATTGACCCTAGCATTAGGGCAATATTTAATGTGGAAAATGGAACTTGAGATTAGCTTTAAAGGAAGTCATATGTTCTGTGAGGCAGATTTGAAAGAGAATGCACTTCAGGCATGGTGGGAGAACCCATGCAAAGTCACAGACTGGAGATGCAACATTAAGTGTGAAGGATGGCAAGTGGCCAAGTTGACTGTACAGTATAAGTTTGAGGAGAAGTAATATTCAGTCATCTTTGAAAGAAAGATAAGAATAAGATTGTGAATGGCTTTAAATGCAAGGACTATTTCTGTTTGTTTTTCTATTTGTTTGTTTGTTTGTTTTTTTACCTTAAAGGCAATGAGAACCATTTCTTGGGCAAGGAAGTGACATGACATGATTAGACTTGTGCTTTAGGAATTTTTTTCTTATCAAAATGGTGGATTCTGATAGGCTTCTACTCAGATCATGTATTTTGGTTGTCTCCATTTTCCATTTTAATTCCCCAAAGCCAACAACAGCTGGTAAATCTGATGCTTGTGTGAGTGTAGCATGCCTGCTGCTGAACTTACTACTTCTGCAATTAACCTATATTAACGTCTTGCATTAAATTCCCCCATATCCTGGACTAGCTAACCTTATTGTTACTTAAGGTAGTTGTTCATCTTTTTTTTTTCTTTTCATACATATACGCTTATTGTTTTTCGATCATTTCTTTGACCAGGTATTCAACCAACTCTGTTACTCTATTTTGGGGTTTTCTTGCCATAGATACTCTAATGGTTTGTTATTTTCTTCCCCAGTTCATTTTATAGATGAGAAAAGAGAGGTTAAGTGACTTGTCTAGGGTAACACATCTAGTAAGTGTCTGAGGTAGGATTTGAACTCAGTTCTTCCTGATTCCAGTCCTGGCACTCTATCTATTGCACCACCTAGCTGCTCAAGATAAACAGTAGTATTTCTTAACACCTTAACCTTCTTCAAGTTTAATTTGGGCATGACAGGGCACTTAAAATGACTGCCACTTCCTACAGAATTTTAAGCCTTGCATTATTATTTCTTTCAAATATACATAGAAACACTGCACCAGGCACAAGAGAGTTGGGTCCTAGTCATTATATTTTGAAGAATCTCATAAGTGGTTTAGCAAATAGAATAAAATAATTTGTAACAAATGCTTTTCATTGTTGTAATGCAAATCTTCTCCTAAAGCAATGCTTGAAAATAATGTGGCAGCCTTCATTTTTACTATGGCTAAATATTTCCTTATTCATTTTATTAATGTGCTTATTCATTCCTTCTTAGTTGATAATGTAAATATAAATCTCCACAAATTGGTAGTTAATTATCACAAATTAGGAATTTGCTGGAGGCACCATTGAAGAAAGAATATTGTAATTTAGAATCAAGAAACCTTTGTTCAACTTTTGAATCCTGGCTCTTGTTGTACACATTTGCTCTATGTGTCTAAGCAAGCCACTTCACCACAATGATCCTCAGTTTTTTTCATCTATCAAGTAGAGATAAATAATTCTTCTCTCAAAGGGATGCAGTACCCTATATGAAAGGGAGTTATTGTTAACCTGAATCAGTGACATTCTGTTGACCTTCCTAATATGTGCAATCATAAGTAGACACTCCAATTGAAAGAACACTACCATTACACACATACATATACATACATCTATGTCTTTTTGAGTGTGTTTGATCAATTTTTTCCCCTACTTTATGAAAACTGTTGGAAAGCTTTCTGACATGTACAGTATAACAGCGTAGCATGTAGGTGAGCCCTTATATCCATCTTACTTACTTATAGCCCATCTTTTTTAATCATTCAATTCGTTGATGACATTCTTTACTCTGTTTTACCTTGTCTGTGATATGTGGCAGCTTGGTCATTTGCACTATGTGCCTCTCTAGATCTCTGCGAATAATGCATATTTAAAAAAAAAATGGATGTTATTCTGTTCCACAATTTATATGCATAAAATGCCACATGTAGAATATTGGTATTGTGATTACATAGTAGATGGAGAGTTTTCCTTAGAGTAAAGAGGACCTGGGTTCAAATCTTGCCTCTAACATTTAAAGGTAATTTGACAAAGCAAATCATTTAACTTCTCAGTGCCCTCAGCAATTTTTTATGATTATAAATATTGGAGCAGATACTGTTCTGCATTGATAGAGAAAGTTCTCAATAGGACCCCCCTACAGAAATCAAATTTTAAGTCACGTAAAAAAAACAAAAACAAATATTTCCATTGCTATTAAAATAAAATTTAGTTACTTTGGGCAACAGTTATATGATGACCTTCCAGAATGGCAGGTGGTTGACTGTCTTTGACTCTTACAAGTAGTAAGTATAGGCACTGGTATCCTTATTCCTGATACCCTTTTATTGCCAAAGTTTCTCTGAGAAGATTTGTGGACAAGCCCCTCTCTTGGCTCTTGATGGTGATCCAGACACATTGGCACTATATCACTTACTGCCAGATATCACAGCATCCATGGCCTGGCAGTGAAGATAAGACTCAACATACACATTCTTACTTCATTTCAGTAGAATTTGATTAACAATGGCAAGATAGGCTGGCTGATGGAATGGGGAGAAAAAGGATGGAGAATAAAAATGTAATTGTTTTTTGGTTCTGTTTCTTTGGACATGAGATTCACAATATATTAACTGTTGCCACTTAATGACTTTTATCTAACATTCATTCTCTGTGGAGGACAAATCCTACATCTTGATTGAAGAAGATAGGACAACATTAACAAGTTCTTTCCCCATGAAGTCTCTCTGTTAATGACATTGTGGCTCAGTCCTTACTGAGATTGTTCATCCTTTGAGGTCTTTGCAAATATATAATAATGATAATGAACGAAGTGTTTCAATGAGGAAAATATTTTATAATAAATAGGTCCAGAATCATCTTTAGTCCATAGATATCTCATTTAAAAGCTTCTTTAACAAAAATTCAATAGCTGAGACAATATTAACAATTTTGTTTTAGATGATTTTCTTTTGTTCTTCTGTTTTAATAGGACTATTTTCATTAACATTTTATTCATATATTTTTCAATTTATTACTTATTTTATTTTATTTTATTTTTAAATTTTGTGTTCCAAATTCTCTCTATCTCTCCTACTCCTACCCCCATTGAGAAGAAAAGCAAATTATCAATTAATTATACATGTGAAATCATGCAAATAAATTTCCATTCACCATTTTAGAAAAAAAAAAGCCCAAATATGAGGAAAATGAGAAAATTATACTTGAATTTGCACTCAGAGTTCATCAGTTGTCTCTCTGGAGGTGAATAGCAGGTTTTTTCATCATGAGTCATTTGGAATTGTCTCAGATCAGTATATTGATCAGAGTAGCCGAGTCTTTCACAATTGATCATGATTACGTTATTGCTATCACTGTGCAAAATGATCTCACAGTTCTTACTTTACTTCACTTTATTTTGTGTCAGTTCATGCAGGTCTTACCATGTTTTGTTTTATTTTGTTTTGTTATTTTTTTCCCCTGTAACCACTCATCTTGTCATTTCTAATAGCACAATACCACTCTATAACAACCATATGCTATAATTTATTCAGCCATTTCCCAATAGATGCATTTCCTCATTTTCTAATACTTTACCACCATAAAATGTGCTGTGATAATTTTTGTACATGTAAGTCCTTATGTTTTTTCTTTGCTTTCTTTGGGGAAGGACCTACTGTGGCATTCCTGGGTGAAAAGGTATGCACAGTTTTGTAGCTCATTGAGCACAGTTCCAAATTGTTCCCCAGAATGGTTGGACTGGTTCACAAAGCCACCAGAAGTTTATTAGTGCACTTATTTTTCCTCATCCTCTCCAGCATTTGTCATTTCTGATATCTGTGAAGTCATACCTCAGAATTATTTTAATTCGCACTTCTCTATTCAGTAGTGATTTAGAGCATTGTTCACGACTATAAATAGCTTTGAATTCTTCTGAAAAGCATCTGTTCATATCTCTTGACAATTAACAACTGGGTAATGGCTCCTATTTTTTTATAAATTTGACTCAGTTTATTTGAGAAATGAGGCCTTTATCAGAAGAAAAAAACTTTCTGTAGTTTTTTTTTTTAATATTAATCTATTGTCTATAGTACCTTTTAGCAAAATGTGTTTTCCCTGATTATTATTTTTTTTAATTAGGACTATTTTTGCTATTCCTTTGTTTGAGATCATGATTATAAATACTACCTTTTTTTTTTTCAGATGAAGCGTAATAGACTCTGTTCCAGTGTCTTTCTATTTCAAGTGTATCTTTTGCAAAAAAACAAAACATAACAACATATTGTATTCTGGTTTCTAATACATTCTGCTACATGCTTTTGTTTTATGGGTGACTTCATCTCGTTTACTTTCACAGTTATGATTACTAACTGTGTAATTCCTTCCATCCAATTTTCTTCTGTTTTTCCTTCTCTTTCATTTCCTGTCTTTCCTCAAAAGTCTGTTTTGCTTCTGGCCACTGCCTCATTTATTTTGCTCTCCCTTTTTATGTGAGTGTGTATCTTGTCCTTCCTGCCACTGTACTTCATTTTTTTCTTTTTTTTTTTCTCATTTTCCCATTTTTTTTTAACTTTGAACTTTATATTAAAATTGGGCTCTGCTCACCTGAGGTTAAGAAGGCATGTCCCAAGCTTCAGGCTTTATCATGCTGCTGTTTTCAGAGATAGTTTTGGGAATCTGCAGGTATTTAGTGCTTCCAAAGCACTGTCATCAGGGGAGAGGCCTCATCACTACTCTCTTGGTCTGTGTTCTGGTCTTTACTCAGAAAGGACCCCTGCTCCCCTGTAGCTGCAAGCAGTAGTGATCCTCTTGGCCCTGCAACTGTAACCTGGTCCCCTGCTCTCCTGTAGCCATAAGTGCTAGGGCTGATCTTTGATTTGCAATATGATCCAGAGCCCCTACTCCTTTGTGACTGACCACAAGGACTCTCCTCTGCCCTGGATGTTCAACCCAAAATTGTGTATGAGTAATAGAGTTGCCAGTCACCACCATTTGTACCCACTGCCATGAATGGGTCCCCTGTGATTTATTTCTGACCAATTGTCCAACCCTCTTAGCATTGTGAGGCCAAGAACTCTCAAATCTGCTGCAGTTTCTTCTGTTGTCCTTGCAGCTCTCTCTAATGCCCGTCTCTGTTGCTCCTGGAGTACTCTGGGCCAGCTCCCAATTGCTGTCAGAGATTTCTCTTTCCCATCTGCTATGTTGTCTTAGGCTTGGAAAAACTTTCACTCTGACTTTTTGTTGTCTCTGTCACTTCAAAATATAATTTGAGGAGTTATTTTAAAGTTATTTGGAAGGTAATGTTGGGAGAGTTCAGCAGAGTTGCTGCCTATACTCTGCCACCATGGCTTTCTTTTTAATAATACTTTTAAAAAGTAACTTGAAAGTTCTGCTGAAAGAAAATTTACTGTAGAAGTGAAAACTTACCTTAGTCTTCAGTGATATGCACATATTGGTTGTTAATGCATGTGTACATGTTGTGTGTTTTTGTGTGTATGTGTTTGTGTGTGTATCATTGGAAGCCCAGCTATTATTTTTTGGCAACTGTGAGCATAGGACAATGAAAGAAAAACTTTTTTCAAACGAATGAAATTATCCTGATGTTTTGATCAATGCAAACTGGAGTGACCTTACCATAAGAATTTCCCACAAGAATTATGTTAATTTTTCTCATTGTCTCAATATCATGAATTTGAACTTTAACCACTCATTCTTCCAAACAGGGACTGATTTTTTTTCAGTTAGTAATAATCATACTTCCCTTTACCACTTCATTCTGTAAAGTTATATATATATATATATATATATATATATGCATATATATATGTATATATATGTGTGTGTATATATATACACACATACATATACATATACACACACACACATACATTCATACATGTATATATCTATATATAAACACACATATATACCTACATGTGTGTACACATATGTTTATGTGTGTGTGTGTGTGTGTGTGTGTGTATGCACACACACCCTCTACCATTGAGAATCTTGGGATTTAGAGATTGAAGAGGCCTCTAGATCATCTAATCCAATCTGCATGAGAGATTTCCTTCTTAAACTCTATGAGACAGAATTTTCGTGGGATCATACATTTAGACCTGGAAGAGACCTAAGAGGTCATCTAGTTTAACTTTGTCTTCCAAGAGATGAGGAAACTGAAGTCAACAGAAGTAGATGTCACATGAACAATAAGAAAGGGGGGTTAGATATGAATACAAGTCATCTGACTCTAATCTCATATTTTTATACTATTGCATACTACATTCTCCTCCACTGCATTAGGTTATGATTATATATACATGGTGAGAAGCATCTTACTTGGACTATGTAATTTAAATTGACATCTTGCATTGTTGAGCTGGTCAACATATGTGGAACTCTTCCTCCTTTTTTGTCATCAATATTGATCTCATGACCCAAGTTGCTGATTCAAAACTGATTTCCCTGAATAATTACTTTTGAAGAAATATCCAAAAGAGGAATCAAGACATTTCCAAATATGTAAACAAACAGTAAGTATCATCTTCATGAAAATATTATGAATTGTGTTTTTTACTTTCATTAAATTTGATAGCTAATATGTTCAGTTTATCATTATTAACATCTTTCCTAATGAACATCATTAGCTTTCAATTTCATGGAAGGAACAATAAAGGAGGAGGCTCCTGCTGTTTACTTAATATGAATGGAAACACCTGCAAACCGATGTGGCAGGAACAATATCTGCCACATAGACTTGGTTAGTATTTCTTTAAAGGTATTAAAACTGTCCCTAATTAGTTCAATAGCTTCCTCATGGTTTGTGTATGAAAGTAACCTAAGAGGAGGCAGGAATTGATCTTTCTCAATGTTGACCAACACACTAGTATGTGTAAGAAAGCTAGAGGTTGAATCCAACTGATTCAATACTGTATATTCTTTACATGCCTTTGACAAAGTAATTTTTTGTCAACTGTTAGTCTATACATATTTCATTATCATTCTAGTTTCAAATCTGAAGCACCAAACTGTATTGAATCAATCCAAGTCCACAGCAAATGGTAAAAGCAACTTGAATTCTATCACAAAATGGGCAGTAGAAACCTGCAAGTTTATATAAAATCTAGATTCTAGAACTATGATATTTTATTCTTTTTAGTAAGTTCAAGGCCCTGATGAGAGGTCTTGAGGATTTTTTTAAATTTATTTTTGTATTAATTTATTTTGATTTATCAAAAATCACTTCCATATGCTTTTGAGTTTAAAATTTTTCTTCCCCTTCCACCCCACCACCCTCCCCAAGATGGCACACAATCTGATATAGGCTATACATTTACATTAATATTAAACATATTTTCACATTAGTGATGTTGTAAGTAGAAATTAAAACCAATAGGAGGAACCATCAGAAAGAGGAAACAAACCTCAAAAAAGAGAAAAAAAATAACAATTCAGCTTCCATAGTTCTTTCTTGGGGGTGGATAGCATTTTCCATCACAAGGCCTCTGGAGATGTCTTAGATCCTTGTATTGCCAGGAACGGTTAAGTTTATCAATATTAGTCATCACACAATGTGGCTATTATTGTGTACAATGTTCTCTTGGTTATGCTCACTTCACTCAGCATCAGACCATACAATTCTTTCCAGGTTTTTCTGAAGTCAGCCTGTTCATCATTTCTTATAGCACAGTAGTATTCCATAACATTCATATACTACAACTTGCTCAGCCATTCCCCAACTGATGGGCATCCTCTCAATTTCCAATTCTTTGCCACCACAAACAGAGCTGCTATGAATATTTTTGTACATGTAGGTCCTTTTCCCATTTGTGTGATCTCTTTGGGATATAGCTCTAGAAGGGCTATTGCTGGGTCAAAGGGTATGCACATTTTTATAGCCCTTTGGGCATAGTTCCAAATTGCTCTCCAAAATGGTTGGATCATTTCACAACTCCACCAACAATGTATTAGTGTTCCAATTTTCCCACATCTTCTCCAACATTTATCATTTTCCTGTTTTGTCTTGTTGGCCATTCTGATAGGTGTGATGTGGTACCTCAGAGTTGTTTTGATTTGCATTTCTTTAATCAATAGTGATTTAGAGCATTTTTTTATATAACTATAGATGGCTTTAATTTCTTCATCTGAGAACTGTCTTTCATATCCTTTGACCACTTATCAATTGGGGAATGGCTTGCATTCTTATAAATTTGACTTAATTCTCTATATATTTTAGAAATGAGGCCCCTATCAGAGAGACTGGTTGTAAAAATTCTTTCCCAATTTTCTACTTTCCTTCTAATCTTAGTTTCATTGGCTTTGTTTGTGCAAAAACTTTTCAATTTAATGTAATCAAAATTATCTATTTTGCTTTTTGTAATGTTCTCTGTCTCCTGTTTGGTCATGAAGTCTTCTGTTCTCCATAGATCTGACAGGTAAACTATTCCTTGCTCTCTCAGTTTGCTTATAGTATCAACCTTTATATCTAAATCATGTACCCATTTTGATTTTATTTTGGTATATGGTGTGAGATTTTGTCCTATGCCTACTTTCTGCCATACTCTTTTCCAGTTTTCCCATCAGTTTTTTTCAAAGAGTGAGTTCTTATCCCAGAAACTAGGGTCTTTGGGTTTATCAAATAGTATATTACTATAGTCATTGACTACTGTGTCTTGCTTACTTAACCTATTCCACTGACCCACCACTCTATTTCTCAGCCAGTTCCAACCAGTTTTGATGATGCATTTACTATTTCTGCCTTTATGCATTGGATTGTGAGGTTTTTATGTCCTAGTACATGGTCAATTTTTGTGTATGTGCCATGCACCGCCGAGAAAAAAAGTATATTCCTTTCTATCCCCATTCAGTTTTCTCCACTGGTCTATCATACCTAACTTTTCTAATGTTCTATTCACCTCCTTAATTTCTTTCTTGTTTATTTTGTGGTTAGATTTATATAGTTCAGAGAGGGGAAGATTGAGGTCCCCCACTAGTATAGTTTTGCTGTCTATTTCTTCCTATCACTCCCTGAACTTCTCCTCTAAGAATTTGGATGCTATACCATTTGGTGCATATATGTTTAGTAATGGTATTACTTCATTGTCTATGGTGCCTTTTAGCAGGATGTAGTTTCCTTCCTTATCTCTTTTGATGAGATCTATTTTTTGCTTTTGCTTTGTCTGAGATCAGTATTGCTACCCATGCTTTTTTTTTACTTCAACTGAAGCATAATATATTTTGCTCTAGCCTTTTACCTTTACCCTGTATGTGTCACTCTTTTTCAAATGTGTTTCCTGTAAACAACATGGTAGGATTATGGTTTTTAATCCATTCTGTTATACGCTTCCATTTTATGGGGAGTTCATCCCATTCACATTTACAGTTATGATTACTATCTGTGTCTTTTTCTCCATCCTTTTCCCCCCCCGTTTATGATTTTCTTTCTCCTTTCTCCTTTCCCCCCCTCACTAGTGTTTTGCTTTTGACCAGCACCTCCTTTGGTCCCACTTCCCTTCTATTATTCCTTTCCCTTTTCTTCCCCTTTACCCTTACTGCTTCTTCCCTTCCTTCTACCTCCCCTCCCTTTTCTTTCCCCTTTCCCCTCCTACTACCTACAGTGCAAGTTAGATTTCTATACCTAACTGATTATGTTATTCCCTTCTTGAGCCAAATCTGATGAGAGTAAGGTTCAAACAATACTCATCCCCCTCCCTTCTTTACCTCTGCTCTAATAGGTTTTTGTGTCTTTTCCTGTAATGTAATTTACCCTTGTCTGCCTCCTCCTTTCTCAGTACATTTTCTTAGCACAGACTAATCCACTTACTTGAATCCATTTAACCCACTTGATTAAATTTTTTTTATCATTACATCAAAGTCAACTTATATCCACCCCCTTTATGTATACACCTTTAACATGGTATAATAACAATACAGTTCTCAAGGGTTTCAAGTGTCCCTTGTAGGGATGTAAACATTTTGCCCTTATTAACAACATATTGTATCTTTCTGTCCCAATTACCTTTTTATGTCTCTCTTGAATCTTGTACTTGAAGATCAAATTTTTTGTGGAGCTTTGGTCCTTTTATCAGGAACATTTGGAAGTCCCCTATTTCATTGAATATCCATCTCCTTCCCTGAAAAATCACGCTCATTTTCACTGGGTAGTTAATCCTTGGCTGCTTTCTGAGCTCCTTTGCCTTATGGAATATCATGTTCCATGCCTTACACTCTTTTAATGTAGAGGCTGCAAGGTCCTGTGTAATCCTGACTGTGGTTCCATGATATTTAAATTGTTTCTTTCTGGCTGCTTGCAGTAATTTCTCTTTAATCTGATAATTTTGGAATTTAGCTATTATATTCCTTGGCATTTTCAATTTGAGATCTCTTTCAGGTGGGGAGCAGTGGATTCTTTGTATAGTTATTTTACCTTCAGGTTCTAGGATTTTAGGGCAATTTTCCTTTATGATTTACTGAAGGATATTGTCCAGGCTCTTTTTTTCATCATGACTTTCAGGTAGGCCTATAATTGTTAAATTGTCTCTCCTGGATCGATTTTCCAGGTCAGCTGATTTACCCATGAGGTATTTTATGTTTTCATCTATTTTTTCATTTTTTTGTTTCTGTTTGACTGATTCTTGCTCTCTCATAGAGTCATTAATTTCCATTTGTTCAATTCTAATTTTTAACATATTTTTTTTTCTGTTAGCTGTTGTACTTTCTTCCGCAATTGGTCGATTGTATTTTTAAGGGATTTATTTTCTTCATTTTACTTTTTTTTCCAATTGGCCAATTTTGTGTTTTAGGAACTTGTTTTCTTCAGTGTACTTTTTTTCCAATTGGCCAATTGTACTTTTAAAGGACTCCTCTACCTCTCTCATTTGACTTTTAAAATCCTTCTTGAGTTCTTCTAAGAAGGCTTTTTGGGCTTCAGACCAGTTCATATTCCCTTTTGATGTTACAGATGTGGGTTTGATGACAGTGTTGTCCTCTTCAGAATTTCTGTCTTGATCTTCACTCTTCTCATAATATGAATCTATCCTACGTTTCTTTTTACTCATGGTGTTTATTCCCTGGCCTTTAAAGAGATTAAGCTTTCCTGCTGCGGAGCAGAGGGCAGTGACCCAAGCTTCTTGTGTTGGGAGCCTAGGTCTTGGTCACTGGCTTTGTGTGCTGGGGCCTCTTATGTTGGCAATTGGAGGCTGTAGGGTTCTGGCAGCTTATCTGGTATTGGGCTGGAATCAGCAAGGATGGGACTTTCAGGTAAATCTAGGTTGCCTGCTTTTCCTTTCCTTTAGCTTTGTTTAACTCCTTTTAGATAAGTGCTCCCAGGTATTTATCTGCCTGGGGCCCCTTGCAGTGCTTCCTCCCTTACTTCTGTTGAGGCACTGGGAGACTTCTTTGCTGTAGAATACCGAGGCACCTGGTGGTTTTCTGAGCTGGTTTCCACCAGTTACCCCACCCTCACTGAGGCACTCAGAGGTACAGCTGTTGGTGTTTGCCTGCTCGACCACCTGGGCTTCAGGATCTCCTCCTGGTTAGCAGTTGAAGGCTGTAGGGTTCTGACAGCTTACCTGGTGTTGGGCTGGAATCACCAAGGCTGGAACTTTTTGGCACCTCTAGATTGCTTTCTTTAGCTCCTTTCAGATGAATGCTGCCGGGTGCTTATCTGCCTGGGGCCCTTTGTAGTGCTGCTTCCCTTATTTTTGCTGAGGCACTCGGAGACCCATTTGCTGGGCTACTGCACTGCTGCTCCCCATCTTTCTTCTGGTTCAGCTGTTCCAGGGTCGTTTCTGGGGTGATATTTTCTGGGTTTTCAGAGGTTGATAGGGGAGGGTGACAGCAACTACCTTTTTACTCCACCATCTTGGCTCCTGGATGAAGATTTTTTTAATTCGTGTAGAATGACTATACTAGAACAAAACTGGGGCTGTGTATAGTGGCAAGTGCCTATAGGTCATGATACTGGGGTGGCTGAGCAAGGAGAAGCACTTGAACTTGGGAAAACTGAGCTGAAGTAGGATATCCACACTGAGTTGGGCATGAGTATAATGAGACCCTAGGTATGGGAGCCTACATGCCTGTCTAAAGAAGAAAAAAACAGTCCAGGCCTGAAATGGATCAGGTCAAATGTTCTATGCTTATCATGCTAATCATCAGTAGTGTTGGACCATTGCATTTCTAACCTATGCAAGAAAGGGAAACTGTCTTGAAAAAAAAATACATAAATAAAATTGAGAAACTACAGAGAGGTTCTGATTAATATGCTTAATGAATCCTCATAAAGTCATCACTCATTTAAATTCACACTGCATATTTCCATTGTGCTAGACCCAGTGATAACGTTATCAATATAATTAATTTTGAATACTGAAAATTCAAATGCATGTGACTACTTCATGTAATTAATTATTTGTACTAATTCATACCTATCTGTACTTAACATGACAAAACTATTTTACAATTATACACCTACAGATGAAAATGCATTGATTATTTATCGAATTATAATAGAAAATTCATTAACTTTTATATATTATTTACATCTGTGTTCATACAAAACACGGATTTGTTGTTCCTTTTGACATCATTTATAAAACTATGATTTCATCAGTATTGAGAAGTACAGTGCAAAACCCATGATGCAGATTAGAAACTCATCTCTAACTTAAAGTAGTCAGAAAGAGTTGCCTAGGTCACTAAGACCTTGTGATGTGCCATGAAGATCCTCTAGATTTTATTTTTTCCACCACTTCACACTGGAACACAGACACAAATACACACAGTTATATTCTCATTCTCTCTCTCTCTCTCTCTCTCTCTCTCTCTCTCTCTCTCCCTCCCTCCCTCCTTATCATTACAATACCTATGAACAGACAGTACCTAAACCCTAGAATGTACTTGTACTTCAAGCAGAAAATGAATTTCAAAGAGAATTCTGCACAAACATAGTCCCCGCACAAGGAATTCCTGACAAAATCAGATATCTTTTGATTCATTTGTGTATTTATAATCACATAGGCATATGTAAATAATTCATGTAAACATTTCCATCAAAAAGGCTGATGTTCGTTTATAATCACAAAATTCCATCTATAGAGATATATTGAATGTTTGTTAGGAGCCAGTTAGCTTATCTCAGTATCATGCTCTAAGGCTTGATTAATCACAGTATATAGAGATTTCTGGACATCTGAACTCAAAGCATTGTAAGCTAAACATTTGATATTTAATTCTGTGACATAACTTGTGCCATTATATTTTATTGTTAATTAATTGTTTTTGTTCTTTTTAAATTGTGTGTGTGTGTGTGTATGTGTGTGTAGTTTACCTTCCCAACTAAATTATAAGTTCCATGAAAGCTGTAACTGTGTTATGTTTACGATCTGAAGCCTATGCCTCCAGTATTGCGTTCCTAGGGTAGGTGGGTGGAATCACTCAATGTTTTGGTCCACATCCATACAAAAACATAACTCACACATGTGTAGCACTCTGTTTTGCTAAAGAGATAGAGCACACAGTTAAAAGCAAAGGCATTTAAATATAATACAAAAGAAATAATAGAAAAAATCATAACCTTGGCATGCATACTTCCCCGCAAACAAACACATTATCAGAGGAAAAGTCTTTCCAATAAGGGCTGTGTGTGGAGAGGTATGCATGTAAGAAATAACCTGTAGCCATAGCAAACATATAAACATACATATGTAGGGGTGAATAAAAATAGATAAATAGATAAAGGAGACAGATATGCTGAGGGCACATATAAAGTAGAACTTAAACAACATGTGTGGCCAGAGTAAAACCATGGGAGGAAAACACATCTCTGATATTACAGGTCTAGTAATGAATTGTGCTGTTCTTTTTGGGGCAAACTTCCTTCTGGCATATTATATCTTCTGATTGGTTCTCCTCTGGCATTGTGTTCAACTGTGGTTGCTCTTGGTTTTATAGCTGCTGTTGAGTAATGTTGCACTGGATTTATGGTTAAAGCTTCTGGGCTTTAGCTGAAGTATTCATCTGAAGTAAGGGAGGTGTATTTTTTTACATTTTTCTTTTAATTTGAAGACAAGAGGTTTCTACTTCAGCTTTTTATAGTGAAGGGTAAAAGTCCTTCACTCACCTAATTGTCATACTAAGGAAATATTCTCAGCTCTTTTTTTTTTTTAATTATGAGATTGGAGTTGTATTAGACTTTTTTTACCTAGAAGAATAGTATTCAACGTTAGTGACCAAGGTCTTTTAGAAGATAGAATGGATAAATTAGGTAACTACACCTTCAAAATATTTAACACTTCCTGAGATTCCCCAGGAACAATGTCTTTATCCCACATCTTGATCTGATTTAGGGTTTGGAATTATCTTTCAGGCATAGCATGTCTAGATTTCAAACTATATATTAAAGGGATAATAATTTAATTTATTTGGTACTGATTAAAAAATTGAAAAGTACAATTGAAAAAGACTAGATAAGAAGCAGAAATAATTGAACTCAACAATTTAATGTTTCATAAGCCTTAAATGACTAACTAGCAAAGAACTCCTTTTCTTTTTGAAAATTCAAAAGCAGTCTACAAGAAATTAGGTTTTCATCAATACATATATATACCATATACCACATCAAACTTAACATTGATAGGTGATTCTCTATAGTAAATATAATAAAATATGGGAGATAGACAACAAATATATGTATACATATATGTGTGTATATATACTTGTATGTGGATATATGTATATATGCATAGGCACATGTTGGCATATATTATTATTATTGTTATTATTGTTCATGTATATACCCAAATACATATATATATATACATGTATATGTATGTATTCATGTGCATTCGCAGAGAGAAGGAAGAGAGGAGGTATTAAAAAAATTCTCAAAGGAAAAATTCCAAACTCTTTACACGTCATATGAAAAAATATTCAAAATCACTAATGATGAAAATATAATGAAATAAAGGGCAAGTGCAAATATTTTTTGAGATTTTATCTCATATTCAGGAAACTGAGAAACATCATAGAACATAGAAAAAATTAAAAAGGTGGAAAGATAGTTTCATTGATACACTGTTTGTTGTTCCATAAAGTGGTTTGTATTTGTAATTATACTAAGAAATAGATGAAAATATCCATATTCTTTTACCCATGGACTACAATTTCATCTATCTATCTATCTATCTATCTATCTATCTATCTATCTATCTATCTATCTATCTGTCTATCTATCTATCTATCTATCTATTCATTCCTGAAAGGTCAAAGACAGAAAGAAATGTCCCATGTTTACTGGAATAATAATAGGAATTTCTTTTTTTTTATTTGTTTGTTTTGGTTTCATAGTAGCAAAGCACTGGGGGGAAAGGATATACCTATGGCAATTGGGTAATGGCTAAGTAAGTTGTAGTACATGAATATAATGGGACATTAATATACTATATTCGATGATAATTAAATTAATATAGACAAACATGTAAAGATCTGTATGAACTGAAAGTAAAGCAAGCAGAACTAAGAAAATAATATATACAATATTTAAATTACAACAGCAAAACAACCAAATTGAGTGATACAAAATTATAATGACTAAACTTGGACCCAATGACTGAACTTGAATATAATGGAGAATCCCTTAACCTTCGTCCTCCCCTGCCCTCTTTAGTGAGTAGGGGAACTAAAAACACAGAACATTGGATACAATTTTAGGCTTTTTGCTATGTTCATTTTATTGAATTTTACTTTTTTTTATTTCTTGTTATAAGAACTGGATCTTTGGCAAGTAGAGGGAATTCATTGAGAAATGTAGATGGTACAAAAAGAAAATATCGCTAAAATGTATTCACAAATAAAATAAATTTATCTTCATCATCCCATACTTCTACTATTCAGAGTTCCAAAATCACATTTGGAGATTTTTTTTTTCAACAAACCATTGAAGGATATCTGGGTTTGAGGATACCTAAATGTTTTTCAGCATTACAAGATCATCTGTTCTTCTCCAGAAGTGAAATAGAGGAGGGAA
Source organism: Vombatus ursinus (assembly GCF_900497805.2). Lineage (NCBI taxonomy): Eukaryota > Metazoa > Chordata > Mammalia > Diprotodontia > Vombatidae > Vombatus > Vombatus ursinus. The sequence continues at coordinate 12,126,701 of NW_020949613.1, read as the reverse complement.
GGGATGGAGAAAAACAAACACATAATAAAATCCTGCCTTGTTCCAAATCTTCTTTGTTATTATGTATCTATGACCTATAGAGGTCATCTAGGTCTCTGGCATGCCTCACATATATTGCACTAAATACTATGGATGTTGTTGGATGTCATACATGCATGAATTAGATTCTGATCCAAAATATTTTAATGACAGTGCTCCCAAAGGTAATATTTGGTTTATACATACATACAAATATACATACACACACACACACACACACACACATATCTCCTGCTAAGATATTTAGACTACATAAACCCATGTTAAAACAGATAAAGAGTGAATTCCAAATTTGTATCTGAAAATCAATGAGGCAAAACTGCTTTCATTTGAAAGGCATTTTGTATATATATATATATTTTTTTGTAAAAGAAGCTATCAATCCTGAGGTCTTTTTCAAGTTTGCAAAAACTTGTCACCTGTTATTGAAGAAATCAAAATAATGGAATCTGTGGGAGAAAGTCCCTCAAAATACACCTTTGGTCTCTGGGTTGTGTGTGTCCTCCCCTTCTTGATTTCTCAATAAACTCTATTTATACCTTTCCTATGCACTCACCATAACATGGAATGGAATCATGTTTCTTTTCATCATAGTAAATTCCATGATGGCAGGGAATCTATCATTTTTTGAAAATTATTTTTCATCTTTATATCTGTAGATTTTAGGATAATGTCTCATAAGTAGCCATAACACATATACATAATAATGGTAATTTCCATTTCCTTAGTGCTTTTATGCTTTACAGCTAGCTAGTGAAGTAAGAATTATAAGTACAGTGCTTATTGCATAATGCACACCTTATAAATACTTATCCATTCATCAAATTACCTAACTGATAAGTATACTGTCTAAAGGAGGTTAAATGACTTGTTTATAGTCATTCAGCTAGTAAGGGTCTAAGCTAGAAATCAAACTTATCTATACCTTTTTTAAAAAAAATGTTTTTACTGTGTTTTGTTTTTATATCACAGATTTACAGTGAAAATTCTCTTGTCACCAAAGATGACAAGTAAAACTAATGCAACATTCTGTATCTGCAGCACTCACACTCCTCTATTTTCATGTGTTTTTTTTATTAAAAGAAATATTTCTCTTCCTCCCCTTCCCCCACCAGACTGGAGAGAAAAAAATAAAAAAGGAACAACATTTTAACACAGATCCCTTGTAACACATACATATAGTCAAGCAAAATAAATTCCCTCATTGTCTGTATACAAAAATAAATGTCTCATACTGAACCCTAAATCTGTGTCAGATTGGGGATAGTATATTTCATCATAAATCCTCTGGAATCAAGGATGGTCATTGTGTAGATCGTATTTCTTACAACTTCCACAGGTAGTTATGTTTACTTCATTTAGTAAATGAATATACCTGAATAAAATATAAATCTTGGCATGTCTCTTTGAAATCTTCTATTTCCTCATTCTTATAGCATAATTGTTCTCCATTCAAATCTTATAATTCAAAGTTAATTACATATTTCCTTCTTTATCATACTACTTCATTATAAACATTTAATAAATGGGTATTTATGTTGGGAGTATAAGAATACGGACTCTGTGTTTGTTTCACTATCTTTCAGTCTCTGTCTTTCTATCTGTCTCTATCCATTCCTCTGTCTCTCTTCCTGTCTCCATCTCTCTCTCCCCCCCACACCTCCTTCTCTCACTCCTTCCGCCCTAATTAATTATTCAATTTCTGGAGTTGCTTTGACATCTGGCACTGGGATTCACATAGGAGACAATCTATTCTAATCCTTTGTTGTGTGAGGGCATGCGTGTATATTTCATGTGATGAGGGTAAAAGTTATATTCTCAGTGTATAGGTGATATTTTCTCAATAGATTTAACTGTTTTAATTAAGCTAGAAATTTATGCACAAGTCCATATGCTCACTAATCTTTCAACTAATTAAATACCCTTGTCTTTCAAAGAGTTATATGTGCATATTTTCTCTTCTATTCAGTGTTCTGTCAACCAGGTGCAAAAGAACTCAGAACAAGCTAGGAAGGCAAGAAATGATTCCCTCTCCCTCTTTTTCCAAAAGTGGTAGTAAAGACATTATTCTATAAATATCAGAAATAAAAATGAGATTGAGCAGAAATATATTTGAAACTGATGAAAACTAAATAAACTCATTCTAACAAGTTTATAAAAGAAAAAACGACCTTTCTGTGACAGAAATAGACCTTAAGAATATTGAACTTGTTCCTTGTCATTATTCCTGACTTCCTAATACTGAAACTTTCCTTTGAGCTGAATTTTCTTGACACTCCCTATACTCTATGTCCATGGTTTGTGAGGCAACATTTATCTAGCTCACTGAACTGACAACATTGTATAAAATACATCCATAAATATAAGTGGTGATGAAACATAATGGCACAAAGTAGGAGACTGAATAAGCCCTCTCACACTCAAAAAGAAAACTGAAAACAGAATGGAAATGTAGAAAATATTCGTATACCACCAAGAAATACCTGGTAGTATGGCTGTACCATCAGTCAGCCCCCTTTTCCACAGCTTCCAAATGATCGTTTGGAATGATTTCTTCATGATGGGCACCATTAAAACACGACTGTAGTGAGACTATTTTATCTACTGTTAGAAGGAAAATAAATCTAGAGTTAACATGAAGCTATTTGTATATTAATTATCTTTTCTAATGTTTCATTTCTTTCTAATCTTGGGGGTTTCTATCTCTTTTAAAACAGAAAAATAACAAACCCAAAGAGCATTACATTCATATGATATCTAGTTAATCAGATACCAAAGATTTTGACATTAAAAAACAAGTTTAGAGTGACCAGACTATTTTTCTCTGATTATAATTATTTGTATGCTGAGTCTTTTTTTCTCTATAAGAAAGGAAGCTTTCTGAGGATTTATAGGAGGAGAAAGGAGATATCATTTCCCATTTCTGTGCTCTTCCAGCATTCTACTACCTGGAAAGATTAAGGAAAGGGTTATTCTGATAAATCAATTATTCTGGTTACTATTTGCAATATATTAAAGCACTGATGCTTAAAAGAACTTCAATATAGCAAAATATACTTGATTATATACTAAACAAAAGAACATTTCTTTGAGAATTTAAAGTCATTTATCTGTCAAACTAATCTTCCTAAAATGCAGGCCTGAACATATCAACCCCTTCCTTTTCAATAAACTTCAATGTTTCCTCATTACATCCGAGATCAGATATAAAACCCTCTGTCTTCATAACCCAGCTCCTTCCTACTTTTCTAGTTTCTTATAATTTACTTTCCTCTACCTACTCTGCTACCCATTGGCATTGGCCTCCTTGCTTTTCCTTACCAGGACACTCAGTCTCCTAACTCCTAGTGTTTTCATTGACTTTCTCCACTCCAAGAATGTTCTCTGCCTACTGGCTTCCCTCAAGTCTTAGGTAAAGCCCCACTTTCTTCAAGGAACCTTTGCTATTCCTCTTTAATTTTAGGGCTGTCCCTCTGAGATTAGCCCCAATTTACCCAGCATATACTTTTATTTTTATATATAACTGTTTGCATGTTATCACCCTCATTTTTTTTCCTCCTTCCTCCTCGGCAAACATTTAATGGTCCTAATTAAGTTGGAAGCAGTAGGAGGAGACATGAAGAAATTACATGAACAGAAAGACCTTTAAATTAAAATGCTTTAGAATATGAACATGAATTAAGGGAGGGGAGGGAGGGAGATATAACATTGTCCCTCCCCTGGCACCTGAATCTGGGGGGCAACCATTGAGATTCACTGCATCATTCACACCTTCCAAATTCAGCCCCTGCTAGTTGGGGGAGGGGAATGTCATAGTTATAAGAAAAAAATATTTTGTAAACTTAGAACCAGACAAGGGGGTGAAGGAGAATGGAGAACAGAACTGGGAATGGGAGCAGCTCTCCCAGACAGGAACATAAGTTATATAAGATTCTTGAGTGTAAGGACTGTTTTCCCCCCTAATGTTGGTACATAATATGTCATTAATAAATGCTAATTGACTGGCTAATTTAAGCATAAAATAGTTTGTCAAATTTAAAAAAAGGATAATTTCAGACTCCACTAAAAAAGAATTAATAAGACTTACCCCCTATCCTTATGGATCATTAAAAGGACAGAACACAGCAGCAATCATGTAACCAGTTACCAAGAAAGCGTGAAGGGTAGGTTTGTTAGAGATGATGAAAATTGTATTTTACCCTAAAAATTGTGCAGAAAAGTTTCTAATCATTTCACTGAATAAGAAGCTGAAAAGAAATTTTCTTTCTTTCTTTCTTTCTTTTTTTTTGGGGGGGGAGCAAATAGTATGCTTCTATCTGCATTCAGATTCCATGTTTCTTTCTCTGGGTGTGGATACCAATTTTCTTCAGAAATCTTTTGTAGTTGTCTTAGCTTCTTGTGTTGCTGTGACCTGAAAGAAAAATATATTTCAAAGAAACATATATTGATTAAGTTTTCTAACTTGTATATCTAGGAACTGAATGGAAGTGGTGATGGTGGTGGTGATTTTTGTCATTTGGTTGTTTTTTGGTTTTGTTTGTACAGGTGGGAAATCAGGTAACATACTCCTATCATTTCTAAAGGATTTACAACAATTGACACCCTGAATTGTTAAGAATGGCTTAGATTTGAAGTGAGTTTGAAACTTGGATCTACCATTCACTGCCTGTGTGATTTTAGGCAACTCATTTAACCTCTCTGGGCCTCAGTTTCATGAGGAAAATGATGGGTTTGTACTAGATAGCCTCTAAAGATGCTTTTGATACTATGAAATTCTGCAGCATTTAAAGTGCAAGACAGAAACCTTATTTTCTTTGTTTACTAAAGTAAGTACTTTGTTACCACGTCCTACTAATATCAATTATTTTAACTGATTGTCCTGGTTGTTCATACTGTTTCCTTCTGTAAATTATCATGTATTAACTTATTGGTTTACTTGGAATACTCTCCTGTTAAAATGTAAATTTCTTGAGTGCGAATGATTGATCAAAAAGTAGGACAGAAAGGCAACTGAAGAAAATGGGATAGGGATAGAGTTTAAACAAATTTTAGAGAGTTTAATTAAGTATTTAAGTTGAAGAATTCATAATTTAAAGAAAAAAAATTAACTTGGGAGTTCAAAGAGAGATTTTGAATACTTCAAAAAGCTAACCAACACAAATGACCACAAAAACACTACTAAAGTAACACAGTAAGGAATGGCTAAGGTGTTAATGAGTAGGGTGTTTGATTTATTGCTAAATTAGCATTACTTCAGATTTACAAAAATTAAGTTGACATAATAAGAAAAAAGATTTTGAAGGCCACAGAAAATATGTAACATGAGACAATGTGATGTAGTGGAAAGAATATAGGGCTTCAAGTTAGGAGAAGCCTAGGTTCAAATCCTACTTCTGACCTGGACTTCTTAGATATATGGGTATAGGCAAAACATTTAACCTTTCTGAATCTCAAATTCTTTATTTGTAAAGAAGGACAATACTATATTCTTTATAAAGTCTGTACTTGTAACACAAGAAATCCATTAATTAAAATGAACGAAATATATAGTATACCAAGAAAATGTGTTATGTTTGAAAATGAAAGGATAAGAGGTTAGTCTTTGGATTTATCAAATAATAGATTACTTTAGTTATTGACTGTTGTATCTTGCATACTTAACCTATTCCACTTATCCATCACTTTATTTCTTAGCCAGTACCAGTTTTGATGATTGCTGCTTTACAATACAATTAAAGATCTGGTATAGTTAGGTCATCTTCCCTTGCATTTCTTTTCATTTGTTCCCTTGATATTCTGGACCTTTTGTTCTTCCAGATGAATTTTGTTATTATTTTTTCTAGCTCTATAAAATATTTTGGTAGTTTGATTAGTATGGCATTGAATAAGTAAATTAATTTAGGTAGAATTTTCATTTTTATCATATTAAGTCAATCTAGCCATCAGCAACTGATACTTTTCCAATTATTTAGATCTGACTTTATTTATGTGAAAAGTGTTTTGTAATTGTGTTTTAACGTAGAAGCTGCAAGGTCCTGCGTAATCCAGACTATGATTCCATGATATTTAAATTGTTTCTTTCTAGATGCTTGAAGTATTTTCTCTTTGACCTGGAAATTTTGGAATTTGGCTACAATATTTCTTGGCATTTTCAATTTGCGATCTCTTTCAGGGGGTGATTGGTGGATTCTTTCGATGACTATTTTACCCTCTGGTTCTATTTTATCTTCAGGGAAGTTTTCATTGATAATTTACAGAAAGATGCTGTCCAGGCTCTTTTTTTCATCGTGTTTTTCAGGTAAACCAATAATTTTTAAATTGTCTCTCCTGGATCTATTTTCTAGGCCAGTTGTTTTTATTTTAAGTTTTCTTCTATCTTTTTCATTCTTTTGTTTCTGTTTGACTGATTCTTGATCTCTCATAGAGTCATTAGCTTCAACTTGCCCATTTCTAATGTTCTTTAAATTTTTAAAAATTTATTTATTTTTAGTTTTCAACATTCACTTCCACAAGATCTTGAGTTCCAGATTTTCTCCCCATCTCCCCCCCTCCCCACACCTCAAAATATTGTGCATCCTGAATGCCCCTTCCCCTGATCTGCCCTTCCTTCTATCTCTTCCCCCTTCTCTTATCCTCTTCCCTTTCTATTTTCCTATAGGGCAGGATAGATTTCTGTACCCCATTGCCTCTATGTCTTATTTCCCAATTGCATGTGAAAACAATTTTTAATATTTGTTTTTAAAACTTTGGTTTCTAAATTCTCTCCCTTTCTCCCTGCACACCCACCCTCATTGGGAAGGCAAGCAACTCAATACAGGTTATACATGTGTAGTCATGTAAAACACTCCCATAATGTCTTGATTCCTCATAAAGTCATTAGCTTCCATTTGCTCCATTGTAATTTTTAAGGAAGTGTTTTCTTCAGTGAGCTTTTGGACTTCCTTTTCCATTAGGCCAATTCTGTTTTTTAAGGCATTCTCCTCATTGGCTTTTGGGACCTCTTTTGCCATTTGGGTTAATCTATTTTTAAAGTGTTATTTTCTTCAGTATTTTTTGAGTCTCCTTTAGTAAGCTGTTGAATTGTTTTTCCTGATTGTCTTGCATCACTCTCATTTATTTTCCCAGTTTTTCTTCTACTTCTCTTACTTGCTTCTCAGAATCCTTTTTGAGCTCTTCCATGTCCTGAAACTGATTCATATTTTTCTTGGAGGCATTGGATGCAGGAGCTTTGACTTTATTGTCTACTTCTGCTTGTATGTTTTGATCTTCTTTGTCACCAAAGTAAAATTCTATGGTCTGACTTTTTTTTTTCATGGTTTGCTCATGATCCTAGCCAATTATTTGACTTTTAAACTCTTTGTTAAGGTAGGGTTCTGCTTCCTGTGTGTAGAATGTACTATCTCAAGCTTCAAGGGTTTTGTGCAGTTGTTTTCAGAGATACTTCTAGGGATCTGTAAATTTTCAGTTCTTCCAAGGTAGTAGGATCAAAGGCTAGATGTTTATTCCTTCCCTGGCCTGGGCTGTGGTCTAGGAGTGACCACAAGCACTATTTTCTGCCTTGGAACTGTGAGGAGGATTCCCTCTCCACCACTACCATGTGCTCTACCACACCAGTGCTTTTCTTTGCCTTAGGACTGCCACCCAGAACTTTGCCAAGCATGGGCAAAGCAAGAGAATCCTGCCTCAGCACCAGCAAAGAGATCCTTGCAATACCCCTCTGATCAGCTGCTTGATCCCCACTCCATCTGTGGGCCAAGAGATCTAGAAGCAGCCGATGACTCAGGATTGTGCTGGGACTGAGGCCAGACCAAGCTCCTTTTTTCCTATTGATCTTCTAAGTTGTCTTTGGTGTTTGTGGGTTGAGAAGTCTGGGAACCACCACAGCTGCCCATGAATCAGTCTCCTGAGGCCTGCTCTAGGTTTGCTGAGGTCTGGTCTTTGCCTGTGGTGCTCACACTGAACTGCTGCACTCCTCTCCCAGCATGGCACAAAAGACTTTTCCTGCGGACCTTTAAGGTTTTCTGGGACTGGAAATTTGTTTCATTCTGTCTTTTTGTGGGTTCTGCTGCTCTAGAATTTGTTCAGAGCCACTTTTTCCAGGTATTTGGAGGGGTTTGGGGGAGAGTGCAAGCAAGTCACTGATTTTACTCCACCATCTTGGCTCCACCAATTCTACTTTTTGAGAAGTTGTTCTCTTCAGTGTACCTTTTTTTCCAATTCGGTCAGTTTTTTTTTTAAGGACTTATTTCCTACAATTAATTTTTATCATTCCTTTTCCAAGCTATTGATTCTCTTATATACCTCTCATTTTTATTTCCCCCAACTTTTCTCCTAACTCTCTTATTTGACTTTTAAAATCCTACTTGAGCTCTTCTAAGAAGGCTTTTTGTGCTTGAGACCAGTTTATATTCTCCTCAGGTGGGGCTGGGAATTCTGGCCCCTTCAGGACGCCTGCTCAACTTGAACTCTTTTCTTTGACTCCAGGCCACCTGGGCCTTGCACTCCTTTCTTTGACTCCTGTTCTCCTGGGCCTTACACAGGGATGTTTTGCTGCTGGAGGCTGTGTGTCATCCTGGACCTTTGCCTCCTGGAGTTGTGCTTCCTGGAATTGTGCTTAGGCACTTGGAAATTTGGCTGCTAGAGAATGCTGTCACATGTGGTTGTTTTCCAAGCTGGTATCTACTGGTTCCTCTGCCTGTATGGAGGTTACTCAGAGGGTCCTGGTGTTGGTTCTTGCCTGCTCCACTACCTCAGGATCTCCCCCTGGTATACTGTGGGTGGGCTTGCTGCTGGCTTGCTGGGATGCTTCCTGTCCTGTACTGCTCCCCCAAAGCAAGAAGGGCCTTTCCTGTTAATGCCCTAAGCTTCCTGGACTACAAAATTGCTGTACCCTGTCTTTCTGCTGGCTCATCTGTTCCAGGGTTTCTCTTGGAGTAATATTTTCTGGCCTTTCAGAGGTCAATAAGGGAGAGCAAGTGAGAGCAACTTCCATCTTACTGAACCATCTTGGCTCCCAGAAGTGGAAGTCCCCCATGTTATCTTATCTTCCTTGACTTCCCTGTCTCAGTTCTTTAATTATGAATTCATGTGCCTCTTTATTCCTAGGAAACAAAAATGCCCCTTTTGAGTTCAGTATGTTCTAAAAAAGCTTAGAACCTAGTTGTTGCTTCCATGAAAAATTATGTTTTTACACTGTGTTGCTTCTATCCTATTTATATTGTATTTTGGAAAAAAAATTTCTATTTATTTCATTTGTATTTCATCTGTCATTTGTGTTCTCTAATTCCTTGTGACATTTAATAATCCAGATAAGTTTTGTATTCCTGAAGGAGACTTCAGGTGTTCTGAGCTGTTTGCTTTTTTATTGTTCTGTCTCCAGATCATATTAAATATTGATCCTTGGGGAAGCCCAATTAATATCATTGTCTCTTTTGTGAAGTGCTGATGTTCATGGCTACTCTTTTGTTTTCAAATACTTACATAGATCTTAGTTTACTTCTTTTTTCCTGCTCTACTAAGAGGTTATTTACTTTTCCTGTTAAAGCTTATTTAAAGTTTTATTCAAAAAAGAGAAATAAATATCATTCACTATTTCAACTTTAGTTCTTTAGATTTTTTTAAATGTTTGGAATTACCTTCCTGTTATTTTAATTTTTCTACATGTTTCTATGAACCCTTCTGTGGTAATTGTATTCAAATGGAAAGTCTGCTTCTTGTAATTCAGTATAATCATAGTTTTCTTTTTTTTTAATAAACTATGATGTAGTATTTCCACTTATATGCATATCTGTATACTTAACACTAGTCTGCACCCTGTTTGTTTTGCTAGTTCCTAGTAATTTCTCCATCACCAATTACTCTTTTCTTTCTGGAGCTCCTCTTTTTCTTTTCTCATCACATTCTATGTAATTCCTTCCCCTCATCATATTTTATCTCCAAAAAATTTCCTCTGTATGGGCCAACTGAGAACTTGATGTGGACTCAACCTGAAGATTTGGATCTTTGACACAGAATAATCCTAAGTGAAAAAAAAAGTCTATTGATCTTTGTGGTGCTTCCTTTAATCCCTGTCTAACCATATGTTGTATTTTCCAAGACTGAAAAAGAACTCACATCCTTATTTAACAGCAAGTGATATTATAATCTAAGTTTTATAAGTAGAGATAAGTATATATAGGGGGAAAAAAATGAGGTCACCTGTGGCCTTTGAGACAAGTTTCAACAGAGCAGAGAGTAATATTCATCTTCTTGTTCAAACTTGGAGAAGCATTAACTTTGTCACCTTGATCAATGTAAACATTAGAAAATAGAATTACCTTAACTGGTAATTTTAGTGGGGAAAATGATGTATTCAGGGCTAGCCTTAAATATAAGCAGAATACAACCTTTTCATGGCTGTCATATTTGGAGAGGCAAAGCCAAAAGCATCCCTAAAATATTTCCTATGCTCCACCTCCCCACCATCCATATACTTCCTCATGACTCCTCAGATCACAAACACATACACCTTTGATAGACTTTTAATATATCAATAAGTCAAGTTATGTCAGCATTCTCTCTATTATTAGAGACTGGTGCAACTCTTCCTGTACTTCTTATTCTGTATTATTCTTGTCCCTATCTTCCCATAGATCCTCAACAAAGTATCTAGTTGACATGTTAAAGGCTTTTCCTAGGTCTTTTTTGCATTTCTTGAACATAAGTTGACGTTCCTTTTTTTTTAATCCCTCACTATTTCCACATGAATAGCCACCTATTTTTTCGGTTCCTATAATTTCCTAGACAATAAGCTTTATTCCACTTCTTGCTGAAGCCTAATTGTGTTGGCCTTGTGCCTCTCCATTTCTTTTGGGATATATAATTTTTATTCTTGATTGAACAAAATTCCTATAATTAGGACATCAATTTATTTGAGTTAATATACAGATAAATGTAACTCTGAGTCCTCTTTTGAAATACCATCATTCTTTGTAGACATATAACATTAATCTCTTATTATTGTTATTATCATCACTATCACAATCATTATTCATCAAGAACTTATGAATTCATTAATATGAAATTACCAATTTGGAAATGTTCTCTATTAATGCCTATGAAAAAAGTAATTTGAAATTTCTAATTTTAGAAAAATATCTGGCCATGTGAGGTTAAGTAAACTTGTCCATGGTCACTCAACTAGTATATACCCTAAGCAAAGTATAAATCCACATATCCTTGATTCCAAGACTACATTTCTATACACCTGTGATGCCACTCAATTCATTAATACTTTATATGAATAGGTTTATTCCATATTAGGAAGTTGGTATCTTACAACACTGTGATCAAATAGAAAAAAAATGTCATGAATTGATGATTGCAGATCTGTCTTGTTATCTAGAGCAGTCGCTGATACATAGTAGAGTTGCAATTCATCATGGTATTAGGCTTCTGGGTGAAGTGTTGAAAGGCAGTAAGGGGAGTAGTCAAAGACGTTCTTCTCCTATCTGAATGTGGCGTTATATAGTTGCACTCATTTCCTGGAAAATACTATTTATTATGAATGTTAGGTCATTCATAATATCATAGATATTTTTAGAAATAAAAATTCCCGAGGCATTATTTCAAAATAATTTTTAGAGAAGTGGAAAAAATCACTATGATGAATATACCCCCTAGGAATTAACTATTATCATCCCTCAAAATTACTTATGCAAATTTATTTATTAGCTATAGAATTTTGTAGTAATGGAAAATTGGGAATAGAGCAAATCAATACCCACTAGTGAGGGAATGACTAGAAAAACTATGAGCTATAGATACAATGGGATGTTTATCTATTTCTCAAAAGTATTTTAGAATATGCAGATACATGGAAATATGTATATATAAAATGCAAAGTGAAAGAAAAAAAGAACAAAATATTATATACCCTGAGATTTCAACTATATATGAATGTATGAATATGCATTAAGTAATAACATAAAATATTTTAGAATCATATAATTGAGTTTTATAATTCATTGTTCATTTGTCTTTAAAATTGCTTAAGTTTACTTTATTAACATTAAAAAGCAAAAGATCAGAAATATATTTTTGAAGCAAGGGACCTTTCTGGAATCTGTGAAATGTTTTTTATGTTAAACTTATTGGCAGTTCAACTTCACCCATTCTGTTCTTTTAGAGAAATGATTAATGTTTCTTCAAAAATGTTAGCACTGCTAAGTTTACTAATGTAATTCTTATGACCACATTACAAACTCCGATTTAATTCTTTTCTGTTTATTTTTTTACCTAGTCTTCTATATGTCTTCATTATTTCTAGACCCAAAAACATTTTAAATTAAGATTTTTAAGAATATTTGATAGCATATGTTTGTACTAAAAATTTTGACTAATTTTTAATAATAATTTTGAAGTGGGAGTCTTGTATAAACTTTTCTTTTTGCTTTTAAGGCTCTATTTTTTTTCATCCATAGCACATCAGTAAAAATCAATTTGCGTGTAGTAGTAAAATTAATCCAATTTAATAAGCACATAATATATTTTTGTAAAAAAAAATCTTCATGAATTTAGGGAAAAGATGGCTCTTATTTTCTAGCATCTGGTTTTCAGTTTTGCATATTAAGGAATTTAATTTTGGTGTTTTACTCAGCAGTAATCAAGTTCTAAAGAAATTATTTTATGCCAACCAAACTCTTAAAAGACTGATTTATTTACTAGAAATCACATTTATACTGAAGTAGGGACAAGATGGCTTCCTGAATAGGAAGCATGTTGTCCAGGTCCCACATATCTATTCCAGCAAATCCTTGAAGTATTTTTTTTCTTTTTTTTTTTTGACAAAATAATGATCAAGAAAATAATTGAAAAACTTCTATAAGGGATTTTTTTCAACCCAAATCTAATCAAGAGGTCAGTCAGAAGCTAGAGAGTAATAGGTAAGGCAGAGCATCATGCAAAGCCAGTACCAGTGCAGAATAGGTTCACATAGTGACAAAAATATGGATTATTATGTAGCCTACAAGACACTGTGACATGATACAGCAAGAGTGAAAAGATCTGAGAAAGCCCCAGTATGATCATATAGGCTCAGGGAACATTTCTTATAGGGTCTGGAGCACAAGGGTGAGAACACACAGTGCTGTCATGGACAAGGATGATTCAAGAGTTCTATAAAACCTTACATAATCTCTTGAAATTCTATAGAGAGCTCATAAGATCCAGTGTTCTGAATCTCAAAGATGGGAGAAAGGAACTAACTATAAGAGGTAGAAATCTGTTCAGGAAACAGTAGAGTCCCAGGGGAAACAAAGCTCTCCTACCCCTAAAACATAGAAGAATTAGAAGAATTATATATATATAGAGAGAGAGAGAGAGAGAGAGAGAGTTATATAGAGAGTTTTATATAGAGTTAGATATGTATATGTATATAGTTATATACATATGTATAGTTATATAGTTATATATAGATATATATATAGTTTTATATATATATATATATATATATATATATATATATATACATAAATACATATATGGATTTTTTATTTCATTTTATTCCTTGCAACTTTTGGTTAACTGAAAGCCTGTCTTCTATTAGTATGAACTTCACCTGAATAAAGCCTGTCTTCTGTTAATATGAATTTCACTTGAATAAAACCATATTCACCTGAATATGAACTTCACCTGAATAAAACCTGTCCCATGGGATGTCAAAATTAACTTAAAACCTTAAAAATTCCTTAGATAAGAAGCCAGAGGAAGAATCTCACCTGTTGCTTACTCCCTGGTGACATGTCAATTTTACCCCTCAATTAGTTTGTTGTTAAAAGTTCTAAATGTAGTTTAATCTGTAACCTGACTTAGTTTCCCTATAGAATCTATTTAACTAAGTTTGTTTACATATGATATTATGACTCTGTTTAAATTTGTTTAACTTTTATTAAATTGAAGGCAGCATGGGCTTATTAATCTATATTTTCTTTCTTTCATAGCCTAAGGAAAATGTACAAGATTGTAATATGTAGAAGAATGATTTCTATGTCAGTCTGATTTCCCATAAGAGTACTTGTTAGAATTCTAATGGTTGTTCATGTTTATTGTTTTTTTCCTCTGAGGGCCTGAAAACATGCTTGAGTATAATATTAAAACCTAAGTTATTATATGTATAATGTCTGCATTATGATAAAAATATAATTTAGAGGTGTGATATTTCTTGTATAGCACATTTCTAAAATTATCTTGGAGATAACTCCATAGTATCTAACATAAGAGAATGACAAAGAGCTTCTGAAAAATATATACCTATTTAGAAGAAATGAAACAAGAGATTAAAAAAATAATGAACTAGAGGAATGAACTAGAAGGATAATAAATACCTTAGATGTGAGATTGTTAAACTTTACCCAAGATAGTAATGTCTTGAAAACTAGCATAGGTGGAACACAAATTAATGATTCCGTGATACAACACAAAATATTAGAACAAAATCAAAAGGTTGAAAATGCAGAAGAAAGTGAAAGATACGCGCACACACACACACACACACACACACACATACACACATATAAATATATACTATATATACTATATACATATATGTGTATATATGCATGTGTATATGTATGTATACATATATGTATATATGTTTGAGTATCTATCTATACACACACACATACACATATATACACACCTAGAAAACAGGTCAAGGAGATAAAGTTTAAGAATCTTTAGAATCCTCAAAAAACACGATTTTTTAAAAAAGAAACCTGTAAGAATAATTTTTTTTTTTTTTTTTGCAATTGGGCTTAAGTGACTTGCCCAGGGTCACCACACAGCTTGTAAGTGTCAAGTGTTTGGTCTGAGGCCGGATATGAACTCAGGTCCTCCTGACTGCAGGGCCGGGTCTCTATCCACTTTGCCACCTAGCTGTCCCTAAGAATAAATTAAAATTCTCTAGATATATTATAACGATTTGTCCTTTGTTCTTATAGATAGTCCAGTAATCAGCTAGCAGTAATCAACTGGTTTTGCTTAATCCATTCCACTCATCCTTCCTTCTATAACTTAACTCTCTTAAGAAAGAGAGTTAAATTAGCTCCCTATTTACAACCAATTTTGGTACAGCAACAACAGTATGACTAAATTTCTAATTTTAGAGGATTTGGGATAGTGTATTACTTGCCAATATGTCCCAAACAACATTTAACAGTGTCAGAGTCATATATGAAAAATCCTCAAATTGAAAGGCACATTGAGTAGAGATAGAAAAATCACCTCATGAAAGGAAGCCTAAAGTGTAAAAGTCTCAACAAT
Source organism: Vombatus ursinus (assembly GCF_900497805.2). Lineage (NCBI taxonomy): Eukaryota > Metazoa > Chordata > Mammalia > Diprotodontia > Vombatidae > Vombatus > Vombatus ursinus. The sequence goes on along the minus strand of NW_020949613.1, from coordinate 12,111,362 downwards.
ATCAAAGTCAAAAGCCAGAAATCCTAAGGCAAAAAAAAAAAAGGAAAAGGAAAGAAAGAAACCAGGAACCATCCAGAATCAAGCAGTTCAAGTACCAAGGAACTTTACTTAAGGTTGCACAGGACACAACAGCTTCTACAATAAAAGTGGGGAGACCTTCAAAAACAACACTTCCATAACCTAGCTTTTGAGTATATCTAGTTTGCCAAAGGTGGAGCCCACTCAGTGCCTATCATATGGTAAGGGAAGCCTCCTTGATTGGACATCTATCTCTTTAAAGTGATGAGACAGAGTGGTTTTTGTTCTGTCCTCAGTCTCTTTGATAGTGCTGGTAGCTCCTGCCCCCAGTATGGATGCTATGAACTGAACAGATGAGAGACAGAAGGTACTTGTTCTTTCCTCCTCTCTGTCTTTTACCCCATCTTCGAGACATGGACCTGTGATTGCTTTTGTCTTTTTGTGTTTTTGCTTTGTGTCATTTGTCCTCAGTATCATGTGCCAGGATGATCCCGACTGGATGAGGAGTTTAAGCCATGGTAACCTTGGAGCCAGGATTGTAAGTAAGGTGGTAAGGAGGCCAGCTATCTGACCATGAAATCCCTGCGGCCAGCATGCCTAGGAGCTCCAGAAAAGTTTGAACTTGAAACTGGGGTAATTCTTTATGGAAATTTAACTAAACTATGAACATAGTCTGTTTCTCCTTCCCAGAGATGTAGGTGGTTCAGGGAAGAAAAGAGATTATGCCTCTTCTCAAATGTTGGGAAGAGTAAATTTGTATGTGAGTACCTTTTGAAGTAAATATTACTCTTTAAAAAAATTACATTGTGCTACATTTCCAAAGGCATAACACTTAGGCTTATGACCAAGAATAACTTACTCTACAAAGCTGAGTATAATTTAACATGGGAAGAAAACTAATTATTAATGGAATAAAGTGCTTTCAAGAATTTCCAATGTAAGAGACAAGAGCCAAGTAGGAATTTTGAAACAAAAACACAAGAGTCCAGAGAAACCTTAGAAAAATAAATTTATTTGATCAATTGAAAGGAACTACATAAAGTAGTATTAACTTTTTAAAAGAGAAAGAGAAAACAATTGTTCCCTCAGAATTTTAATCTTTACGAAGAAAATTGAGGGAGTTAAATGAAGAAAAAAACAAAAATGGAATCAGGTCCTACAGATAGATTCATTCTGTCCTGAGGTTTTAAAAAGGAGAAAGGAAAGGTGGGATAAAAGTAACATATTAAAGTAGAAAGAAGGAAGAAGGAGCTGGAATGTACTATTTCTCATAACTGGAGTAGAAATAGAATTTACAAACAGGAAGAGGGGTTAGAGGAGATTGATGATCAGATGAGCCCTTCTATTATTGGAAATTGATGAGGAAGGCTCAAATATCAACATACAAATAATTGGGTGTGGAAATACATCACACTTAACAGCAAAATAAGCAACAACAAGGGGTAGATAATTAAGAAGAATATTGGGAAGGGATGATCATTGTGAAGATAAACTTTGTGTGTGTGTGTGTGTGTGTGTGTGTGTGTAAACAAAATACTGCAATGGAAGAAGAGTTCTTTAGAATGTCACTTAGTTGACTGGGGTATCATTGAATAAATTGAGGTGCAAGAATGCCATGGATTATTATTGTATTATAAGAAATCCTGGGCAGTGTGACTGATACAGATTGAAGTGACGAGAACCAAGAGAACAATTTATGCAAGAGAAATGATGTTTTAAAGAAAAACCTATTTCAAAAGACTTAAGAACTCTGATCAAAGCAATGCCAAAACATGCTTCTTGAGAATCTATGATGAAGTATTTTTTTCCCACCTTCTGACAAAGAGATGATGTGAAAAAGCATATATTTTTGGATAGGCCTTTGTGTGGCTTAATTTCTCTTGATTATGCTTATTTGTTACAAACAATATTATACACCAATATGATCATGTGGAATTTTATTCAAATGAATTTATGAATTATGAATTTTATTCAAATCTGTATGAGTACATGTAGAGTACTGTATGAATTTTATCAAAATCTCTCTTTATCTTGGACTCTGCTCTGCATCTTGTCCAAAACACTGGTAAGGCCTCTGGTGAGTATATATCCCTACACCTGATCTAATATTTGTTATCAGAAAATCTTAAAATAAGGTTATCTCTGTTCTTGTGTGTCTCAGTGAATACTGAAGAATTTTGATATAATAATGAGTAAAACCTTGTTGGAAGTCTATAGAGCTTGTTTTGCTTGACTAAACCAAATGTTATGTTGGTGTTAGTGTTGATTTGTTTTAATATTAATAAATTCCATAATGGAGAGAAAGTCAGCCTCTAAGCCTGGAAGACCTGGCTGGATTCAAGTCAGGACTCTTAACACAATACTAGTTGTTTCTTTTTCCAAATCATTGAACTCTCAATACTCTATGTAACTCCCTAAAATTACCCTTTGCATAAAAAGATAGCATGCTGAATCAGTAAAGGGAGTTTCCCTGCTCAGGAATTCATTTTATTAATGAAATTGCAACTCTAGTCCCTATCCTTATAATTAACAAAAATAAACACAATGGCACCATGTTATCTCTATACCATTCAGTCCATTGAATGATGGTAAAGAAGCATGTATCCACTGTGAATTATCAGTTGTGGAATCCTGCATGTTCTCTCTTAATATCTTTATTGAGTGTTCCCTCACTGTATGTATATACATTTCTCATATAAATTTTATACAGCTGGAAAAGTAGGCATATAGTGGAGCCCTGGTTCAAATTGGCTTTCTGTTGCTTATCACTTTTGTGATTTCCCTTACCACATTTAATTAATTTTAGTCAAGTAGTTTCCCCTACTTAGGGCTCAATTCCTTATCATGAAAAGTTTGTACCTAGATGACCTCAGTGATCATTTATACCTCTAGATTTGTGAACTTATGCCACTATTTTGGTGTTACATTTTCAGCTTTATTTGGTATTAATAAATTCTGAGATTATTTTTCATGCCTTTTGGATTTTCCTCTCCAGGTAATTTGTGAATTGGTCCCTCCATGCCCATAAAATCCTTCTGTCTCTTGCTTTATATTATCTAATTTGATCCTCACAACAATTCTGTGAAGGAGGTGCTATTATGAACCCTATATTATAGTTGAGGAAACTGAGTCAGAGAGAGGGTAAATGACTTGTCTAAGTTCATACAGCTATTACTTATATGAGGCCAGATTTAAACTCAAGTCTTCCTGTCTCAAAGCCTATTCCTCCATCTGCTGTACCACCGAGCTACATGTATCAATTCATAAAATGTCCCATAATTACCTGTATTTTTATAACCATTATTTTTATGGCCAATGATATTCCATTACATTAATGTACCACAACTTGTTTGGAAATTCCCCAAATGATATACACGTACTTCTTTTTTTCTTTTAGCTTTTTGCTATTATAAATATTTTGATGTATATGAGACCTTTCATACCTTGAGCTCTTTTAGGCATATGCCTAGCATATGGGTGTCATATTGTATATTTTAGTCACTGATGTCATTTGACTAGGATATGACTTGTCAAAAGTATTTAATAAGTACTTATTATGTACCAGACACTGTGCTAAACACTAGGGATAAAAAGAAGAATATACACACATATGTGTGTGTGTGTGTATAATGTATGTATGTATGTATATACATATGTATGTATGTATAATTTTTACTCTCAAGGTGCTCACAATCTAATGGTGGAGACAATATGTAAATAGCTATGGACAAATAATATATATTCAGGATGAATTGGAAACACTTTCTGGGGTAAAACACTACCATTAAGGGAGACCAGGAAAGTTGTCTTGAAGAAGATAGGATTATAGCTGCGACTTGAAGGAAGTCAAGAAGCCGAAAGCTAAGGAATCATACACATGGGGTTCTGGCAGAGAAATGTAATATTTTCAGTGAGAAATATTTAGGAGGTCAAGGTCACTGAGTCTTAGAGAATGTAGAGAAGAGTAAGGTATAAGAAAACTAGACAGTTAGGAAGAGGTGAGTTTATTAAGGACTTTAAAAGGGAAACAGAGAGTTTTATAGTTAGTTATGGGAAGCCACTGGAGTATATTGAATAGAGGGGATTGGCATGATCAACCTGCTCTTTAGGAAAATCAACTTTATAGCTCAGTGACAGACAGACTGGAATGGGAAGAGGGTTAAGGCAGAGAGAGTGACACGAAGATTAAATACTCCATATGTGAGTGATGACAATCTATACCATGGTGGTGGCAATGTCAAAGGAGAGAAGACGGCTTTTATTAAGGGAGAATTTACAAGCCTTGGAAAGAGATTGGATATGAAAGTTGAGAGAAAGTGAAGAATTGAGGATGTCATCTAGAGCTTGAGGATGATTATGCCCTCAACAGAAATAGAGAAATTAAAAAGGGATAAGATTTCAGGGAAAGGGATAATGAGTTCAGTTTTGACCAAGTTGAAATTAAGATGCCCTAAGTGGTAATCCACATTTAGATGTTCAATCAATAGTTGGAAATATGAGAATGGAGGTCAGAAGAGAGGTTAATTCTTGGCAAATAAATTAGAGTATCATGTGCACAGAGATAATAATTAAATCTATGGGAGCTTATGAGATCATTAAGCAAAATAGTGTATAGAGAGAAGAGAAACAGGATAAAGAAGAGAGACTAAGACAGAGCTTTGGGCTCCTCCCAGGTAGAGTCTTTGAAAATTTTAAGGATGGAGCAGTGGCAGAAAACATTTTCCTGCTTTACACTTTTCCCTAGGGCTTCCCCTACATAAGCATGTGTAAAAATAAGAAATTTGTTACAAAAAGTAAAATAGGCTCAAAGTATGGAATGATACCGAGGTGCTAATGAGGGGAGAGAAAAGGAGGGAGGAGAAAGGGATGGGGGGAGAGAGAGAGAGACAGAGACAGAGACAGAGACAGAGAGATGGAGACAGATAGAGATAGAGACAGAGACAGAGACAGACAGACAGACATGGAAACAGGCAGACACGGATACAAAGAGATGCAGAGAGACACACACACAGAGATAGAAACAGAAAGACAGAGACAGAGAGAGACAAAGACACAGGCACAGAGAGACACAAAGAAAGAGACAGAGAGACAGAGAGAGAGAGACACAGAGAAAAAAAGTACACGATTTTTAAGCACTTACTTAAGCTAGTAAGTGTCAGTTATATAAAGAAAGTGAAAACCTTATCCTCAAGGAGATCACATTAAAGAAAAGAGGTAGAATCCGGAAAGAGTCAAGGCAACAGTGATCCTCTTGGCTGGAATCCTTGGCTGGGGCCAAAATGTAGATCCAGAGGAAAGAATCTATCTACAATGAGGAGATGAGAGCCCCAGTGCTAAGTTTTCCTGGGGTGTTGATGGGACAGGTGAAGAGAATGAAGTAGAATCTGGGAGAGTTGAGGCTAGACATTTTACTAGCACATAGTGCTTCATTCAGATAGCCTAGGTTTCAGGACACATGAATTCTAATGATTGCCTCAGCCCATACCTAGCTGTAAGACCTTGATCAAGTCACAATCTCTCTGAGCATCAGCTCCCATCTGTATAAAATAAGGGTGTTGGAATAAGTTATCTTTACACCTTCTTCTAGATCTAATATTCTATAATGCTATGATTTCAGTGCTAAAGAAATGCCCTGGGTATTTCATGTTAAGCATGGCCGATCACTGTGAATGTGAAGTCTGTCTATAGAAAGTCCAAGTCTGACGCATGTATAATAACTTTGTCAAGTTGGTTGAGGGCTTGATGTCACACAGTTGTCATATTCTACCTGCTAAACTTCAAATATTTGTGCTGGTTTTCTTGATATCACTTCCAGGAGCTTGTTTAGTAGTGTATTGCTTGACAGCTAATAAGTTAGCTCAAATTTATGATGGCTTTCAAACCCAGGCTAGAATCAAAAGACAGTGCTGGAATCAAGCTCATTTGATATAAAACTCCTACTTCAAGTGAGTCACAGAATTCAATAAAATGAAAGGAGAGAGTGGAGACATGATTATTCAGATCTGTAAATCAAACTTTTGTCTCAGTCTGGTGCAAATTTGAAATAGTACATGGTATAAATTGTCCTTATCTGACACATATTTACTAAGTCATTTCCAGGCAAACAATGCCATCAGAATATTAAGCCCAAGTGTTTTGTGGGGAACATTAACAGGAATACTAATACTTCATGGTGTTTCAGAAAGAGGGTCTATAAGGAATATAAGAAATCATAGAACTAGAGTTGGAAAGGACATGAGAGGTCATCTAGTTGAACCCTCTAGTTTTACGGATGAGAAAACTGTTGCCCAGCAAAATTTATTTGTAATTATAAAGTTAAATATGTAGTAAGTGTCATTTGGCATTTGAAATAAAGTACAAAGATTTCAAATTCAATGTTCTTTCCGCTACTCCTTGGTGCAGCAAGTTTAATGAAAAGATCGTAGTTGACATGTAGTCATTTTGCCAGAGGAGTCAGACCTTGAGGGAAAGAATTAATGTGGTCAATTTTTCAAGAGTCAAGTACTACCTTGTTTCTTGTCTTCTTCCCTCCTTTGCTCTAATCAGTCCATATGTGCTTCCATATGTAAGCTCATATCTATTTGCACACTGATTCTCATTTTGGCCCATGGCAAATTTATAAAGAAATATGCTTTGAATTAATATGGAAATATGTTTTGCATGACTACACATGTATATCTGATGTCATATTGCTTACCTTTCAAAAGGGTGTGGGAGGCGAGGGGGGGAGGGAGAGAATTTGGAATTCAAAATTTAAAACAATGAATGTTAAAATTTTTATATGTAATTGGAAAATGCATAACAAAAATATATGTTAAAAACTCTTAAAAAAAGAAATATTCCTTGTAAAATCATGACTCAGGATCAAGGAACCTTTTAATATGGATGCCCCATGTCTGTTACCTATATATCTTGCCAAGATACTAACTTGCAATTTCCTCAACTTTTTAGTCTGAGTAACTAAACCTCTTTCTCTTTCCTTTTGCCACTCCTGAATAATCTATACTCATGTCCATTTTGTCATTCTTCAACCCCTTTCAATCTGACCACTACACTCAGAATTACGGAACTATTACCTGAAATAAGGCCAGTGGCCTCCTACTTATCAAATCCAATTTCCTTTTCATAGTACTTGTCCTTCTTTTTTTTTTTTCAGCCAAAGACAAGATTTATTGGAACATCCATCATATTGGGCAGACTCTTAAGGAATCTGAACATTAGTAAGCTATTGGCTAAATTATAAGAATCTGACCAGTGGCTAGATTTTAAGAATCTGAGCCGTGGCTAGATTATAAGAATCTAAGCATCTTAATGGAGACAAGGTGGACCTTATATACAGAAAGAGTGTGGGAGGGACCAAGGAGTGACCAGTAAACTGGAGTGAACAGAACTCCTGGGACCTGGACCTTGTGGCCAAGGGAGAATGGAGCCTAGCTAGGATTAAGGTGGGAAATGGCCTGGAGGCCATACATAGGGAGGTAAAACAAAGAAAGGCCAGGATAGATTAACAGAATTGGGAGATTGGGTGTAGCCACAATGAAAGGCCAGTTGATGGGATTATAGCCTCAGGCAAATGCCAGAGATTTGACCAAGTGGCAAAGTGCAGGGATTTTCCTTTCTGGGGTCTAGATCCCAACTTCATCATCCCCCCCTCAAACAAACGGAACCCAAATTCTTTTGGTAAGGGGAGAAGGTCTTGGTTTCTGAAACTGCTTCCTGCTGACAAGGGGCATAGAGCTGTCCCTGTCTGGAGGGAGTCCCAAAGAGGAGGTTGACTGGAGCTGAGCACAGGCTGCATCCAGGGAATGAAGGGGAGGGGAAACATTGACTGGTACCCTCTGTTTGTTACCAACTGTAGGTGAATGGCCTGTAGTCTGGAAGACACAAATCTGACAGAAAAGACTGCAGGGCCCAGGTATAAAGCAGTGACTAGATTTAGGGCCCAACTTTGAGAGGATAAAACTTCCTTAGCTCTGTTTGGATTCAAATAATTCAGTTTTCCAACCATGCAGGATCAAATCCACCTCATAGCCAGACTCAGGAATAGCTAAGTAGGTAACATTCCCTTTCAAAGCAATATAATGGGGAAACTGAGTCAGGAAGATCCCATCTTAGACTGAGGCTATAATTGTCCTCTCAGTTTTTCCTGATGCTGACTTCCCACCAGTATTACATTCTCTGAGTAGCTTGTGGCATTTCTTTCAAGATGGTGAATTATTGATTATTAATGGATTATGATCCATCAGACAACACAAAATAAAATCCTATGAGCTTTTACCTCAAACAGCAAGTTTCACTAATCACATTTTAGGAAAAAACTTTTCCAGGATTTACATCTCAAACTTAAATTTATCCTGATGTAAAAAGCTGATCATTAGAAATTTCTGTATACTTGCAAATTTTCAGCAAACCATAACCCAAACAAGCTTTTCAGCTAGTTTACACATTACATCAATAGACAACAATAGCCAAACTATTTTAGTGGTAACCAAATTATGAAAAGTTGCTTAACATAACTGACACAAAAAGTTCACCAATTTGAAACTTGAAACAAACCCATTACCAATCAGGTGACTTCAGTTTTGTCAAATGCATTTCCAAGTTACTTTATACAGAGAATCAACATCTCATCATTAACAGTTAAAACTAAAACTTTAAGAAGAGTGTGCTTACCCAAGTTCAGAGGCCAGCTTCTTTACCTTGAGCAGGATGTGCTGAACCTGGGTGATGCTTCCAGGCAAGGTTGCCCTAGGGCCCAAGCCCCTTGCCAGTGGGGCCCATACAGTAGCTGCTACCTCTCCCCTCGCCTTCCTTTCCAAGGTGGGGGAGGACAAAATCAAAGGTGAAGGGTGAAGGGTGAAATTCTCTTCTCCTAGGAGAGGGGTTAACAGATACCTTCTTGACTCAAAGGAATGGAGTGACCAGGTTGTACAAGTGTTTCAAAACTCCTCAATGATCAATCACAAAACCTTCAGAAACTGCCAAGATATTGTTAGCTATTCTAACTTTTCCCTGTAACCTCCATGAAAGAGGATTCAGGGGAGTAGAAGGAAGGGAGTAAGTAAGCCTCAGGGAGGGAAGGCTTATGTACCTTCCAGTCTTGGCTGGAGAAGAACTTGGGGTTAGGCAGTTTCCCCATACGGGCCACCAAAATGATGTGGTTTAGGGGTTGAGGGGTGCTGGGACCACAATATCACAACACACGGGTCTGCCCAAAAGAATTCGACCCAAGCCTTCTTTCAGTCAAAGACAAGGTTTATTAGAGCACCCGTCACATTGGGCAGACTCTTAAGGAGTCTGAACATTAGTAAGCTATTGGCTAGATTATAAGAATCTGACCAGTGGCTAGATTTTAAGAATCCGAGCAGTGGCTAGATTATAAGAATCTAAGCCCTTATCCTTCTTCTTGAAACCCTTTCTTGCCTTCCATGACATTGTATTACCTTGGCTATTTTTCTACCTCTATGGTTCCTCCTTCTCTGTCTCCTTCACATTCTTTTATTAATTTGCTTGCCCTTTCCTTATCAGTCTTCCCCATAGTTTTATCTTATTCTTCTTATTTTCTCCCTCTATACCATCTTCCATGTTATCTCATGTATTCTAATGGCTTCAATTAACACCTCAATACAGAGTACAACATTTCTCCATCTCTAACCACTTTTCCAGAACACCACTTTTAAAGTTGACTGCTGGATTTAGCCACCTGGATATTCTACCACCTCTTCAAGTTCCACATATTTGAAACCCAGCCCCTTTCTTGACTTTCCTACTTCAACTGATTTTCTCATCATATTCTGGACCAGATATACTTCACTCTTCTGTGTTATTTTTTGCTCCTTCCTTTCCCTAATCATGTACATCCCATCAGCCAAAAAACTCTGTCCATTCTTAAAAAAAAGCTAATTGATATCTTATGTTTTCCTATCACCTTTATTTCTTAGTATATCATCCTTCTCCTCCTTCCTGAATAGAGAGAGAAGGAAGAAAGGAGGCAAAAAGAGAGAAGGAAGGAGGAAGAGAAGAGAAAAAGAGGGAGTTGAGCAGAACTAGCAAACTCAGTTGAGAACATTATTATATGAATTGTTCTATAACCATATCCTAACCCTCTGCAAAGAAGGGAGAGAGGTGCTTTCTAATTTTGAGCCAAGCTTGGTCATTATAGTTTCATATCATTTACTTTGATTTTGTTGCTATTTTCTCTTTCCATTTCCATTTTTGCCATTATTGTGTCTTCCCAGTTCTGCTTATTTCATTCTGTTGGCCTTACATGTTTGTCTTCATTCTTCATATTCATTGTTTCTTATAGTCAAATAACATTCAATTAAATTCATATACCACAAAGGGTTAAGCCATTCTCCAGCTGATGATCATCTAATTTGTTTACTGCTCTTTGCTACCAGAGAAACATTGCTACAAACATATTGGATGTAGATGGAGTCTTTGGTTTAACTATTGTCTGACTCGTGTCTATGCCTAATAAGTGAGATCACTGGGTCAAAGGGTGTGACTATTTAAGTCAGTTTTTATTTTGCTCTGTTTTTGACATTTCAAACTGAATTTACCAAGAATATTTCAAACTTAACTTGTCCCAAACAGAACTCAGTATTTCCATATTACAGCACAATGTTACCCTCAACTAGTCATTCTCCTTCTCCCAGATATGTCTGATCTGTTTCCAAATCTTCCCAAGTCTATCTTAACACTACCTCTCACATGTGTTGCCTTCTCCCTTCTCAAACAGTCACTGCTCTAATTCATGCGCTCATTATTTTTCACCTGGGCTTTGCAGTGTAGAACACTGCAAATTGGTCTACCTATTTCAAGTTTCTCCCCATTCCAATCTACCTTCCATGCAGCTGTCAAAATGATTTGCTTTAAGCAGAGTTGATTGTATCACTTTATCTCTAGTCCATGAACTCCAGGGGCTCTAGATTGCAGGATCTTTCTGGTTTCAAGGCCTGCTCTTTTTTACTATTCCATAATAATAAAACCTCATGTTTATATGTCATTTTAGAAAAAGAAAAAAAAACTTCCACCCTCCCCCTCAAAATAGTCCTCTAAAATATTATTATCTCCAATTTTTATATCAGGAACCAGACTCAGAGAGTCTGTGGCCTGGCAAGTCACAGCTAGGAAATATCAGAGGTATTCCTCAAATTCATGAATTCTGATTCTGAATCCAAAAATTTTACTGCATCTAATAGCCTTATCTCATTTTATTCTCAACTTCCTGGAAAATAGAAGGTATGTATTACTTAGTATTAGTACTGTATTAGTCTTGTAGGTATTAGTATTTGCCATGGGTTCAAGTATCTTTGATACTTCTTAACTGTATGATCTAGGGCAAGTCACTTAATCTGCCTGAGTCTAAATTAGTTTATCTGTAAAATGTGGTAGTTGGACTTGATGACCTCTGATGTCCTCTCCAGATCTATGATCCTACGATTGCTGCATATGTTTTATTCTCTAGCCAATGTAGGCTACTCATGAGACAGTATAAAACCTTGCTCGCCATGAACACTAGTCCTTGGATGTCCTTCTTTCCCATCCATACATGTTCAATTCCTATTTATCCTTTAAAGACTAATTCAAATTTCACTCCATCCTTGTAGCCTACATAGTACCATATTTTGAAACTGTCTAATGAGTTTATCACATAATATTGCTTATTAAAAGATCCATGAAGGCAAGAGCTACTGTGTAATTCAAATGTTGCCTTTCCACATCATGCCACTAGCAACTAGAATTGATCGTATAGATGTTTGATATGATACTCCCTCCATGGGTGTAGGCTACAACTCACAACTCATTCCAAGCATCTATTTTTTTCTTCTGATGCAGTAGATACAATAAATATGTATTACATGAATGAATTTTATGTGTCAAACATTATACTAGAATTAAAAGAAATAAAGTTAATCAGATATGTTACCCATCCTTCTTGCCTCACTTACCATCTAGCAGGGCAGGAAAACAGTGAGAGTGTGATTTTCATAGGTACTACTAAAGAGAGTGATGGTATAGGAATTTTGGAAGCTGCCAAGGGGCATGGAGAATAGGAAAAAAAAAAACAACTCTTTCCAAATCTCGATGGCCACTTACTCACTTAATAGCAAGAAAATAACTTTGATGGGATAAGAAATTTATAATGGGTCCTTATTATGTAATTTTTAGAAACAGGTTAATGGATTTAGTGCTTAACAGAACCTAAAGGCTAGCTAGCCAACTCCTATATTTTATACTTGAAAAACAGCCATAGTAAAAACTGTTAGTAGCAGCAGTATCAGCACCAACAACAACTGAGGCCCAAAGAGGGGAAATGATTTGCCTAAGATGATAGAGGAAGTAAGGTGTAAAACCTGAATGAAGCCAGATCCTCCAAATCTAATTCTGTTTCATTTGGATCTGGTACTCCTATCCTCGGTGGAGAAAAAATGGCAAGCCACTCCAGTATGTCTACCAAGAAAACTCCCAAAGTAAGCAGGAAGAAGCAGACATGACTAAAAATGACTAAACAACGATAGCAACAACAACAACTACTACCACTATCCTTTGAAAATGTAAATTAGGGGCAGTGAGGTGGATAGCGCATGGGGGCCTGGAGTCAGGAGGACCTGAGTTCAAATCTTGCCTCAGACCATACACTTGACAATTACTAGCTGTGTGACCCTAGGCAAGTCACTTAACCCCAATTGCTTCACCAAAAAGGAAAAAAAAATGTAAATCAAAGTAGCCCAGGTCATTGTTATTTTTTTAAATTGTTGTTTGGTTAATTTACATGAATACAAATATGATACAAAATAGCATGTGATCAATTCCTATGGGGGTGGTGGGTAAAGTCCTATTTGAATTACCTAAAATAATTTCCAGTTGGATTGATCAGAAAAATCCTGTTTCCCCATTCTTGTGACTTCTGTATTGATAAATTTCATTGATCAGTTTGTCATTGAACATTTATTGAGTACCTACTATTTGCCAGGCAGTGGACTGAGTGCTTGGGATAAGAAGAAGGGCAAACAACAGGATTGGAAATAAGAATCTGACTTCCTCCATGGTTCCTCACTCAAACTTCTTGCCAAATCTTCCAACATTTAGCTTGCAGTAATATTTCAAAAGGGACCCTCCCTCTCAGCCCTGTCATTGTTTGTCACAGTTGCCTATTAATCCCTTCCTTTGGACTCTGATGGTTTAAATAAGCCTGACTAAACAAGCAAGAAAATGGGTAGTGAATAGATCCATTTTATTTCTTTGTCCTTTAAAGCTGTTGAAACAAAATTCCCTTGGCTTGGGAGCATTGCAAATATCTTTAAAATGTTGAATTTATGAATTTTAGTGGACTTAGATACAAAAGGGCTGGTCTGAGTCTCAGCAAAGCCACCAAGGACTTGTGCAGTGTTAAGCTTGTCATTTGACTTCTCTGATTTTGGGCTTTTTGTTTTTTTATTTGTAAAATGATCAGATTGGATTTGATCATCTCAGACTCCCTTCCATTTCTAAATCATGCCATTCCATGAACATAGTAATCAAAATCCCTAGGTTCTAGTTCTCACTCTATGACTTAGTATTCCTATAGTATTTTATATCTACTACTTCATTTAATCCTCACAATATCCATGTGAGGGAGGTACCAAATATTTATAATACTTACTTTAAGGATAGAGAAACTGAGGTTCAGAAAGATGACAGTATTTGCCCAAGTTTACATAACTAGTAGGTGCCAGAACCCAAATTTAGTACTCTTTTCACTATAGCATATCAGTTCATTCTAATACAACAACAGTGACATTTAGAAAGTGAGTCGACATTCTTGAGAATATGTTCACCAGCTTGAAGTAGGCTTCAAGGTTCATTTTATTTTGGATACATTTTCATGTGTGTGTGTGTGTGTGTGTGTGTGTGTGTGTGTGTGTGTGTGTTTACACTTTAGCCAGGTCTCTGAAGTTAATTGAAGTTCCAAAGTCAGAAGTTGAATTTAAAGGCAGGTCTTCCTGACTGATTCAGTTCACAGTAATATGCTGCCTTACAGTGAATTAGAAATACTAGAAATATGTTACGTCTCAAATTTTAGCCACTCTCATATCTTTAATTGGGCTTTCATGTGCATACATTGGTCCCCTCTCAAACAATACCTCTGATAGACAAAAGTCAAAATTGAAGCCACAAAATAAAACCCTAAAGCTACTTTGTCAGTTTCTAAAACTGATTGCTTTTTTTAGCATAGTTATTTACTTATATTTTATATAATTCATTATTTTCCAAGGAATTTTATCCTTTAAAAATTAAAAAAATCATAGAACAGTAACAAAAAAAAGCATAGCATCAGATTAAGATGTTAAAAAAACAAAACAAAACAAAAGAAATCTAAACAACTCCTTTTCCTTTACAGCTTCCCTTCTCCCATCTTCTGTTCCTTCCTTAACTTTGGAATACTTCATTTCATCAACTTTATACTTTATGTGATGAAAGAATTACACTAAGTGATCTGAATGAATGAAAAAAATATCTATTAAGTACTTACTGTATGCAAAGCACTATGCTTAATAATAAGAATTCAAATAGAAAAATAGGCCTTGCTGTAAAGGAGCACACATTCTAATGGAAGAATTCAACATGTAGAAAAGGTATCAGCTACATCAGATAGAAAGACCCATTAGTACAATGGCAAAGCAGAGAGTAACACATTTTCTTTAAAAACTATTTCTGTCTCTGATGTTGAACCATTTGACTATCCCAAGGACCAGAGTGGCAAGAATTTTAGTCTCTGGGTCTTCAGTAGTTATCATTGATAAGGAGGCACTGATAAGTATGGCTCCTCTGCACTACAGCTGCTGACATTAGGCTGGAAACAGGACTGGTATTCTGAGGTGGTGGTGCTACTGTTCTAAGGGATGTGAGGCTTAAGGGTGATGGCTGTCTCCACCAAGGACTATCTCTACCTTGAGCTAACTTCTGGTTGCCTATAGAATCTGTACCCAACACATCATTCAGCAATATTTTATATTAAACTATAGCACAATAAAGGCAGTGAGAGGAACTGAAAAGTATATGTCAGATAATCAATTGTATACATGTATATTATTGTTTCAGTAAAACAAAACAAAATAAAATTGGTGTTTCTCTTCCTGGGTAGTTAGTTATTTTCACCTCTATATTAATCAGAATATTAAGACTCAATTGTACCAGCTACATGGTTTATCTTTGAAATTTATTGCCTTCCTTCTTCCCCTTGTATGATTTCCTCAACTAAAAAATTAGCAATACAGGTACCATACTATGCACTAGGAACACAAAAGAAATCAAACTATAGTATCTGACCTCAAGGAAATCACAATCTCATGGAGGAGATAATAAACTAGCAAATATATACAAACTATCATATATAAGATAAATAGAGAATAACTAAAAGAAATAAGGACCTAGAATTAAGAGGGATTGGTTAAGACTTCTGTAGAAGATAAGATTTAGTTGAGACTTGGAGAAAGCCAAGGAAGATAGGAGGTGTAGTGGAGGAGGAAGAGCACTTCAGGCATTGGAGACTTCCAGAGAAAATCCCCAGAGCTGAGAGCTGGGGTGTCTTGTTTGTGGGACAGCAAGGAGGCCAGTGTCACTGGATCAAAGATTATGTGGCAGAGAATAAGGTTTAAGAAAACTGGAAAGGTACAGGGTGGAGTTAGTTTATGAAGGATTTTGAGTGGTAAATAGATTTTATATTTGAGCCTGGAGGTGATAAGAAATCACTAACTTTTATTGAGGATGGGTTTGATGTGGTCAAATCTGCATTTTAGAAAAAATAATTTTGACTGCTGAATGGAGGATGGATGGGAATGGGGACAGATCTGAGGCAGGCAGGTCCACCAACAGGCTACTGAAAGAGCACAGCCATGAAATGATGAGAGACTACACAAGGGTGGTCGTGGTATCAGAGGAGAAAAGGAGGTATGTTTGAGAATGTTTGCAATGATGAAAATAACAGGCCTTGGCAACAGATTGGATATTGAGAGTGAGATATAATAAAGAGTCAAAAATGACACCTAATTTGTGGATTGGAAGGATGGTGTTCCCTTTAACAGTAATAAGGAAATTTGAGGAGGGGGGATATTTCAGGGAAAGATAATGAGTTCAGTTTTGTATATGTTGAATTTTAGCATGATCTGTCCAGTAAAGGAGACAGAGAAAAGAAAAGTCTGACAGAAGTATAGAAATTCCAAAAACCTAGGGAGTTTTCCGATTTACTGAGGAAAATTAGAGAGAAGAAAGTATCAAGGAGAAGAAAGTGATTAATAACATCAACGCCTGTACGGAAGCCAAGAAGAAAGAGGGTTAAGAAAGTCCATTCAATTTGGCAATTAAGAAATCATTGATTTATATTATTCTAATATTGTTGAAAAGATGTGGAAAGCCCCGAAGCCCTCTCTCTGTGTCTTTGTCTCTGTCTCTCTGACTCTCTGTCTCTCTGTTTCTGTCTCTGTCTCTGTTTCTGTCTCTCTCTGTCTCTCTGTCTGTCTCTCACTCCCTCTCTCAAATAGTTTAGGATGTATTGGCACATAAAGTTGTATTCATGAATATTAAATGTGTTTTAATAAGTAGAAAATCAGTGGCAAATATAAAGGAAGACATATAGACATATTAGTGTTCAGTAGTAAACAGCACTGGGTATGGTAAGAAACCCATTCTATCTGAATATATGCCCTATTGCTCTAATTTATGTTTTGGAGATGCTCTTGGATTTACAGAGTAGCAGATAAAATTTCCCTTGTCTCATTCATACATGATTAAGATTTTACAGCCATACATGACAAGATCTAGTAACAATAATTTTTTCATAAGGTGTAAACCAAAAGACACTGAAGAAAGGCTAAGGTTTGATATATTTTCAAAATACCAAAATCAAATATGTAGGAGTTACAGGACAAAGAAACAGAATTTTATAAAAAGCTTATCTACTCCCAAACCCTATTCAGTTATAGCATTCTCTTCTCAAATACATTCAGTATTTGTTCCCTTCTTTTTAAAATTGTCTCTTCTTGAACAAGTATACAGTATAATTGGTATAATAATAGTAACTTGCATTTATATAGTAATTTGTTACATTTTATGCTCACAATAATCCTAAAAGGTGCCATTTTGCCCATTTACAGATAAGGAAACTGAGGCTGAAGATAGTAAATGGCTTGCCCAGGATCACAGAGCTAGTAAGTGTATGAAGCCAAATTTGAACTCTAATCCAAGTCCAGAATTCTATTTACTGCACAACCTAACTAACAGATAGAGTCAAGAGTCAGGAAGATTTTTCTAATTCTGCTTCTGACGCATATCAGCTTTGTGAGTATGGGCAAGTCACTTTATCTTTCATACAAACATCTAGGACAAATATCTAGGACTGTAAATAACAAGTGAACTGTTCCAAATGAGTGGAATCATAGACACAGATCTGGACCAACCTCTATCTCTACATGAATACACACACTCCGATATGCACATTCTTATTGAACAGATTTGATTGTTTTGAAAGTTCTACCTCCTATTAGTAAAATCTGTGTCCTTTTAATTTCTTCTTTTTGCCCTCTTCTGTTCTTTGTGGTAAATTAACAATAAGGTTACTCTAACTTAAGCCTGAATAGCCCTTGCAGTATCTGTAGTCAGCTTGTATTTTTCATATGGCCATTTCCAGATCTCCCAACACTCTTCTTTCCTGCATAGACTTTGTTTTGTCATTGACCCTTTTAAAGTGTGGAAGTCAAAACTCAGTGTGGTCCTTCAGAGGTGCTTACCAAGACAGAATAGCATGGATTTCCATCAGCATTGATACTTTGTGTATTCAAGGCTATATATCCCTGTTCAAATTTAAATTAAAAAAAAAACAAAAGAATCATGAAATCAAGTGTTGGAACAAACTTCAAAATCATGTAATCTAACTCAGTTTTATAGATAAGAAAAATCAGACTCTGAGAGGTTCAGTGGCTTGTCTATAATTACCTAGGTAAGAAACAGAGGACTTAAGATTCAAATTCAGGTCCTGCTATTCCACTCAGAATTAATAAGTTAATTGAATTTGATGGCTCTTAGCTATCTAGCCTGTCCACCAGGTCTTCCAAGCACCAGTATTACTTTTGAAGTGATAGAAATTAATAAAAATTAAATGCATAGATTTTTTTCTTTGCCACATTTAATTTTCCAGTTTTGTATACAGACTTTTTTCCTTAAGATTTTTCAAGTGGAACCTCAAAAACCTTTTAAATAAATTCACGGTAACCTATGTCTGATTTGTTCCTTGTACCATCGGTATTTTTAAGATATATAGTCAATATGTATCTGATATTTGGGGAGATTAATACATCGGAAGCCACTTGTCTCTGTCCTTTACATTTGCTATTTATGCCAACAAGACTTAATGGCATTCTGAATTTCCCTAGGAATCTATGGTATATTTAAATGAGGTTAGGAACATTACCATATGTCTTTTCAGCAGTACTTGATGATTTCCTAGAGTTGTTCTATTTTTCAGACAAGTAATAGTGATGGCAAGGCAGGGTTCAGCCCTTTTTGAGACCACAATATGCTTTATCTAAAGGATTATATATTTTTAAAAAAACCTCCTCTATCTCCTATTTTATTTTACAGATATATTTTGCCCTCCATCCAGTTATATAGCTCTTACCTGAAATATGAAAAAAAAAACTACTGTGTATAATTTTAAGCTTCATTTTAATTTCTATTTCTAAACTGTCTACATTCATTGTTCTAAGTAATTTAATGGGTATACCATCATTTTAACTGTGTAAGACTTAAACTACAGTTATAAACCTTAATCTAATTGGTCAATCAACATGCATTTTTTCATACCAAACTTGCGGCAGATATTATGTTATGTGCTGATATACAAGGAGAAAAAAAATGAAATACCCTGTATTTGCAAGTAGCTTACATTCTAATGGGGGAAATGAGAAGTACATTTATACATATATGTATATGTATGTGTGCGTGTATATAGGCATGCATATTTGAATGTATGTGTGTATATGTATATACAGATGGGTGTGACTGTTACATATGTATGTACATAATATATGCCTCATATAACATAAATATAAATTGCATAAATACAAAGTACACAAACTAAATATAAGGAAGTCTGTGAGGAAGGGATTGAGAACAGAAAATTGGTAATTCTCTAACACAGTAATTTGCAAAGGAAATGTTGGAAGAGGGGATTTCCTTTCCTGAAAGTTCTCTCTCTGCTTTAGATACTGGATAAGGTACTTGAGCTATAAAGTTAGAAACAGAGCAGTCCTTGCTTGAAGCAGCTTACATTCTAGGTAAGAAGGCATTTGAAGAGTAACATATACACATATAAATAAATGCAAAATGAATAAAAAATGGGAATGGGAAAATAAGTGTAATCATTAGTAACTGGCAGGTATCAGTAATAGTTTTTTTTTTGGTTTTTTTGTTTTGTTTTTTGTGAAAGCTCTGCAGATTGAGTTTACTTTGACTTAAACTAAAGTTTTGACAATTTTTTTTCATGTGATTCTTATGAGGGAAAAAAGCATCAAATTATATGGACAAGAAATTAGTACACCAGTAGATTAGGATAAATCAAAGTCTTGATGAAAAGAGTTGTTGTCAATGCTTTATGTCAACTTGTAATGAGGGCTGAAGAAGAGTGACCTAGGCTTCTATGTTTGCTCTTATGCCATCAGAAAATCTTTTATCAGTGACTTAAGGAAGGCATGAATGGAATGATTATTGAAGTTGTGAATCAGTTTTACCAAAATATCAAGAGTTGTGATTATGAGATTGTGAATTTTCCGTTTTCTTTAAGTTGGACATCTGTTTAGTGGACTGTCAGAAACCCTAGCTTTATGGGACCTTAGCAATCATGAAATATAACTCCCTTATTTTACAAATGAAAAAAAAACTGAGGCTGAGAGAAGTTAAATAACATACTTAGTATCACAGAGCTAGTAAGTTTCTGAGGCAGGATTTTGAATTTAGGTCTTCCAGACTCAAAGCTCAATATTATCTGTACCACTTAGCTTCCTCAGATAGATTCCAAGTGATCATCAACATAAAGAGAATCAGTGTCACATTATGTACAGATCTCTTAGTCAAAAGGGATAGTTGATACGTTTGGTAACAGAGTCTAGATTAAAAAATAACAGGCTTATTGGGCCAAATCTAATAATAATACATAACGGGTATAAGTATGATCTCTTATACTCAGGTTAAAAATCATTTTAATAAGTTAATGATGGGAATGTCTGACTAAATAGAAGATCTTTTTAAAATATTTTTATAAATCAACAAGTTTGATATGGCAGCCAAGAAAACTCATCCAATTTTAGATTTTAAGATTAACAGTTTCCAGCATGAGGGAGGTTACATATTTCTGTGCTTTCCACTGCACAGATTATATTTAAAATTGAGTGCTCAGGTTTGAATAGTACATTTTAGGAAAGACAATACTCACCTGTATAAAATCATAAGGACAACAACAAGGATGATGAGGGCTCAAGGTCATGCAACATGATCAGTTGATAGAACAAGTCTAAAGAAGAGAAGATTTGAGAAAAGGTTATGATAGTGTCTTCAACTACATGAATTGCCGTCACATGTGTTCTGCTTGTTTACAAAGTGTAGAACAAAAACAATGATGGAAACTACAGAGGAGAATATAGATTTGATTTAAGTGAAAACCTCCTAAAAATCGGGAAGACCTGAGTTCCAATGTGGCCTCAAAAACTTATTAGATGTGTGACCTTGGCTAAGTCACTGAACTTCACTGTAACTCAGTTTCCTCATCTTTAAAATGGGGATAGAAATAAAATCTCTCTGTCAGGATTGATGTGAAGATAATATTTGTAAAGTATTTTGAAATTATTAAAACTCTATGTAAATGCTATTTTAAAAAAAAATATTCTTTTTTTCCCTTATGACTCTCAATTTCCTTTATTTGTACAAAATAGTGAATAATCATACCTTGGCTAAGGAAAAAAAATAGTTTTGGGTTTAAACAAGTCCTTTTATCCTGAAACATCTATCTTAAAGGCTGGGCACTAGTAGTCTCAGCTGTAACATTTTGGGGTTTGTTGCCTTTAGGGTTGGTGGTCTCAGCAAACTTGGGTGAGTAAACTTAGCAGCCTCGGAATAACTGAACTTCATGACCTTAGAATCAGACTTGGCAGCCTTGGGATCAGAGTTGACTTTGGTGTTGGACTTGGTAGCCTCATAGATCTTGGTGTCAGATTTAGTGGCCCTGGTGTCAGACTTGTAGACCTTGGAGTCAGTTGTCTTGTCAGCTTTGAAGTCAGTGAGCTTGAAAACTTTGGGGTCCGTGGTTCTGGCAACCTTCAGAGGTGAGTTTCGTGAGCCTCAGGCCTGGGTATTTGATGCCAACCCTAAACCCTGGACACTTGGTGGACATGTTGGAGCCAGTATGCTTGGCATTGGGCATCTTGGGCTAAAGGAGCTTAGCCTTGGAAGCTTTGTTGCTCAAGGCCTTGGTAGTTTCTGTTTTGACCTTGATGTCTTTGGTGGTTTTGGCCTGTATCATTCTTAGCCCCTTCTTGTTGTGTTTCTTGGTAAAGCATATGTTTCTCAGAAACTTAGGGTCAACCCCTTTCAGAGTCTCCCTTCTCTGTGACCTAGGTTTCTTGATACCATTTCTATATCATTTTTGTGATTGGTTGTGGGTGATATCATTCTTAGACTTAACCATCTTTACACTGTTGCCTGACAAACAGGCACTCCACAGAGCAGAAGAGGTTTAGAGTGAGAAAGAGAAAGAGGTATTATTATTATTACTGTTGCTGCTGTTGCTATTATTATATTTGTTACTGGTATTGTCATTATTAGCATTCAGAACTACAGAAATATAGAATAGGCTATCTCAGTCAACAGTGGATTCCCCCCAAAGTCAATACCTGTTGTTTATATTTTAGAGGGAATTATTTTTCAGACATAAATTAGACTACACGGTCATTGAAATCCCTTTCAATTAAAAGATTAAGAGCCTGGGCCATCCTTTCCTGATATGGAGCCTAGGACAAATTATATTATGTGAATCTTTCTCTCCTTCCTAAATGTTCATATAAATGGGGCCTCCTTACTTCCCTTCCTCATGGACTATGCTCAATTATCCTTTGCCTCAAGTTGCATAGAAGCTAGGTATAAACCTGGGTCTGTATATGCAAGATAGAAGGACACTTCCTCTGAGGACCTATTCACTCCTCCATGACTTAAGAGAAAGTATAGATGTGCTCTGATTCCTATTGGTCTTGGTGATTATGTGCTGAAATCTTTGAATCAGCTGCTGAGCCCTAACATCATGAATATACTAAAAGAGCCATCTTTCTCCTCAGGCCACTTTTTTTCCTGATTTGAAGCATAAGAGTGATTCTCTCAACATTGGAGAGACAAGATGGGGATTGATGCATTTCCCTCCACTTGGCCATTAATCCACAGTCTCTTAGGCAAGCCTGTGTTTGGGATGGTTTTGCTTCTATTTCTTTCTTCTTTCCTTTGGTACATGGCCTTGTGAGATTCCAAAAGGCACCTTTCTAAAGACCCCAGCAATGATGGCTATACATAATGGAAATGAAATATAAAATGACTAATTAGTAACTCTGATTAATTTTTTAATTGTGTAAATGTCCAAAAAGTGTGTGAATATTTGCCTTTCAACTGATTGTACTCATTCTTTGATTCTTTACTACTTAGAATTTCCTTTTCTTTGTGTATGTATGTATGTATGCATGTATGTAGATAGATAGATAGATAGATAGATAGATAGATAGATAGATAGATAGATAGAT
>NW_020949613.1:11954646-12088520 GCF_900497805.2 Vombatus ursinus | reverse complement strand
GATAGATAGATAGATAGATAGATAGATAGATAGATAGATAGATAGATTCAGACTCCTCTCCAATATACCCATTCTCTATCTGATTCATGTTTTTACCCTACATGTCATTTTTCTTCCATTAACCATACCCTCTAATAGCAAGGACCCCTATGACTGGGGACAAAATTAAAATTATTCCTGAGGAATCTGAATTAAGTGTACAATAAAAACTTTGGGAAACCTAGTTACCCTGCTGAGAAAACAGACAACCATTGTGTACTATTATGTAATAAACTCAGGGTGTACCATGAAGTCAGGTAATAGACAGGAACTAGTGAATATATTCAATCTCTTGGGCCTCAGACTAGAGACGACTGGTTAACTGCTGTCCAAGATGTAGATGAAATCATCTAATATCAAACACCAAGGTCAGTCTTAAAAAGAAAAACAGCCAAAAGAAAAGCCTTTCATTTTTCTTTGTGTCCTCAGTGCCTAACACAGTTCCTGTAGTTAGTAGGCACTCAATAAATGCTTATTGATTGACAAATGGATCAGTTGGTTGGTGATACACTAAGTTTGTGGACTGATAATCTATAAAGGCACTTCAGAAAAGTTATTGTAAAATTCCCTCATTAAATTTCCAAATGTGTTTGGATGATCAAAATCAAATAAAATAATGTAATCATATACCATTATGAATGATATGGCTTTTCTCCTGTTCTGTTTTAGTAGCATGATTAATGGAGAAATCACTACATATGTGAATTTATGAGAATTAAACTGAAATAAAGTATTTGAAGTATAAAATAGCTGTGGAGAATAGTATTGTTTGACTTACTATAGATTGTTTTTAAGATCTCTATATATGTCTTTGATATTCAGTAAACACTCTTCATTATTAAAAAAAAGAAAACCTAAAACCACTTGATTACACTCACATGTACATTTGATATTAATTGAAAGAATAAATAGGAGAGAGTGGAAGCTACAGAGTATATGATGTTTATTTTGTTTTTAGTGTTCAGTTATCAAACATCATTTTCTTTTGCTGGTTTGATCTGGAATAAAAATCCTCTACATTATTTCCTGCACTCTGCCTTTCACTATTTTAGATGGCAATTTGAAGTAACAGTTAATTAGTAACATTGCCCTATAACTCTCACTGACTGTGGAGCTCCTACTCTGTTTTTAATTAGGATTATGACTGAATTATTCATCATCTGTTGGAGTTGCCCTGAGGAAGCAAAATAGTTGAAAGTTTCAAATGACAAGAGGGGGATGTGCTTCTTAAAATACTTGTGAGGGGAATCATGGTGGAATGTCTCTTCACTTGGTGAATTTTCTTTTTCCTTATAATTCATTATTCCTGTTTCTCACGATTATGGGACATTATGTGATCCCTCTATAGCTTTAAAAACTGAATGGTATAGATGGTAATAGAATTTCTACATTTTTGTCTCCTCAATGCTCTTACTAAAGAATCATTTAACTCCCCATAAAGTTAATACATAGTTATTTTGATGATTTCTAGTCACTTTTTTTTGTGAAGGTGGTCCACTAATAAAGATATTCTATGACCTTATGTGCAAAACATTTGATTGTACTACATGAACTCCATCAGCAGCTATTTAAAAGGCTAAGGGAAGAAGAAATGTAATGTTACATCTATCTTAAAATTGATCCATATAAATAGCTCTAGATCTAGAGAGATAAGTATCTCCATATCTATAGCAACTTAATCCATCTATATTGATAAATAGATATGTGTAATGTAGAGTATATAATAGTTTATAATTATAAAAATACATATATACAAAGCAAAATATATATATATATACACACACACACATATACATATATCTATTTATACTCACACATATATTTATGATATTTCATACACATATTAGCTCAGGTAAGTTCCAGGTGAATGTGTGTATATGTGTGTTTCTGTGAAGACAGTAAGACAGAAAAATAGACACAGAGAGAGACAGAGACAGGAAGAACAGAGGCAGTCATAAAGACCAAAATAGAGTGAAAGAGACAGAGAGACAGAAAGATAGTGAGAAATAGAAAGGTAGCTATAGAAGAGTGCATAGGAAGCTGGACTTGGAGGTATGAAGACCTGAGTTAAAGTCATGTTGCCTTTGGATCTGTTACTTTGGGCAATTTATTTAACTTACAATTGTTCTAAGCTACTTTGTAAGACTATAAGATAGCATTTGTAAAGGGAGTTGCTTCATCCAGGAGTTCCCTTTATCAATGAAATCATAGATCCAGTCTTTATCCCTATTGATATGGATATAAATAGATCTCTACCTCTACATATTCCTCTGGTACTTCCAATATATTTCAGCAATTTAAACTAAGTAGTTATTAACTATTTTGCTATGTTTATAATAATTTTTCCTATAATAAATTTTTAATTTTTTTAAATGAATGCTTTTTCTGAGAGGACAATTTTAGCCTCAGTTTAAGATGGGATCCTCCTGGCTCAGTTTCCCCATTATGTTCCTTTGAAAGGGAATGTTACCCACCTGGCTATTCCTGAGTCTGGCTATGAAGTGGATTTGATACTGCATGGTTGGAAAACTGAATCCAAACTGAGCTAAGTATGTTTTATTCTCTCAAAGTTGGGCCCTAAATATAGTCCTGCTTTATATCTGTGCCCTGCATTTTTTTCTGTCAGATTTGTGCTTTCCAGACTACAGCCCATTCACCTATAGTTGGTAACAAACAGAGGGTACCAGTCAATGTCTCCCCTTCCCTTTGTTCCCTGGATGCAGCCTGTGCTCAGTTCCAGTCAACCTCCTCTTTCGGACCCCCTCAAGACAGGGACAGCTCTATACCCCTTGCCAGCAGGAAGCAGTTTCAGAAGCCAAGATCTTTGCCCCATATTCCAAAAGAATTTGGATCCCATTTGTTTGAGGGGGGAATTATGGGGTTGGGATCTAGACCCCAGAAAGGAAAAACCCTGCACTTTCCCACTTGGTCAAATCTCTGGCATTTGCCTGAGGCTATAATCCCATCAACTGGCCTTTCATTGTGGCTACTCCCAATCTCCCCTCCATTGTTTTACCTCCCTATGGCTCCTGGCCATTTCCCACCCTTAATCCTAGCTAGAGTCCATTCTCCCTTGGCCACTAGGTCCAGGTCCCAGGAGTTCTGTTCACCCCAGTTTACTGGCCACTCATAGGTCCCTCCCACAGGCTTTCTGTATATAAGGTCCATCTTTGTCTCCATTAAGATGCTGAGATTCTTAAAATCTAGCCACTGCTTGGATTCTTATAATCTAGCCACTGCTTACTTATGTTCAGACTCCTTAAAAGTCTGCTCAATATGACAATGTTCTAATAAACCTTGTCTTGGCTAAAAAAAAATGAAGGCTTTTTAAAGTATGGTTCCTTACCTGACCTTTTGATATCAATTACACTGAATATTTCAAGTCTTAAATCAATGTTAGAGCTAAAAAGAACCTTAATTCTTTCAATTGTATATTCCATCTTGATGTGATTTAATGCCAGTTTAATTTTTTATGTTAATTATTATTGCTCATCCATCTGTACTACAGTTATTATTTCCTTTGAAAAGGACAAATTGTTACATGTACATAAACACAATTGTGGAAGAAAAATATTAATGATAGAGATTTCAGATACAAATTTACCAGAAATATTTTTATTAATTTTCATTAATCAGAATCAAAGCATTTATAGCTTAGAAAGAAAAATGTTCAAACTGACCTATTCCTTTTCATCATAACCTTGGGCATCTTTCTTTCCGCCCCAGACAATTTGAGGTAATATTTATAGAAATTTTGAATTTTGGGGGGATCATTATTCTTGAGGAATTTTCACTTAATCTTCCACTAAAAATAATCAAATTACTTGATTCCTTTCTTGACAACTCCTGTCAAGGATTAAAAGAGCTCTCCTCAACAACAATGATAAGAAGAAGGCACTGTCCTTAAATGAGTCATAATATACTGACAATCTCCTTAAGGGCATTGGGAAGGCAATGATCGAAACTAGACAAGAGATACTTTTTATTCTGTTTGGTTGTTACCCTTTAGCCTGATTCCCACTTTGTTCTTGGCCTTCTTTACATTTTCCTTAAAAGTCTGGGGAAGGACTTTAGACTGTAAAAAAAAAAAATTTCTCAAATTTTTAGTTGAATTAAAAGATGAGTCCTTTTTTTTAATATGCTACCATGCACAAACACTCAAATAAGTCTCTTACCTCAGTGATGTGGTGATTCGCTCCAAGAGTAAAGATTATAACCCACACATGCCTACTCATATTGTGGGTTCTTGTTCATGTCTTCCCATAAGTTGATGAAAGATGGTTCCATTACACGGGTTGGGCATCTTGTTTACTTTCCATTTTGAAAACTTTAACATGCTCTCTACATATTAGCTTTTCCCCCCTCATTATCCACAAAGTTTTGCTAAAACTCATGGATTGTCAAACAGTTAGCCTCCTCTTTCACTCACCTCATGTTTTTCCATCATTTTTGTTCAAATGTTTAACAGTATCTATCTATACACATATACATTTCCCTCCTTTGCATGGCTATGCTCCCCTTGATCCTGTTCACCATATATATATATATATATATATATATATATATATATATACACACACACACACACACACACACATATTCACTTTATCATTCAGCTTGAGTATACTTATGTGTATTCTAAAACCTATTTTAATCTCACCTCTTCACAGTGGGGTTCTTTAGTAATTGACTCAATTAGCTAGTCTGTAAATTGAGTGATTCTTATTAGGAAAATGTCCCTATAATTATTTTATAGCACCATCATTGCCTTGTTACAAAAATAGCTCTTGCAGGTTGAAAAGAACTTTTCCATTACCACAAAATTACATTAAACTGCTGTTTGCTTTCTCCCTTCCAGTATATAGCAGACAGTACATGCTGACAAACTTAGAACATCAGCAAGAAGCCAAAAACTTAATCTGTATTGACTTTCCTCAGGCTTTAGAGGAAGCTTTTGCACACTGGTTTGGCTGAGTTTGTTATATTTCAAAATAAGGATATGGTGAGGGCAATCAAATCTGCCCTTCATTTAACTCCCATCCACATTCCTCCATTTGCTGTGACATAGTTCACAATCAAATTTCAATAATACTTCAATGTCCATCTGGAGTAAAAGGAAAAAAAAAAGATTTCAGGTCAATAAACCTTTATTATTTCTCTGTTCTGTATGAGAGTAAGCTTGGCTTTGAGGAAATGAAAAGAAACATGATTTAGACACAGTTCATAAGAATATTATAATTTAATGAGGGAAAGAACAAGTAGAGAAAAATCTAAGAAACAGGTGAATGTGATATAAATACAAAGTAGCTGTCCAGGCATAATTCTTTAAAAAATAATAGGAAGAGAGAGACCATTTTCACATGAGCAATTATTTCACGTACATCATCTTTTTCCCCCTCATTCTTTGTGTACTTTTTTTCCACTTTCATTAGATTAAAAAAAAGTTTGAAAACTGGACCTTTAGTATGTTTCTTTTTCTCCATGACCTAACTCAGTCCCTTGCACATAGATTTTTAAGTGGAGATAAATCTAGGTACAGATTGTGAAGGGAATGGAATTCTAGACTGAAGAGATTATTCTTCAATTAGTAAGTAATGTAAGTCACCAAAGATATTTTCTGTGGAGGTGTGCCATAGTCATATGGGTTTGTCAGAAAGATTTCTCAAGCAGTGGTATGGTCGATGTAGCAGAAAATCAGTAGATTAAAGGACAGAAGACCATTTAGTAGATCTGAAAATTTAAAACAAGATGATTTCAGTAGGAGTTGAGAGGAGGGGTCATGCATGGCAAATATTGTGTTGATAAAAATGGTAGATGACTGAATTTATGTAGTAAAGGAGAGGAGAGAAAATGAAATTTAAAGTCATGATTGTAATGAAGTGGAAATATGATGAAACCATCATCAGAAATGAAGGTTGAGATAAGGGGTAAATTTAGAGAATGATCAATTAATATTCAAGCAAAAAGCGTTTATCAAGTACCAACTATGTGCCAAGCACAATACTAAGTGGTGAGGGTACAGATATAAATAAATATATATATATATATATATATACATACATATATAAATAATCACAACTGGTCTCAAGGAACTTGCCTTCTCTGAAAGAGAATGACCATGTAAGTATAAGAAGCACACACACACACACACACACACACACAGTAAATATAAAGTAAGTGGCAGGTGGAGGGAGAGGAAAGGGTGCAAGGAGCACCAGCATCTGCTGCTCCATAATTCATTTTGAGGTAGTATTTTAAAGCTGTTTGGAGGGGCAGCTAGGTTGGACAGCGGATAGAGCACCAGCTCTGAAGTCAGGTGGACCTGAGTTCAAATCTGCCCTCAAACCAAACATTTGACACTTATTAGCTGTGTGACCCTGGACAAGTCACTTAACCCCAATTCTGCCCCCCCCAAAAAAAAGTTGTTTGGAGGGGAATTTGGGAGAGTGCAGGTGAGTCCTTGCTTTTATTGTGTATGTATGTGTGTTCTGGATGAAAATCCCCACACAGACTAAAGAGATATTATGATATTATCTATGACTTTAAGTAATGTGTTATTTTTTTCCATATAAGAAGCTGATTTTTTCTTCCTAGATACTTTGCTTGCCTGCTCTTTGATTAGTTGCCATGAGGTGGACAGTTATGTTCATTCATGTGCAGATCGGGTAGACAAGCCCTCCTTGGGAATTAAGAGAGAATATATGTTCACTCATGCATTTTTGATAATTTTTTTAAAACTGCATAAGTCTTCAATATATAATTTCTCTTTCCTGGAGCTAAATTTGTTCCAAATTCTAAACACAACTAAGTATAAAATGTGCACATTAATCACTAAACTCAACTATTATCTGATCTGCTTAACCATCATTTCTATTGGTATTCATGAGGACTTTTCCTTACTGCTTTGCTACTTGATATCTGTTCTAGCTTTTTCTGAGGAATGAAGTGTTAATTATGTCTTGCAAATCTCTAATGCTCCATCCTAATTTAATGTTACTTCTAGAGAGAGGTCAACTTTTATTATTTTTTTTAAACAAAGCATATATTTGCCTTGCTACTCTTAGATCTGGGCCTGAATATTATTACTTTTATAGAACTGAATTAATGAAGTAGATGAGAACCATCCTTGTTTCCATCTATTGATTTTATTCTCAATCGGTGAGTTCTTACACTTTCTCAGTCATTCATCTATACCTTGTAATTTATTCCTTGCTATTCTTTTGCAACTTCTTTCCTCAAATTTATTAATAGGCCATTATCACTTTTCTTAAAATGAAACATTTTTAAACCTATCAAATAATTCCTTAAAAACATAATGGTTTCATAAAGCCTCATTAGACTTTAAAGGACTTTAAGAATCCAATGTAGTACATTTACAATGATATTGTTGCTTTTAAAATAAAAGTGCCTAGACATAGTATTTTTTTTCCTTCTGAATCCATCAAGTATTCAACACAAACAGATATATGTGTGTATTTTGTGTGTGTATGCATGTATATATGTATGTGTATGTATATGTATAGATATGTATACATATTTACACACAAATACACACATTTTCTACACACACCAATGTACAAGCATGCTTAAATACAGATGTGCATATGTGTATATGCACTTCTATACAGGTATAATATACATAGTATACATGAACATGTGTATGCATAGATAACTATAAATAACTATCTACATCTACCACACCAGAAGCAAAAAGTGCTGATTTAGTGGTACATTTTACCCAATAAAGAACTGTCTCTATATACTTATCATGAAGATGGTACTATGGGAGGTATAAGGATAAATTTATAAGTCCCTTGTCCTTAAGGGAATAAGTGGTTTTATGAAGAATTTCAAAATGACTGTCAGATTAAAACAACAACAACAAAACAAGTCACATTCAGTGCTTTTATTTATAGCATTCTAGTATAGAGTTCTACGCTAGTACAGTTTCTGAAACATTTCTTTAAACAATATAAACCAAAGTAAAATAAGAGTACCCTCTTTAATCTCCACTCATCAGAAGGGAAAAGGTATTAGGTATCATGTCTGAAATGCAGTTATAATTTTGTTTCCATTTCCCTGTCTCTTAGCAAACATATTTCTGGAAGGAATGAGAAGTATGCATTACCCTATTTTTAATTGGTGGTCAGATCTATATTGTCTTTAGATAAAAAATAAAAATGAAACCAAAAAGACCTTTAAATCAGAAATGCATATACTGATTACTAAATTTTCCCCATTTTTTAAAGACTCCTTGGAGATTGAGTTAATCATTTTTAAATGAATTATATATCAAAACTAATAGTGGTAGATTTCTACATAGTTGATTATTCTTTCAAAATGACAATGTTATATACATTGTGTATTAGAGGTCTTCTTTAGAACCAAAACCGAAGAATCTATTGACCTTTTCAGTCTTATCAAAGTTGTACCATTATATTCGAAGTGTATTTTCTCCCTTACTTTATATGGTAAAATAAATGTTTTTAGGAGTTTTCTTCTCCATTTGTGAAGAAATTTCGTTATAACTCTCTTATGGAAAAGATAGATGGAACAGTGTAAAGAGTCCTGGACTTCAAATCAGAAGTTCTGTATTAAATCCCAGCTCCAATGTTTCTGAGTTTTGTTAAGTATTAGGCTGTTACATTACTTCTTTGTGCCTAAGTTTCCACAACTCTAAAATCAGGACAAAAATGCTTATACTATCTAACATACAGTGTTGTACTAGTATTATACTAGTAAAGAAATTTTCTTTTTATTTAATAATACATTGCAGGAGAGATTGAAAATAATGATGATAATACCTGAAATTTATATAGCATTTCAATGTTCCACTATATTCAGTAGGTAAGCTAAATGTTTAGCAAATAACCATCATTATGATTCTCTATTTCTGTTGGTGAAGCAATGAAAACATTCTACTTTTAGTTTCCATTTTTAATATATTATATATCATAACTATGGCTGATGTTTATATAGAAACTTAAAGTTTGTGAAATGCTTTGCAAAATTTTCATGTGAGCATCAAAACTCTGTAAAGTAGGCAGCACAGGTATATACATACATACATAGATATATACATATATGTATATATAAGTATGTATGTGTGTATAGCTATGTTCAAAAATCATATAGCTCATTCTGCATGTGGATCCATTTCCTTTCTTTCCCAAGGTGAATAACAAGATTCATCATTGGTCCTCTGGAATCTTGATAGCCATTGTTTTGATCCTAGTTCTTGTAACTGTCAAAGTTGTTTCTATAGTGTTGTTGTTAATGTATAAATTCTCCTAGCTCCATTCATTTCATTATTCATCAGTTTATAAAAGTCTTCATAACTATTCATTTTTAAAATATTGATGTTAGAGCATAAATTGTTGCTCTGGTTCACTTATTTCACTCTAAGTCAGTTCATATATGTCTTACCACACCTCATTCAACACAACATTGTTCCATCACATTCATATGCCACAGTTTGTTCAGTCACTGTCCAATTCATGGGCAGGCCCTTAGTTTCCATTCTTTTTTTTTTTTTTTATGCCATCACAAGGAAATTGTTTTAAATATATGCATATGTACATAAGACATTTTCCTCTTTCTTTTATCTATCTTTTATTTAATAAATGAGTTGATACAATGCATAATAGAACTATTACCTTCTGAGAAATGATTATGCAAGTAAAATATTCTGATTCTTTAAGTAGAGATTGTTTCAATTTCTTTCTTTTTTTTTCTTCAGACTCTAGCACTTTGTTTTGCTTATTAAAAAACAAAACAAAATAACAGACATGGCTTCTTTAATTCATGCAACCCTTATATAAGGAATTCTTCTGCAGCTTATAATCTTAGAGAGTAGCCTGGGACATAAGGAGTTTAAATGACTTTTTCAGAGTCATGAGACAGTATATGTCGGAAGTAGAACTTGACCTTGAATATTCATAACTTCCGAACTTTCTAGGTAGGCCTCATCAGGAAGACCTGTGTTCAAATTTGACCTCAAACATATAAGAGTTGTATGACCCTGGCCAAGTCCCTTAACCTCTACCTGCTTCAGTTTTCTCAATTGTAAAATGGAGTTGATAATAGCATTCACCTACAGGGTTGTCATGGGGATCAAATGGGATAATATCTGTAAAAGTGCTCAGCACATTGTGTGACTGAGAACCTTTACAGTAGGTACTTAATAAATCCCTTTTCCAGATGAGAGCTGAATAGAAAATTTGACTTTCAGATACAAGACTCAAAAGAAACATGAAGAGGTAAACAGGAAAGAGAAACCATAAGAGACTTATTAAGGTTGAACTGTTTACATTTTACATGGAAAGATGATATTTGTAACTCACGAGTCCTTTGTCAGTATTAAAGTAGTTGGAGGGAAAAAAATTATATGTATGTATGTGTATACATATATATATATAGAGAGAGAGACAGAGAGAGACAGAGAGAGAGACAGAGAGAGACAGAGAGAGACAGAGAGACACAGAGAGACAGAGAGAGAAATAGAGGGCACAGGGTGAGTTGAAGATGATGGGGTGATATCTGGATAATAAAATTAAGGGGTGAAAGGATTATACTGGGAGAAGGAAAAAGGGAGAGGTAGAATGGGATAAATTATCTCACATAAAACAGACAAGAAAAGGCTTTTACAGTGGAGGGGAAACAGGGGAAGTTGAGAGGGAATGAGTGAATCTTTTTCTCATTGGATTTGGCTTAAAGAAGGAATAACATACACACTCAATTGGGTATGGAAATCTATCTTACCCTACAGGAAAATAGGGGGGAAAGTGGACAAGAGAGCAGGACGATGATAGAAGGGAAGGGAGATTGGGGGAGGGGGTAATCAGAAGCAAAAACTTCTAAGGAGTGACAGGGTCAAAAGACAGAATAGAATAAATGGGAGGCAAGATAGGATGAAGGGAAATAGAGTTAGTTTTTCACAGCATGAGTATTATGGAAGTGTTTTGCATGACTACACGTGTATAACCTGTATCAAGCTGCTTGCCTTTTTAATGAGAGTGGATGGGTAGGGAAAAAGGGAGAAAATTTGGAACCTAAAATTTTAAAAACAAAAGTTAAGAAAAAAATTGTTTTCACATGCAACTGGGTAATAAGGTGTACAGGCAATGGGGTATAGAAATCTATCCTGCCCTACAGAAAAATTGAAGGGGAAGGGGATAAGAGAAAGGTAGGGAGAGATAGAAGGGAGGGCAGATTAGGGGAATGGGTATTCAGAACGCATGCCATCTTGGGTTGGGGGAAGGGACAAGATGGGGAGAAAATTTGGAACTCAAAATCCTGTGGAAGTGAATGTTGAAAACTAAAAATAAATAAATTAATTTGAACTAAAAAATAAAATAAATAAATAAAAATAAATCCCTTTTCCATTCTCTTCTCCTAAAACCATATCACCTCTCATGTTGTACTTAGCATATGCTTAAGGAACATTGAGTGAATTGTTATCCATTAAAAATAAAATCCTTTTATCTATCCAGGAAAAGAGAGAAACAGTAAATAATGACAACAACAAACATAAAAAAAAATCACAACAGACCAAAAACGTAAAAAGAAAGGTCAGAAAAGAAATCTTTGCAAAGCTGATTTCAGATGGAGTGATGAGGACTTTGGAGCCAAAAATAACTGCTGCTATGACACAGACTCTTGACCCCCAAAATTTTAGCAATTTAGTTCTGAAGAGATTAGATTGCTGACAACCTGAATATGCTTTAGAGAAGCTAGAGAGCATAAAGAATAGGAAAAACATATCTGGGGGAAAATGAGAAACCACAGGAGGACACAAAGTTGCAGTTGAGAGAGAAGGAATTTGAAAGTTTAAGTAGTCAGTAAAAATGTGATGAAAATAATAGTCAGAAAAAAAAATCTCTAGATAGTTGGCTTGCCTTAGAGAATAACCATCCCATTTGAATTTTGAGGTTTTGAAAATAACCTGCTTCAAATCCTGGGTGAATCATTGAAGGAAAACTGTCATAACCTATCAGGTGATGACCCAAGGGCAGTTATGGGAGGGAAGGAAGCTTAGATCAGCATCCGATACATTTAAAAAAAGATGGGTGTGGCAACATTTGCAGTAGTAGGAGTCTTAAAAGTCAATATGATACCAATTTTATAAGGGCTATTGTTTATTCTGCCTAGTGGAACTATAATACCAATTTGAAATGCATGGTCTTGGTAAATCAATCACCAACTGGCCTGGGGCAAAGCAGATTTATCCTTGGGCCAAAGAAGTATTATCTTCTTAGACACACTGGAGATTACTTGTTATACAGTTTTCAAAGAACTTTTACATGTACAAGTTGATCTGATTTTGACAACAGTCATCTATCTGGAGTAGCCAGCATATGTAACTAAGAATCATAGAATTCCAGAACTCACAGGTTCTCATTTTTGCAGTGGCCCAGAGAGATTCCCCAAGGCTATACAGCTTATAAGTGGCAAAACCAGAACCTAAAATGAATCTTGGGATACCCACTCTTGTATTCTTCACCCCACACCATCCTCTGCAATGTCATACAAGGCCCTTAGTTTATTCCCATCGGTCCTTAAATCTGGGGCTCTTAATCTGGGGCTATAGAAAGATTTCAGGGAGTCTGTGAAATTACATAGGGAAAATATATGTCATTATTATCAGTAACTTCTTCCTCCTTTATAATTTTATGCATTTTATTTTAGGCATTTAAAAACTGATTCTAAGAAAGGATACATAGGTTTGTCTGGCTGCCAAAGTGATTCATGACACACAAAAAAGTTAAGAACCTCTGCCTTAAATCAAGTCAAGAAAACCTTAGTTCAAATTCCACTAGCTAAATGATCGAAAAGTGACTAAACCTTTCTACGACTCAGTTTCCTCTAATGTAAAATGAAAAAACTGGATTCATTGGCCTCCAAGATCCCTTCCAACTCTAAATTCATTAACCTAAACTGGAACTTGAATGAAGACAATAATTTTAGGAGGTCAAGTTTAGGCAGAAGTATATTCCAAATATGGAGAATAGTTTTTGCAAATGTTAGGTACAGGAGATGTAATTGTGAGTTCTAGAAAAAGGTAATATGCCAATTTGACTGTAGCTCAGATTATATGAACTTTATTATATATGATATTGTTGTATGCAATGGCTTGCCTTGTTGCCCCTTACAGAAGTGTGGCCTAATAATTGCTACTATATTTGTCTGGCTACTCCAAGTAAGATACTGACCAAGGTTTTCTGCAATGAATTAAAAAATAGTCCTGGTCCTCAAAGAGCTTATATTCCAATAAAATAAATATTCATGAAATCAATACTGGATAGAATATGGTGGACATGTGCAAAAAATGAAGTTTTTAAGAAAGTTGGAAATAATTTTGAGTGCAGAGATAAGAATGCTTCATGGCAGATGATGGAGCCTTAATTAGGTCTTTTTTTAAAAATTTATTTATTTAGTTTTAGTTTTCAACATTCACTTCCACAAGATTTTGAGTTTCAAATTTTCTTCCCATCTCATCCCTCCCCCCAAGATGGCATACATTCTGAGTACCCCCTTTCCTAATCTGCCCTCACTTCTCTCTCTCCTCCTCTTCTCTTATCACCTTCCCCTTCAATTTTCCTGTAGGGCAGGATACATTTCTATACCCCTTTGACTGTATATCTTATTTCTCAGTTGCATGTGAAAACAATTTTTTTAACTTTTATTTTTAAAATTTTGGGTTCCAAATTTTCTCCCTTCCTCGCTCCCCACCCACTCTCATTGAGAAGACAAGCAACTCGATACAGGTTATACACATGTAGTCATGCAAAACACTTCCATAGTAGTCATTTGTGAAAAACTAACTCTATTTCCCTTCATCCTATCCTGCCCCCCATTTATTCTATTCTCTCTTTTGACCCTGTCACTCCTTAGAAGTGTTTGCTTCTGATTACCCCCTCTCCCAATTTGCCCTCTCCTCTATCATCCTCCTGCTCTTTTTTCCACTTTCCCCTCTATTTTCCTGTAGGGTAAAATAGATTTCCATATCCAATTGAGTGTGTATGTTATTCTCTCCTTAAGCTAAATATGATGAGAATAAGATTCACTTATTCCCTCTCACCTTCCCCCTTTTTTCCTCCACTGTAAAAGCCTTTTCTTGTCCATTTTATGTGAGATAATTTACCCCATTCTACCTCTCCCTTTCTCCTTCTCTCCTTATAATGCTCTCTCACCCCTTATTTTATTCTCCAGATATCACTGCTTCATCTTCAACTCACCCTGTGTCCTCTATCTATTATCTATCTATCTATCTATCTATCTATCTATCTATCTATCTATCTATCTATCTATCTATCTATCTTTCTGTCTGTCTGTCTATATATCTATCTCTCTGTCTACATATTTATATATATATATATATGTAATTTTTCCCTCTGACTCCTCTAATACTGACAAAGGACTCCTGAGTTACAAATATCATCTTTCCATGCAAAATATAAACAGTTCAACCTTAGTAAGTCTCTTATGATTTCTCTTTCCTGTTTACCTCTGCATGTTTCTCTTCAATCTTGTAACTGAAAGTCCAATTTTCTATTTAGCTCTGGTCTTTTCATCAAGAATGCTTGAAAGTCCTCTATTTCACTGAATGTCCATTTTTTCCCCTGAAGGATTATGCTCAGTTTTGCTGGGTAGGTGATTCTTGGTTGTAATCCTATCTCCTTTGCCCTCCAGAATATTATATTGCAAGCCCTGCAGTCCCTTAATGTAGAAGCAGCTAAATCTTGTGTTATCCTGATTGTGTTTCCACAGTACTTGAATTGTTTCTTTCTGGCTGCTTGCAATATTTTCTCCTTGACCTGTGAACTCTGGAATTTGGCTACAATATTCCTAGGAGTTTTCCTTTGGGGATCTCTTTCAAGAGGTAATTGATCCACTCATTCAAATTCTATTTGCCCTCTAATTCTAAAATATTAGGGCTGTTTTCCTTGATAATTTCTTGAAAAATGATGTCTAGGCTTTTTTTTTCTTTTTTGATCATGGCTTTCAGATAGTCCAATCATTTTTAAAATATCTCTCCTGGATCTATTTTTCAGGTCAGTAGTTTTTCCAGTGAGATATTTCACATTGTTTGCTATTTTTTCATTCTTTTGAATTTGTTTTACAGTGTCTTGATTTCTCATAAAGTCACTAGCTTCCAATTGTTCCATTATGATTTTTAAGGAAGTATTTTCTTCAGTTAGCTTTTGGACTTCCTTTTACATTTGGTCAGTTTTGCTTTTTAGGGCATTCTCCTCATTGGGTTTCTGGACCTCTTTTGCCATTTGGGTTAGGCTATTTTTTTAAGGTGTTATTTTCTTCAGTATTTTTTTGGGTCTCCTTTAGCAAGTTGTTGACTTGTTTTTCATGATTTTCTTGCATCACTCCTAGTTTTTCCTTTACTTCTCTTACTTGCTTCTCCAAATCCTTTTTGAGCTCTTCCATGGCCTGGGACCAATTAATATTTTTCTTGGAGGCTTTGGATGTAGGAGTTTTGACTTTGTTGTCTTCTTCTGGTTGTATGTTTTGATCTTCTTTGTCACCAAAGTAAGATTCTATGGTCTGACTCTTTTTGCACTGCTTGCTCATGATCCCAGTCAATTACTTGAGTTATGAACTCTTTGTTAAGGTAGGGGGCTATTTCCAGTGTGGAGAATGTACTGTCCCAAACTTTGGGGATTTTGTGCAACTGTTTTCAGAGATACTTCTAAGGACCTGTAAACTTCAGTTCTTCTAAGGTGGTATGATCAAGGGCAAGGTGTTTACTCCTTTTCTGATCTGTGCTGTGGTCTAGGAGTGACCACAAGGCCTCTTTTCTGTCTTAGAACTGTGAGGAGGATTCTCTCTCCACAGCCACTATAAGCTCTACCACGCTAGGGCTCCTCCTCACCCTAGGTCCACCACCCAGAACTGAGTCCCAGATCTAAACACAGGCAAAGCAAGAGAATCCTGCACTAGGAATGACATCCCCACAATCTACCTCTGATCAGCCACTTGATTCCCCCACAATGTGTGGGCCACAAGCTCCAAAAACAGCCACTGCCCCAGGGCTGTGCTGGGACTGGGACTATGACCAAGCTTCTCTCTCACCACCACAGTCACAGACTTTTCCTACTGACCCTCTAAGTTGTCTCTGATGTTCATGGGTTGAGAGGTTTGGAAACTGTCACAGTTGCCTATGATTCAGTCCTCTGATGCCTGCTCCAGGTAGCTGAGGCTTGTGTGCTCTCGCTGAACTGCATTCCTCTCCCAGCTTGGCACGATATACCTTTCTGATCAATCATTCAGGTTGTCTTGGGCTGGAAATTTATTTCACTCTGTCTTTTTTTGGGTTCTGCTGTTTTAGGATTTATTTAGAGCCATTT
Organism: Vombatus ursinus; assembly: GCF_900497805.2. Classification (NCBI taxonomy): domain Eukaryota; kingdom Metazoa; phylum Chordata; class Mammalia; order Diprotodontia; family Vombatidae; genus Vombatus; species Vombatus ursinus. The sequence continues at coordinate 12,072,120 of NW_020949613.1, read as the reverse complement.
TTACAGGTATTTGGAGGAGTTTGGGGGAGAGCTCAAAGAAATCATTGCTTTTACTCCTCCATCTTGGCTCCACCCCCTCCTTAATTAGGTCTTTGATGATAAACAGGATTTCAACTGGCAGAAATGGAGTGCACTGCAGGCAAAGGGAATAGCATGAGCAAAAATCCAGAGGCAGAAAAAGCATAGGTTCAATATGCGGAATAGCAAGTAGTTCAGTTTGGCTAAAGCATATGAGAGGGAGAGTGGGAGATAAGGCTACAAAGGAGTTTGGAATTTATATGGCTGGCCTTGGGAAATGATAAAATCTAAAGTATTAATTATAAAGATGACCTTTACAGGGGCTTATAGGAAGTCACAGTGAGTCTGTAGGCCAGAGAATGGTTAAAAAATATTTCACAGGTCCAGTGAAGAGGCAGTAAGAGCCAAGATTCCATGGGAATGGGAACAAAAGGGAGTTCTGTGAGAGATTTTGAAGATCTAGAACAGACATAATTTATCAGTTGATTAGGTGTGGAGTAGGGAGAATGGTGAAAATAATATAAATGTTAAGATGACACAGGTTTCTAAAGACTCCATTGTTTTGTCTGTTATCTTGGGCTCAATTTGAATTCATATTCCCTTATAAGTCAAAGCTTTTCCATAAGAAGCTGAGAATTTTTATCTAATCATGTTTCCCCAGTCTTTTATGCATAAAGTTGATTGTTTGAACCTTAGCATAAGATTTGACATTTATTATCATTAATTTTCATTTTATTAGAACTGACCTATAATTTGAATTTTTAAGAATGTTTTCCATTAAATACTGTAATATATTCATATATTCATGCAATATATTCATTATCCCTTCCAGCTACATGTCATCTATAAATTTGTTAAGCTTGTAATACATACCTTCATTCAAGTGATTTATTAAAATATTGAATAAAATAAAGCCAAGAACAGTGCCTTGTAGTATTGCAATGGAAATCTCCCTCCAGATTGGCATCCATCACCATTTTTTGAGTGTGGATTCATTATTTATTCATTCTCTTTGAAGTAGAGTTGGAAGGAAATTTAGTGACCATCTAACCTAGCCATTTAATTTTACTAATAAGGACACTATGGCCCAAAGGGTTAAATGATGTGCCATTAGCTAAAACAATGGAAATAACTAAGCACAATTTTCACTGTGATATAATTGCTATTTTAATATTGTTTTAAGTTTATTGATTTCTCCGTGCAACCACATTTCTTTATTTTGAGCAAGTGAGATAATATTAGTAAAAACACACTCAGGGCAATGTCTGGCACATAATAGGCACAATATAAATGTTTATTCTCTTTCCCTTTTCCTTTTTACAGACTCTCTCTTTCATTAACCATTGAAATAATTTGAATTCATGTCAATGGAACTTCAATCTTAAGAGCCTTCCTGTCTTTAATTCTATACTCCATGTAGACTCTTAGGCCATAGAAGCCCTCTTATAGTTTTTCTTGTTTAAAAATCTACTCTCCAAAGTATTTCTGATAAGTGTAGTCTTTGAGATGTTAAAACAGCAGTAAGTGCCACAGGGAGAGTAGAGGCAATAGAAAGATCACTAGCTTAGACTCAGAAGTCCTGGATTCAAATTCCCTCTCTGGCTATCTGTATGACCTTAAGCAACCCATATAACCTTCCTGTACCTCAGTTTCCTCATGTATAAAATGAGGAAAATTGGACTAGATGGCTTCTGAGGTCACTTTTATCCCTAAATATCTAATCCAAATACATTTAGTAGGATATTGGCTACTGCTCTGTGTTTCTGTGTAACACAGTGTATATAAAACTGAAAATGAGACCTGCTCAGGGGATTGATCAGTTTTATGAGGACTTCTGATGCTTCAGGAAACTTAGTTTTACCTGAGTCACAAAATATTCTTTAATATTCAACTCTACCTCTGTGATATTAATTTGCCTGATAATGGGTGACTAGGATTTTGGCATGGAAGAGAAAAACATCTATATTCTATCTATACTATTAGGCACACATATTCTTTTAGAGAAGTTACTATAGCTTTAGCTGTATTATCTTAAAATATGATATTTAAGATTCATGTAGTGCTTTTAGTATTGCAAAATGCTTTATATATAGTATCTCCTATGATCCTCTAAACAACTCTGTGAGATACTGTTATCAGTCCCATTTTATAAATGAAGAAAAGGAGACAAAGATTATGACTTGCCCAGAGTCACACACCTAGGTAGCCACTGTGCTCTAGAAAGAGGGAACACATATATTTAGAGTCTCTTCCAGGATGTTTTTCCTCCTACTTCCTTATATCTTCTGAAAAAGGCCAAAATAAGGTTCCACCCATCACCCTCCAAATTTTCTCTACCATAGCACATTAGCCTAATAACCCTAGAAGTTCATTCCTCCCTTAAAGCCATTTCTCTGATTTATTGTTATTCCCCAAAACTCCATTTTAAGGAAATTACCTAGGGCATTCATGTATTCATTGATAATAGTAATATAATAATAACATTTATATAATTCTTACTATGTGTCAAGCACTATACTAAGCACTTTACACAGCATTATCTCATTTAATGCTTACAGCAACCCCGGGAGGTAGATACTATTGTTATTCCTAGGGTGATAATTTATGAAAGGGAAAGTTTAGTGCATGCTTTGGGGTAAATGGCAAGGATCATGGGATATCTTATAGACCCCAATCAGGTAGAGTGATACATAACACATTATTACATTTTACCTATGCAAACACTGAGGCAAATAGAAGTTAAGTAACTTTCCCAGGATCACCCAGATAGTAAATTTCTGAAGCCAGCTTTAAATTCAGGTATCCTCAACTTTAGACCCAGAGCTTTATCCACTATGCCATTCATTCCTGATTCTAGATTATTTTTTCCATTTTCTCCACTACCTCTACCTTCAACTTCATTTTATGTGTTGTCTTCCCTCGATATGGTGTAAGCTCTTTGAAGGTAAAGACTATTTTTCTTTCTGCTTGCATTTGTTTTCCTAGCACTTAGCACAATGCCTGCTATATAGCAAATGTTTAACAAATGCTTGTTTACTTGACACAATAATAATGATGATGATGATGATGATGATGATGATGATGATGATGATGATGATGATGATGATGATGATAATGATTATGTTTGGAGGTTGGCAGTAACTTCTATAGTCCTGCAGTAGCCCCCATTGTTTTAGACTAACAGTGTGATAGACTAACAGTAGATATGACTGATTTCATTCTGTTAGAATTCCAGAAGAGAACCTTTTCCTTTCTGTGACTCAAGGGAATTATACCTTTCAATTTGGAAGGGGAGAAACTAAAAATATAGGTACTGTCATGACCAGGCTAAAATTGTTATCAATCAATAATTTTATTCAATAGAATATTATTTTTTGTAAGCTTTTGACCCTTAAATTTGATTTCCTAATGAAAATCATAGAATGTCTTCCTTGGGGCAACTCACAGCCTCACCCATGAGTATTCTAAGAATGCTTAGTGACACTAGAAACAGATATTCCATTACTTAGCTTCATGTTGAGGCATAGTGGTACAGAAATATATTTCCCTTGGAACATTTCTGTTTCCAAAAGATTATTATAGTCAGTGGCTCCTTTATGTATTAGCCAAAGCAGGTGAAGGTAAACTTTAGAAAATTGAGTTAAGCTGAAGTTCAATAAGGTTGAGGGTATAAATTTTGCTATTCCTGATAACTAGAAACTGTAGAGTCAACACATTATTTTAACCATTAAAGACAAAAATCTTGAATGGAAATTTATGTTCAAATAAGCACAAATACTTTATAGAAATTATTTAAGATCATATCATTTGGGGAAATGTTTTGGTTCCTGGAATAAACTTGGCATTTCTGAAACTTCTTTAAATACTGTTGGATTCAATGTAACATTTTCATATAATAAGTATGTTTTATACTTTATTTTTAAGTTTAATGTAGCATGGCTAGATTTTACTTTGTAACTTCTACCACCCTGTCACACAATCCTCTGTGGATGGAGATAGAACACATAAAGATATTCCTATAGTAGCCTGTATAAATTGTCACGGGAGTTGCATTAGCAAAGAGAATATCATTCCTCCTAAATTCCTTAAACATTGAAAAGGAAATCTAGGAAATAAAATTATGACTCTTTTGGAAAAAAACATTTATACATTTCTCAAGAAATTATAATGCTTATTAGCTTTTGCATTGTTCTAGGGTGATGATTTATGAAAAGTAATGTTTAGTGCATGTTTTGGTAGTTGGGAAGGATTGGAGGTATCTTGAAGACCCCAACCATGCAAAGTGATACATAAGATTTTGGACATAAGGAATCCTCTGAAAGGACCAGGTTAGAGAGATTCAGTCCAGGATTATAAGAATTATATGGTTGAGAAATGGTATATGACTGGCAAAATGACCTAAATGGATAAGAAATAATAAAATATTTATTCTATTGTCACCATTTTCTGATCCCTAACTTTTTCCCTCATCACCAAGTTTCACATTTGAAAAAAGAGAAAGAGACCACATAGTTTTTTATTTGTTTGTTTGTTTGTTTGTTTGTTTGTTTTTCCTGGAAATCTTTCTTGGGATAGCTGAAAAACAAGTTTTGTTGTTTCAGTTGAATTCAACTCTTCATGATCCCATTTGGGGATTTCTTGGCAAAGATACTAGAGTGGTTAGCCATTTATTTCTCCAGCTCATTTTATAAATGAGGAAAATAAGGCAGAGTTAAGTGACTTGCCCAGGGTCATACAACTAGCAAGTGGATGAGGCTGAATTTGAACTCAGGTCTTCCTGACTCCAGGCCCAGTGCCCTATTCAATGAGCCACCTAGCTGCCCCTGAAAAACAATACTTAAAAAAAAATGTGTATTCTGAAAATTATATTATACATTTATGTATGTATATGTCACATATTTATTTCTTTTAAATAATTACTACTTTAAATAAGAGTATTGGGCAAAAGAATGAGTAGGGAACAGGGAATGGAGAAAGTGGAACATCAAAAACAAATTTTACCTGCTTTACCTCTTTCCTAAGAGTGATCCTGTCATACCACACACAAATTATATGCCATCTAAATTTCAACAAAAAATTGCCATACAAACAAACACTTTACAAATTTAGTCTTAAAATCTGTGTGAATTCCATTTCTTCTCTTAACATTTTCTTTAAACAAATAGCAGAGTTGGAATGTAGTAGGGAATCACTGTAGTCATGAGAAAGCAAAGAAGGAAACAAGTGTTTATTAAATGCCTACTATATACCTAGCACTGTACTAAGGACTTTACAAATACTGTCTAATTTGATCCTCAAGACAATTTTGTAGGGAGGTAGGTGCTATTATTATCCCCATTTTACAGTTGAGGAAACTGAGGCAGAAAGAGGTTAATTAACTTGTTCAAAGTTGTACCGTTGGTGTCTGCACTTGGATTTATGACTCCAAGCATATCATTTTATTTATTATGCCACCTATCTGCCTCTAGGCATAATTATAAAATAATAGATCTAGAAGTAAATATGACTTTTGAAATCATCTAATTCATTTCTTTCATCTTGTATGAGGAAACCGAATCATAAAGAGGGAAAGTAACTTACCCAAGGTAAGTGGTAGTTAAGTGGTATATATACATGACTCAAAAAGACATCCTTGGGGGCAGCTAGGTGGTGCAGTGGATAGAGCACTGGCCCTGGATTTGAGTTCAAATCCGGCCTCAGACACATAACATTTACTAGCTGTGTGACCCTGGGCAAGTCACTTAACCCCAATTGCCTCACCAAAAAAAAAAAGACATACTTTAACTACTAAGCCAGGGCCTTTTCCATTGTTCCAAAATGCCCCTCCTCAAAGGTAGTAACAAATTATTTTTGGCAGGAATTAGTGGTAATCTATGTATGTCAATAAATTTTGCCAATATCTACTTGATTTCTAAACTACAATTTTAGGGAAGAAGACTCCTCTGATCCATTTGGGATACTTACTTCAAGGTTTTATTTGATGAACCTCTTGTTCATTCTGATGTTAGAAGCATTTGGATGGGAGGAACATGACATTAGTCAAAGAAGATATTAATTTGGATGCAACTTTATTCCCTCTGTCTCTATTTCCTCTGTCTCTAGCTCCTCTATTTGAGAGTCACTCAAATGCATGTCGGTACCACAGCTTTGATGAAAGAGATCTCCTTTAGGCTTCAGTAGATAAGATTCAGGTGATAGGGAAATGTTAGACAAAGTACCGATAGAATATGGCCTGACAGGGACATGGCTTTATTTTTTTCTCCACAAAGGTATGCTTGTCTTTGTAATTCCAAGGGGATATAAAATCTGGCAGCTTGTTTGTAGACATAATCTTTGCTTATCATCTATGGTATTTCTGGGCTCTGTACTGTGTTTTTACTAATGATGTCATGTATAAGTAGCTTATTTTCATTGACAAATAGGCTCAAACTACAGTTAAGTTTGCCTATATTCTGCTATAAGATTGCATTTTAGCTAATGTGACCTACTTAATTCCTCAGTATTAATTCAAGTTAGGTGGCTTGTCTCTTTATAATTTGGAAAACAATCACCTTGCAAAATTATATTCCACTGGTCTGGAGAATTAAATAGTGTGACCACATTCAAAGAGTCTGGTGTTAGTTTTTCACTATTTTTGTAGGATGACATATTCTTATCTTTTGTCATGTGCTAGGGACATATTTAATAGAACTAATTAAATATCACTTAGACAAGGGATTACTGAAAAATTATCCTAATAATTCATAGTCCACTTATCCTCTCTCCCCACCCCCAACTTTGCTTCTATGAATACTACTTTTTGGTAGACATTCATTATTTTTCAAATGATGGGGAGTGTGCTATGTATGACCCTTAAAAGTGTTAGCCATTTGATTATGAAATTACTCTATAGATATACTCTATAGATATCTACTAGAGCCATTTCTTCAAAGATGATCTCCTTCACCACTAACTATAATGAAGCATTCAACTCATTACTGAAAATAAAGTGGCTGAGAGGCCATGCATACTGTCTTTGGTATTTCTTTTTTTTCCCTTTCTCCCTCTTTTTCTTTTCTTCCTTCCTTTTGCTCTATTTAGTATGTAATCACTATATGCAAACTGTTATTTTAGGTCTGCTGGAGGGTACAGAGATATGTAGGAAATAACCCTTGTTCTTTGTAAAACTACTGGAATAAACACAATATGGACACTTAAAATAATATATGATGGTTTTCCTATAAATAGTGCTAAGAGTATTCATTGGAAGGAATGCAGCATCAAAACACTCAAATGACAAATTCAGTGAATTAACTCTATTTTATCTATAAATAATATCATACATTCTATTTAAAGATCTACCTGATACATTAATTTTAAAGATTTTCACAAAGAAATATTCCAACTCTTAGAAGCTACAGTAAACATTAGTAATGCCCAGCAGCCAATATATCCACTAAATGATTTTTGGTTATTAAAATACTTCCTGTAATCCTCATTGACTAAAAAACAGCTAAAATGAATTTTGTGAATGAATTTGCATAAATTAGATGAAGGAACACTGTGGAATTTCTTAACCCAGTCAAGAACCAAACTCATTTATTTCAATTGGTCTTAGTGCAAAACTAGAAGACAGTTCATTCCAAGTGCTTCAGTGAATGCAGATAAATATACTCTGCTTCTATGTTGCTGTTTAAGATCTTAATATTGCATAATTTTTTTCATCCTTGATGAACTTAAAGAATATTTGTAAACAGATTACAAAGAAAAGAAAGAAGGATTAAAAGATAACTGATATTAGTTAAGACTTTTATAAAATGGAAATTAAAAAGCATTGTGGTACCTTTTCATTCCAAAAACTTTTCTATTTATTCATGTAAAAGATTAATATAAATTCGGTGATATGATAGATAATGAGGAACTGATATTTATCTACACTGTTGGTTTTTTTTGCCTCCCATTTTTAAAGGGTGGGCTTCATAGGATCACAGATTTTTAAAAGTGCAAAGGATGTTAGATATCACCTAGGTCATCATTATAAATCTCTTTTAAATCATGTTAAATGATCATTAAGCCCCTCCCTGAAAATTTTCACCTTTTAGGCTGTAAGCTCCTTTCGAGGATAGGCTACTACAGTTTTTCATCTTTGTATTACCATCACCTAACACAAAGATTTGTACATAGTAGGCAAGTAATAAGTGTTACATGATATTTGTTCTTATGACATATAGTTACATTTGAAAATTAGTTTTTGTTTTATTTTTATTGCACCAAAATGTACCTTTTTGTAAATTCTACCCATCATAATTTATTCTCCTCTTGGAGTAACAGCAAACATTATTTATTTTGCAGTTTGAAGACAACTATGATTCTTCCTTTCTTGTTTCTACCCACTTTTATCCTTCTCTTTCCTGAAACAAACAAAAACATAAGGTTTTTTCAACCTTTCTTCATAATGTGTGATTTCCAGAACTATCACTTTCCAGCTTAAATTCCTATAGATCCACTCTAAGTTGTTTGGCTGTGTGACCCTGAGCAAGGCACTTAAGTTTTCTCTGCCTCCATTTCCTTATCTTTAAAATAGGAATTATAGCACTTAACTCCTAGGGTTGTGAAGACCAAATGAGATAGTATTTGTATAGTATTTTCCAACCTTAAAGCTCTATATAAATTATTATTATTAATTATCATTTTTTGTTTTTTTTAATTCTTTTATTTTATTTTAGGTTTTCAACATTTAATTCCACAAGATTTTGAGTTCCAAATTTTCACCCCATCTCACCCCTCCCCCCACCCCAAGATGGCATGCATTCTGAATACCCCTTCCCCAGTCTGCTTTCCCTGCTATCTCTCCCCATCTTCCCTTTCTATTTTCCTGTAGGGCTGGATAGATTTCTGTACTGCATTTCCTGTATTTCTTATTTCCCAGTTGCATGTGAAAACATTTTTTTTTAAACATGTGTTTTTAAAACTTTGGATTCCAAATTTTCTCCCTTCCTCCCTACCCACCCACCCTCATTGAAAAGGCAAGCAACTCAATATAGGCTATACATGTGCAGTTATGCAAAACACTTCCATAGTAGACATGCTGTGAAAAACTAACTCTATTTCCCTTATTCCTATCCCACCCCCCCATTTATTCTATTCTGTCCCTCCTCAGAAGTATTTGCTTCTGATTACCACCTTTCCCAATCTGCCCTCCTGTATATCATCCCCCTACTCTCTTGTCCCCTTCCCTCCTATTTTCCTGTAGGGTAAGACAGATTTCCATACCCAACTGAGTGTGGATGTTATAACCTCCTTAAGTTAAATCCTATGAGAATAAGATTCACTCATTTTCTCTCAAGTTCCCATGGTTCCCCTCCACTGTAAGATTTCTATTTTTTTGTGAGATAATTTATTCCATTCTACCTTTCCCTTTCTCCTTCTCCTAGTATAATCCTCTCTCACCCCTTAATTTTATTCTCCAGATATGACCCCTTCATCTTCAACTCACCCTGTGCCCTCTATCTATCTATCTATCTATCTATCTATCTATCTATCTATCTATACATACATATAATTTTTCCCTCCAACTACCCTAATACTGACAAAGGTCTCATGAGTTAAAAATATCATCCTTCCATGCTGGAATGTAAACAGTTCAACCTTAATAAGTCTCTTTTGATTTCTCTTTCCTGTTTACCTCTTCATGTCCCACTTGAGTCTTGTATTGGAAAGTCAAATTTTCTATTCAGCTCTAGTCTTTTCATCAAGAATGCTTGAAAGTCCTCTATTTCACTGAATATCCATTTTTTCCCCTGAAGGATTATGCTCAGTTTTGCTGGGTAGGTGATTCTTGGTTGTAATCCTATCTCCTTTGCCCTCCAGAATATTATATTGCAAGCCCTGCAGTCCCTTAATGTAGAAGCAGCTAAATCTTGTGTTATCCTGACTGTGTTTCCACAATACTTCAATTGTTTCTTTCTGGCAGCTTGTAATATTTTCTCCTTGGCCTGGGAACTCTGGAATTTGGCTACAATATTCCTAGGAGTTTTCCTTTGGGGATCTCTTTCAGGAGGAGATCGGTGGATTCTTTTAATTTCTATTTTGCCCTCTGGTTCTAAAATATCAGGGCAGTTTTCCTTGATAATTTCTTGAAAAATGATGTCTAGGCTCTTTTTTGATCATGGCTTTCAGATAGTCCTATAATTTTTAAATTCTCTCTCCTGGATCTATTTTCCAGATCAGTTGTTTTTCCAATGAGATATTTCACATTGTTTTCTAATTTTTCATTCTTTTGAATCTGTTTTACAGTGTCTTGATTTCTCATAAAGTCAGTAGCTTCCAATTGCTCTATTCTAATTTTTAAGGAAGTATTTTCTTCAGTAATCTTTTGGACTTCCTTTTCCATTTGTCCAATTTTGCTCTTGAGGGCATTCTTTTTTTCCTTGGCTTTTTGGACCTCTTTTGCTAATTGGGTTAGGCTATTTTTGAAGATGTTATTTTCTTCAGTATTTTTTTGGGTCTCCTTTAGCAAGCTGTCAACTTGCTTTTCATGATTTTCTTGAATCACTCTCATTTCTCTTCACAGTTTTTCCTCTACTTCTTTTACTTGCTTCTCAAAATCTCTTTTGAGCTCTTCCAAGGCCTGGGACTGATTCACATTTTTCTTGGAAGTTTTGGATGTAGGAGCTTTGACTTTGTTTTCTTCTTCTGGTTGAATATTTTGATCTTCTTTGTCACCAAAGTAAGATAATATAGTCTGACTCTTTTTGAGCTGCTTGCTCATGATCCCAACCAATTACTTGAGTTTTAAACTCTTTGTTAAGGTAAGAGTCTATTTCCAATGTGGAGAATCTACTGTCCCAATCTTCGGGGGTTTGCACAGCTGTTTTCAGAGATACTTCTAGGAACCTGAAAAGTGTCAGTTCTTCCAAGGTGCTTTGATAAGGGGCGAGGTGTTTCCTCTCCACTGCCGCAATAAGCTCCACCATGCCAGCACTCTTCCTTGCCCCAGGACCGCCTCTCAGAACTGTGACCCAGATCCAAGCACCAGTAAAGCAAGAGATTCCTGCCTCAGCACTGGCAAAGAGATCCTTGCAATCCCCCTCTGATCAACCACTCGATTCCCCCTCAGTCTGTGGGCTGGAAGCTCAGAACACAGCTGCTTCCCTCAGGGCGGCTGAGATCTGGCTTCTTCTCTCACTGCAGTCACAGACTTTTCCCACTGGCCTTCTAAGTTGTCTTTGGAGTTCGTGGGTTGAGAAGTCTGGAAACCACCACCGCTGCCAGCGATTCAGTCCTCTGAGGCCTGCTCCAGGGTTTCTGCGGCCTTTGCACCCATGCCAAACTGCCCTCGTCTCCCCACCCAGCGTGATATGCCTTTCCGATCAGCCATCCAGGTTGTCTTGGGCTGGAAATTTGTTTTACTCTGTGTTTTTGTGGGTTCTGCTGCTTTAGAATTTGCTTAGAGCCATTTTTTGTACATATTTGGAGGGGTTTGGGGGAGAGCTCTTGCAAGTCACTGCTTTCCCTCCTCCATCTTGGCTCTGCACCCCTAATTATCATTCTTATTAGGCAGTGTGGTGCAGTACAAAAAGTAAGTAAATCAATAATTTTTTTTTTAAAAAGCAACAACAAAACACGTTGGAGTTCAAGAACCTATATTCAAAACCTGACTCTGTCATTAACTGCCTATTTGACTTCAGGAGAATCACTCAAACTTTCTGTGCCTCTTCCCTCTCAATTGTAATATGAGGCTGTTGTGTTCAATGATGTTTGAGAGAACTTCCATCTCTTATTAAATGATCATATACTCTAGACCCAAAATAGTATTTAATAGGTGGTTGTCCAAAGCAGAGTACAGGGGGACTCATCTCTTGAATGTTATATTTTCATTTATGTAATCTGATTTTAATACGTTTTTTAATTATCTTTTAAACATTACTGGCTCATATTGAGGTTGTAGTAAACAAAAATCTCCAAGCTTTTAACAAATCATGTCAAGGTTGTCTCCTTTAACCCTACACTTATACAATTGACTATTTGAGACTAAATGCAAGACTTTATAAAGTTAAATTTTGTGGATTTTTACCTTAGCATTCTAACCTTTCTTTTGTAATATCAATTCTGGCATACAAAATTGTATTCTCCATCAATCATAGATTTATATTATCTGAAAATTTGATAATGTGTTTTCTATATCTTAAACAAATTCATTAATCAAATGTTAAGCAAAATAAGACCAAGGACAGATACTTGAAGCATGACACTGGAGACCTCCTCCAGGTTAATACTGTTTGATTAATCAACAACACATTCCTTTTTTTTCTTTTTTTTTTTCAGCCAGAGACAAGGAATATGAATATTTGTAAGGTATTGGCTAGGTTCTTAAGGAATCTGAGCACCTTAATGGTGGCAAGATGGACCTTATATACAGGAAGACTTTGGAAGGGATCTAGGAGGTATCTTGATGGGAGTGACAGGGAAGTTGAGAATGGGGTCTACATAGGATCAAGGGTGGGAAGTAGTCAGGGCCCATCAGGAGGTAATAGACAATGGAAGGCTAGGCTAGGTTAAGAGTAACAGAGAATTGAGAGATAGGGCATAGGCTATAATGAAAGGCCAGTTGATAGGATTATAGCCTCAGGAGAATACCAGAGACCTTCTTGATCAATTGGGAGAATTCAAGGAGAATACCTTAGACAAAGGGGACCCAAATATTTTTGGGGTAAGGGGCAAAGGTCTTTGCTTGGGCCTGTACCCCATCTTTCCCCCATCAAACAAATGGGACCCAAATTCTTTTGGAGTAAGGGGTGAAGGTCTTGACTTCTGAAACTACTTCCTGCAGGCAAGGGGTGTAGAGCTGTCCCTGACTGTCTGGGTCCTGTTCAAGGAGTCAGAGTTCAGGTCCAGTGGGCTAGAAAACCTTGGACTCAGTTTGGAGATTAGTAGCCTGAGCAATCATCTGGAAGTTTATGGCTAGGACCCTGGAGGAGACAAACCTTTCAATCTTGGCTGGAGAAGAGCTTGGGATTAGGCAGTTCTTCCCAGTTAGGCAACCATATGTTGAGTTTTATGGGTTTAAGGGTGCTGGGACCCCAAAATCACAACACACAGGTCCTGCCTGAATGAATTGGACACCTTCTTTCAGCCAGAGACAAGGTACATTAAAGAGTCACCATACTGGGCAGACTCTTAAGGAATCTGAACATTTGTGAGCTACTTGCTAGGTTCTTAAGGAATCTGAGCCAAAAACACATTTTTGAAATCCATTAACAGGGTATTGGGACTTCAAGGAGGAATAACAAGGTAAACTATAAAGTTCTCAACCTACATATCTCTGTGACAAATATGTGTGTTATTCTAAATTCTGCCTTTTAGATAATCATGATGCTATACTGACAGGAACAGCCTTTATGCCTTTTTATCTCTATTGAGCTCTCCACCAGTCACCTTACAAGAGAATTCTAAGCGTGCAGAATGAGGGAAGAAGGCAGCTTCTAACAATTCTTTGCTCAGGTTGTGATTCTAGGATGCCTTTAGGTTATTTACAATATTGTTTTTGCAATGTATACATCAACCATCTGAACTAATTTTAAAATATACTTTGTTTCCATGCCCCTTTTTTGTTATCTTCTCAGTATACCACTAAAATATTATCATTATTATTTTTACTATTATCTGTGTAGTCCTTGATCAGTGTATGTGAGAGATAGCATGGCATCTATAATGAATAGCAGACCTGCCTTGGAATCAGGAAGACCTTTCTCTGACACATTCTATCTATATGAGGATAGGTGATAGAAATGTTTTTCGTGTGTGTGTGTGTGTGTGTGTGTGTGTGTGTGTGTGTGTGTGTGTGTGTGTGTTTCCCTGCCCCAGGTCTGGAGCTATCAGTTACAGAATGTGAATTTGTAAAAGAACAATGTAAGCTTTTTTTTTTTCAATGAAAGGGAATGTCCTTGAGAAGAAGAGGGACCATTTTCTTTTTGACTCTATATTCCAAGTACTTAACACAGAGCCTGGCACATGTTTAGTACTAAAAAAAAAATGGTTGTTGAATGAATGAACTAATGGAGAATATTTCCATAATTAAAAAATCAATAAAAGCACAAGTTCAGAACAAACAAACAAAAAAGAAAAAAAAGAACATAAATAGTATGATTTTTCTTCATTGTATATTATTTTTATATCTTTACATGTTTTCAAAAAGTGCATATATTTACTTTTGTGAAGCAATATTTCTTTAATATTATTTCATTTACCATCTCAATGATAGAGGAGAGGTTTCCCTACTATTCTCCTTTACAAATTCAACATCTCAGCCTAAAAATTGCTAGCTGGCAGTATGTTTTTAATAAATATAGTTGAATTAATATATTAAGAATTACAGTTATGTTTAAATTGTAAAAAAGGGTAAAAAGGATTAAAAAAGGGTAAAAAAAAAATACCAGGAAAGATATACCTCAAGTTATTACCATGGTGCATATGTTTCATGTTCCTGTTTGTTTCTGATGTTTTCCCTGTATGACATTATAAAGTCTTCTCCCATTCTTTTGTATAATTTTCCTTTAAGTTTAAGTGAACCATCATTTTTATTTTTACTGATGTTATATATTGACCATTGAAGTTTTATTATTTCAGTGACTTTTGCACTGAGATAACTTTTTTTTTCATTTATATAATGCCCAAATGGACTCTTACTACAAATAACATAAATAATTCTCCCTGGAAATACTCCCATCATTGACCTGAAGGTTAAAAAAAAAATCTTCCCCAAGCAGTTGCCAATGCCAAATGCTTAACTGTTAAATCCAAGATAGAAGATATCTTTCAAATCTTATTTAGAAAAATAGTGATTGCACAGAGAGAAAAATAATCACCACTATTCTCTTTTTAAAAAAAATTTAGTTTGGGGGACAGAGACAAGATGGTGGAGTGAAGCAGGGACTCCCCTAAGCTCTCCCAGAAATCTCTTCAAATACCTCTATAAAGTGACTCTGAACAAATTCCAGAGTGGCAGAACCCACAAACAAACAGAATGAGGCAGATTTCAAGGCCAAGACAACCTGGAAGGTCAACAAGAAAGGTCTGTTGCACTGGCCTTAAAGAGGAGCATCCAGCACTCAAGGCACAGCATAAACCCAGCCCAAGCAATGCCTGAGCAGGCTTCTGGAGACTGAATCACCATCAGTAGCAAAGGTTTCCAGTCTTCTCAGCCCACAGACACCAGGCACAATGTAGAAAGTCAAGAGGAAGGGTCTGTCTGCCCTGGGGGAGAGAGAAGCACAGTCCAGCCCAGGGCTACAGGGAATATCAATACAGCTCCCTCTCATGCAAACCAGGAGCAGGTCTTGGGAGTGACAGAATCCACAGCAGTAACCACAGGCTTCAGGGGCTGTTTTTGGAGCTATTGGGCCAGAGACTGAAAGATTGAAAGTCACCTATTCAAATTTCCAGATGGCAGAGTAAGCAGTAAGTCTCTATCACCCTCCCTTATTATTGACCTTGAAAAGCCCAGAGAATATTGTCCCAGGAAAAATCCTGAAATAGTAGAGTCAGCAGGAAGACTAGATACAGTAGTCTTTTAGCACTCCTGAGGCTAGAAGTGTTAACAGGAAAAGTCCCTCTTGCTGTGGCTGCAGGGGACCATTACTGGAAGGGAGGTGTTCCAGCAATCCAGTGGCAAGACTCACCTCAGCAAACCAGTAACCAGGCCCCTAGCTCCCAGCACAAGAAATCTGAGATAACAGCCCCTGTGCCTCAGAAGCAAAGATCAACTTTAAAAGCCAGAAAAAAGGCAAACAACATGAACAAGAAGCAACATATAAAAACAATGACCATAGAGAAATATCTTGGTGACAGGGAAGATCAAAATACAAATTCAGGAGAGGACAACATAGTCAATATACCTGCCTCAGAGGGGAATATGTACTGGTCTCAAGCCCAAAAAAGGCTTATTGGAAGAGCTCAACAAGGATTTTAAAACTCAAATAAAGGAGGTAGAAGAAAAATTGGCAATTCCTGTAAAAATACACTTGATAAAATGGAAGAAAAAAAAAGTACACCGGAGAAAACAACTCCCTAAAAGGTAAATTGGGCCAAATGGAAAAGGAAGTACAAAAGCTAACAGAAGAAAACAATTCATTAAAAATTAGAATTGGGCAAGTGGAAGCTAATAACTCTAAGAGACATCAAGAATCAAACAGTCAAACAAAAGAATGAAAAAATAGAAGAAAATGTAAAATACCTTATTGGAAAAACAAGTGACCTGGAAAATAGATCCAGGAGACATAACTTAAGAGTTATTGGTCTACCTGAAAGCCATAATGAAAAAAATAGCATGGACAGCATCTTTCAGGAGATCATCAAGAAAAACTGCACTGAAGCCCTAAGGGGGAAAAATAATGAAGTGGTGAAAAGGAACTGTAATAGGAGAAGAGGAAAGGAGGAGTCAGAAAAGGGTAAATTATATCATATAGAGAGGCACAAAGACATATTACAGTAGAGGGAAAGAAGGGAGGGAGATGAGCATTGTTTGAATTTTACTCTCATTGGATTTGGCTCAAAGAGGTAATAACGTAATTACTTAGGTACAAAAATCTAACTTGCCATATAGGGAGTAGGAACAGAAAGGAGAAAGAAAAGAGAAGGGGGGATAGAAGAGAGGGAAGAAGTAGTAAGTGAAAAGGGAAAAAATGGAGGGGACTGATAGAAGGGAGGGTGAATTCAGAGAGGCAGTGGTCAAAAGCAAAATGCTAATGAGAAAGGAAAGAGAGAAAAGGCAAAAGAAAAGCATAAATGGGATTTGAGAAATAGGACAGAGAGAGAGAGAGACACAGAAAGTAATAATAACTGTGAATGTGAATGGGATGAACTCTCCCATAAAATGGAAATGGATAAAAGAATGGATTAAAAACCATAAGCCTACAATATGTTATTTACAAGAAAAACATTTGAAACAGAGGGATACATACAAGGTAAAGGTAAAAGGCTGGAGTAGAATGTATTATGCTTCAACTGAAGTAAAAACAAACAAACAGGGATAGCAATCCTGATCTCAGACAAAGCAAAAGCAAAAATATGTCTTATCAAAAGAGATAAGGAAGGAAACTACATCCTGCTAAAAGGCACCATACACAATGGTGTAATATCATTACTATACATATATGCACCAGGTGGTATAGCATACAAATTCTTAGAGGAGAAGGTCAGGGAGTAACAGGAAGAAATAGACAGTAAAACTATACTGGCAGGGACCTCAACCTCCCCCTCTCTGAACTAGATAAATCTAACCACAAAATAAACATTAAAGAAGTTAAGGAGGTGGATAGAATTTTAGAAAAGTTAAATATGGTAGACATCTGGAGAAAATTGAATAAGAATAGAAAGGACTATACTTTTTTCTCATTGGTACATGCTACTTACACAAAAATTGACCATGTACTAAGGCATAAAAACCTCACAATCCAATGCAGAAAGTCAGAAATAATAAATGCATACATTTCAGATCATGATGCAATAAAATTATATATAATAAAAAGCCATTGAAAGATAGAATAAAAATTAATTGGAAACTAAATAATCTAATCCTAAAGAATGAATGGGCAAAACTATGAATCATAGAAACAATCAATAATTTCACCAATAATGACAATAATGAAACAACTTACAAAAACCTATGGGATGCAGTAAATGTGGTTTTTAGGTGAAGTTTCTAAATCTTAAATTTTTCAATACTTCTAAATGCTTACATGAATAAAATAGGGAAAGAAGAGACCAACAAATTGGGCATGAAACTAAAAAATCTAGAAAAAGAACAAATTAAAAATCCTCAATTAAATACCAAATTAGAAATACTGAAAACCATGGAGAGATTAATAAAATTGAAATTAAGAAAACTATTGAACTAATTAATAAAACTAAGAGCTGGTTTTCTGAAAAAAATAAAGCTTTGGTTAATTTAATTTAAAAAAAGAAAGAAAACCAATTTAGCAATATCAAAAATGAAAAGGTTGAATTTACCATGAAGAGGAAATTAAACAATAATTAGGAAATATTTTGTCCAACTCTCTACCAATAAATTTGACAATCTTCGTGAAATGGATTAATATTTACAAAAATATAAGTTGCCCAGATTAACAGAAGAGGAAGTAAAATACTTAAATAAACCCATCTTAGAAAAAGAAATAGAACAAGCCATCAATGATCTCCCTAAGAAAAAATCTCCAAGGCCAGATAGATTTACAAGTGAATTCTATCAAATATTTAAAGAACGATTAATTCCAATACTATATAGACTATTTGGGGAAATAGGCAAAGAAAGAGTCTTACCAATTTTATTTTTTTATGAGACAAATATGGTGCTGATACCTAAACTGGGAAGACCCAAAAGAGAAAGAAAATGATGTTCCACTTTCCCTAATGAATATAGATGCAACAATTTAAAATAAAATATTAGCAAAAAGATTACAGCAACTTATCATGAGAATAATACACTAAGACCAGTTAGGATTTATACCAGGAATGCAGGGCTGGTTCAATATTAGGAAAACTATCAGCCTAATTGATCACATCAACAACAAAAGTAACAAAAAAAAATGATTATCTCAATAGATGCAGAAAAAGCTTTTGATAAAAAATTCTATTACAAACACCAGAGAGCATAGGGATAAATGGAGCCTTCTTTAAAATAAGTAGCATCTACCTAAAACCTTCAGCAAGCATTATATGTAATGGGGATAAGCTAGAAGCATTTTCAATAAGATCAGGGTTGAAACAAGAATGTCCATTATTACCACTCTTGTTCAATATGGTACGAGAAACATTAGCTTCAGAAATAAGAGAAGAAAAAGAAATTGAAGGTATTAGAATAGGCGAAGAAGAAACAAAGCTATCACTCTTTGCAGAAGGTATGGTGATGTACTTAGAGAATACTAGAGAATCAAGTAAAAAACTACTTGAAATAACAAACAACTTTAGCAAAGTTGCTGCCTATAAAATAAACCCACGTAAATCATCAGCATTTGTATATGTTATTAATAAAGCCCAACAGCAGGAAATAGAAAGAGAAATTCCATTTAAAGTTACTGTACACATTATAAAACATTTAGAAGTCTACCTCCCAAAACAGGAACTATATAAACACAATTAGGAAACACTTCACACAAATAAAATCAGATCTAAATCATTGGAAAAACATCAGTTACTCATGGGTAGGCTGAGCTAATATAATAAAAATGACAATTCTACCTAAATTAATTTACTTTATTTGGTGCCATTCCAATTAAATTACCAAAAAAAAAATTATGGAGCTAGAAAAAATAATGAGTCATCCGGAAGAACAAAAGGTTCAGAATATCAAGAGAACTAATGCAAAGAAATGCTAAGGAAGGTGACCTAGCCACACCAGATCTTAAATTGTTTATAAAGCAGCAATCATCAAAACTACTTGGTAATGGCTAAGAAATGGAGTGACGCATCAGTGGAATATGTTAGGTACACAAGACACGGTAGTCAATGACTATAGTAATCTACTGTTTGATAAACCCAAAGATTCTAAACTCTGGGGTAAGAACTCACTATTAAAAAAAAAAAAAAACTGCCGGAAAAACTGGAAAAGAGTATGGCAGAAACTAGGCATAGACCAAACTCTTACATCTTATACCAAAATAAAGTCAAAATGGGTACATGATTTAGATATAAAGGCTGATGCTATAATCAAACTGGGAAAGCAAAGAAAAAGTTTATCTGTCAGTTTTATGGAGAAAGTAATAATTTATGACCAAACAAGAGATAGAGAACATTATGAAATGCAAAATGGATAATTTTGATTACATTAATTTGAAAAGTTTTTCACAAACAAAGCCAATGCAACCAAGATTAGAAGGGAAATAGAAAGTTGGGAAAGAATTTTTGCAATCAGTATCTCTGATAAGGGCCTCATTTCTGAAATATATAGAGAACTAAGACAAATTTACAAGAATACAAGCCATCCTGCAGTTGACAAATGGTCAACGGATATGAACAGGCAGTTTTCAGAGGAAGAAATTAAAGCTATCTGTAGTCTATGAAAAATGCTCTAAACCACTATCGATCAGAGAAATACAAATCAAAATGGCTTTGAGGTTCCACATCACAACTTTGACATCGGTTAACATGGCAAAACAGGAAAATAATAAATGTTGGAGAGGATGCAGGAAAATTGGAACATTTGTTCATCATTGATGGAGTTGTTGACTGATCCCATCATTTTGGGGAACAATTTGGAACTATACCCAAAAGGCTAAAAAAATGTGCATACCCTTTTACCCAGCAATAGCACTTCTGGGCTGTATCCCTAAGAGATCATAAAAAATGGGGAAAGGACCCATATGCACAAAAATATTTATAGCAGCTCTTTTCATGGTGGCCCAGAATTGGAAATTGAGGGGATGTCCATCAATTGGGGAATGACTGAACAAGTTGTGGTATATGAATGTAATATAATACTATTGTGCTATGAAAAATGATGAGCAGACAGTCTTCAGAGAAACCTGCAAAGAATTGTATGGAATGATGCTGAGTGAAGTGAGCAGAACCGGGAGAATGTTGTACACAGTAATAGCCACATTGTGTGATAAGTAACTTTGATAGATTTAGCTCTTCTCAGGATTGTGAGATCTAAGACATCTCCAAAAGTCTCATGATAGAAAATGCTATTCACATCAAGAGGAAGAATTACGGATTCTGAATGCAGATTGAACTGTACTATTTGATTTTTGTTTTTCTGTTTTGTTTTGTTTCTTCTTTCTTGTGGCTTCACTTATTGGTTCTAATTCTTCTTTAAAACATGACTAATGTGAAAATACTGTTTTTACAAAAAATGAAATAATTGTATTTGCACTGAATTATATTCTGGTAAAGAAATAAACAAAAGTTGAGAAATACAACTCATAGACAGAAAAGCTACAGTCCAGTGAAAATACTCATCACTTTATGGGACTAAAATATTATAAAAAGCTTGTCTTTTAAGCAAATTCAGTAAACAAACTATTTAATTAAAATATGAATAATGAAGATTTTATTCTCAACAATGATCTTATTGTAGGAAGAGATACTAAATTACTGGAGATACCATTCTTTTTTTTTTGAGTTTAAAATTTTTCTCTCCCTTCTTCCCCACCACCCTCCCCAATATGGCACACAATCTGATATAGGCTATACATTTACATTCATATTAAACATATTTTCACATTAGTGATGTTGTAAGTAAAAATCAAAACCAATAGGAGGAACCAACAGAAAGAGGAAACAAACTCAACAGAAGAGAAAAAAAAATAGCAATTAGACTTCTATAGTTCTTTCTTTGGATGCGGATAGCATTTTCCATCACAAGGTCTCTGGAGATGTCTTAGATCCTTGTATTGCCAGGAAGGGTTAAGTTTATCAATATTAGTCATCGCACAATGTGGTTGTTATTGTGTACAATGTTCTCTTGGTTCTGCTCACTTCACTCAGCATCAGACCATACAAGTGTTTCCAGGTTTTTCTGAAGTCAGCCTGTTCATCATTTCTTATAGCACAATAGTATTCTATCACATTCATATACCACAACTTTCTCAGCCATTCCCCAATTGATGAGCATCCTCTCAATTTCCAATTCTTTGCCACAGAGATGCTATGAATATTTTTGTACATGTGGGTCCTTTTCCCGTTTGTGTGATCTCTTTGGGATATAGCCCTAGAAGTGCTATTGTTGGGTCAAAGGGTATGCACATTTTTATAGCCCTTTAGGCATAGTTCCAAATTGCTATCCAAAATGGTTGGATCATTTCACAACTCCACCAACAATGCATTAGTGTTCCAATGTTCCCACTTCTTCTCCAATATTTATCATTTTCCTGTTTTGTCATGTTGGCCAATCTGATAGGTGTGATGTGGTACCTCAAAGTTGTTTTGATTTGTATTTCTCTAATCAATAGTGATTTAGAGCATTTTTTCATATGATTATAGATGGCTTTAATTTCTTCATCTGAGAACTGTCTGTTCGTGTCCTTTGACCATTTATCAATTGGGGAATGGCTTGTATTCTTATAAATTTGACTTAATTCTCTATATATTTTAGAAATGAGGCCCTTATCAGAGAGATTGGTTGTAAAAATTCTTTCCCAATTTTCTACCTTCCTTCTAAGATAAATCATAAGGGACTTATTAAGGTTGAACTGTTTACCTTCCCACATGGAAAGATGATATGTGTAACTCATGAGACCTTTGTCTGTATTAGGGTAGTTGGAGGGGGAAAAATATATGTAGGTAGATAGATAGATAGATGGCACAGGGTGAGTTGATGAAGAAGAGGTGATATTAAGGGGTGAGTGAGGATTATACTGGAAGAAGAAGAAGGGGAGAGGTAGAATGGGGTAAATTATCTTACATAAAACAGACAAGAAAAAGCTTTTACAGTGGAGGAGAAATGGGGGAAGGTGAGAGGGAATGAGTGAATATTATTCTCATTGGATTTGGTTTAAGGAGGAAATAACACACACACTCAATTGCAACTGGGTAAGAAGACATACAGGCACTGGGGTATCGAAATCTATCTTACCCTACAGGAAAATAGAAGGGGAAGGGGATAGAAGAAAGTGGGGGGGTTATAGAAGGGAGGGCAGATTAGGGGAAGGAGTATGCATAATGCACACTGTGTTGGGGCTGTGGGAAGGACAAGATGGGGAGAAAATTTGGAACTCAAAATCTTGTGGAAGTGAATGTTGAAAACTAAAAATTAATTAATTAAAAAAAGAAAAAATGCTACATAATCAAAAACAGCAACAACAAACAAACAAACAAGACCCTGCATTCCTGGCTATCATTTTCAGTACTTCTTTCATGCCCTTTTCCCTATAGTATATTGGTCCTAGAAGGAGAGTCTTTTTATTATTTATTCCTCTTTGCTACATCCAGATCCAATCTCTTCTATCAGAATTTAACCCTTGTTCTTTCTTTGAGAATAATTCTATGTGGATACATCACTCAGTACAGATCTTGTCATCTACTGATCCCAGCTCTCTTTCTCTCTCTCTCTCTCTCTCACACACACACACACACACGTGTATATGTGTTTATATATACATGCATGTATATAATATACATAAAGAGAATATGTGTGTATGTGTGTGTGTACACACAGAGAGATGTCCCTTCAAAGAAGCTGTGTTCTCAGTTCCACAATATATACAACTCCTATGACCTATTCTTTCATTGCACTTCAGCCAAATATGGGAACGATAACATAACATTGATATCACCATCACCCATAAATGTTCCACTTCCATTATTAAGAATTATGAAATTCTTTTTTATAACTATTATATTTCCCAGTTCATCTCTCTAAGCCTCACAATTACTAAACTTATTTTTGCTGTCATCATACAATATTGTCCTTCCACCCCTCAGTATATTCCTAGGCCTTCGCCTATATTCTGAATTCATTCTTCTATCTTCTTAATCATATTTATAATTAATAATTGATAATATCATTTAATTTTGCACCATCCTCTAATCTGGAATTCCTTATACCCTTGTCCAAGTTTTTTTTTTTGCTCTTTGGTGAGACAATGGAGATTAAGTGACTTGCCCAGGGTCACAGAGCTAGGAAGTGTCAAGTGTATGGTCTGAGGATGGATTTGAACTCAGGTCCTTCTGACTTCAGGGACGATGCTCTATCCACTGTGCCACCTCCCTGCCTCTCAAAATTTCTTAAACATGGCTATGTTCCTTCAACTTCATCCCAAATGTTTTATCAAAATTTAAGAATTATACATCTGGTCTATACTTTTTCCATGGATACACCTGGTGGGACATGTTTCTTTTGAAAGAGTTTTGTCCTCTGCAAGGCAATACTTTAAAATCTCCCTTTCTATGTGAACTGCTCATTCAAAGAAACTCCTTTGGGCTTATTCATTTCTTTACTATACATTATTATCTTCAATTCAGTTTTTTCTCCATTTCAGGACAAGAAATATTTATGGATTACCTACTAAGTACAAATTGCTGGGTTATATTTCAGGGAATTTTTAACTGTGTAAACAAATATTGAATAAAAACTTCCCTATGATGTTTTTTTTTTCAAAATGGCTCAGTACCTGAATAAAAATATAATTTATACAGCCAAAAATGATTATATATTTTCTCTACGCAATCTTTTTTAAGTTTGCTCAGTGTAAGAAAAATATCTTAAAAGAAATCTCTTTTCCTCCTGAGTTACATCAAAGCTCCTCTTTGAATTAATTAGGTTGCTTTCCTGCTGAGTATCCAGATGCATTCTCCACATTATTAAGGATTTTTCTGTGAAGAAAAAAAGATGGCTTTTTAAATCTTTAGTTGCGTTTTTGATCAAGGATATATATTCCCAATACTTTTGAACTATTTGAATCAAAAGCACTTTATCTCAAATATGAAGAATGATGTTTTAGTTTAATCAAACTCTTGATATCTTGTTTCTTATATATTATCATTTTCCATCTATTAAAATTGTGCATGTATGTATCAGTTGTTGTACATAAAACATGGGCAATGTGGTACTAAATAGTCCTGGATTTCAAGTATTACAAGAAGAAAAACTAGAATTTCTTTAGTTTGGTTACTCTTACCTAGTTACCTTAACCTTAACTATTTAATCCCTGAGTATATATCTTAACATTTTTAAGAGGAATCAACTGTTATAGGTCATTGGGGACAACATATTTTTGAAGTTCCTAATGGTTTGGAATGTGTGACAGCATAATGATAAAAACATTGGATTTGAACACCAAAATCCACTTGATTAAAAACTGGCTTTGTATTACCTTGGGATAACATTGAACTCTTTCTGGTCTCCATTTCCTTAACTGTAAAATGAGTCAGTTGGACTATAAAATGTGGGGAATGTGTCTAGTGTGGGTAATGAAAATTATGTTTGGGTATCATGAAAAATAATGCTACTGGATTCTGCTATATGCTAGCTGCTACACAACTCCAAACCCAACTTTACCATGTCCACCATGACTACAATTTGTCTTCCTGATGAAAGATACACACACACACACACACACACACACACACACACACACACTCAGTAACTTAAACATAAAATAAAGCCAAATAGATTATTTGGCATAAGGGAGATAAAATTGATCTTTTCTTCACTATGTTTTTTGTTGTAGTTTTGATTTGCTTGGTTTTACTTTTCATTTTTTTTCCAGCTCTGTTATAGATGAAAAAAAATTCTCCCTACAATATCAAGTAGCTTAATGGAGGTGAAAATATGTAATCAAAACTATAAATACTTTTTTTCTGACAATACAAATGTACTTATCTTTTAAAACTAAAAGGTTTTATAGTCATTTAAATTTTCATCCAAGTGTTTGTTGTCTGAGAAACTTGAAAGAAATCTATGACTTCATTGCCTATAGACACAAATCATCTCTCCTAGTTAGGTCTAATACAGAAGGAACAGGTGGAAAGTGGTCTCAGATAAAGAATTCCTAAATCCTGGAAACCCCAATATATTTGACAATGACTTTTTTAAAAGGGAGATGGAACCAAAATGGCAGAGTAAAGGCAGGGATCTGAGCTCTCCCCCAAACCCCTCCAAATACCTTTAATAACTCTAAACAAATTCTAGAATGACAGAACCCACAAAAAGACAGGCTGAAAAAAATTTCCAATTCAAGACAACTTGGAAGGTTAACACGAAGGGTCTATAGCACCAGACTGAGAGAGGAACACAGTCCTGCATCGACCATAGTAGTACAACCCTAGCACTAGCAAACCAGGAGCAGTCAATCAAGGCAACAAGATCAGTGGCAGCCATGGCAGTTCAGACCTCTCAGCCCACAGATGCTAAAATCAACTTAGAAGGTCAGGAAGGGAAGGCCTCTCATACCTGGGTGTGTGTGTAGCCATCTCAGGCCACACCAGCACAGCCCCAGCCCCAGCAAACCAGGAACAGATCTTCAGAGCCACTGAATCTTAGCCACAACCACTGAAAATGTGACCCTCAATTTCAAGACTCAAGAGAAACATATAAAGGGAAATAGCAAAGGGAAGTCACAAGGGACTTAATAAGTTAAACAGTTTACATTCCTACATGGGAACATGATACTTGTAACTCAAAAGAACTTTCCCATTATTAGGGCACTTAGGAGTATATATAGACAGAGTGCACAGGTGTGAGTTGAATGTGTAGGGATGATATGTAAAACAATAAAATAAAATTAAGTGGTGAGAGAGGAATGTACTGGGAGAATGGGAAAGGGAGAGATGGAATGGGGTAGATTATCTCACATGAAAGAGGCAAAAATAAGTTTTTGTAGTGCAGAAGAAGGGGGGGAGAAAAAGGAGAGTGGGTAACCTTACTTTCATCAGAATTGGCTCAGAGAAGGAATAATATAAACACTCACTTGGGCATAGAAACCTATTTTACATTAGAGAAAAGTAGCAAGGGAATGGGGATAAGAGAAGGGGGGTCATAGAACGAAGGGCAGATTAGGGGGTAGTCAGAAGCAAAACACTTTTGAGGAGGAACTAGGTGAAAGGAGACAGAGAATAAAATAAATGAGGGAAGGAGGATAGAATGGAGGGAAATACAATTAGAAATAGTAACTGTGAAAAAATAAAGCAAGTTTCTCTAATAAAGGCCTCATTTCTCAAACATATAGATAACTGAGTCAAATTTATAAAATAATAGCTATTTTCTAGTTGATAAATGACCAAAGAATATAAACAGTTTTTAGATGAAATAATCAAAGCTTTCTATAGCCATATGAAAAACAAAAAAAGCTCTAAATCAGTATTGATTGGAGAAATGCAAATTAAAACAATTCTGAGGTACTGCCTCATACCTATTAGATTGACTAATAGGACAGAAAAGGAAAATGGTAAATGTTGGAGGGGGTGTGGGGAAAAATGAGACATTAATGCACTGTTGGTGGAGTTAAGAACTGATTCAACAATTCTGTAGAGCAATGTGGAACTATGTCCAAAAGGCTATAAAACCATGAATACCCTTTAACCCAGCAATACCACTATTAGATCTGTATACCAAAAGAGATTAAAAAAAACAAAAAGGAAAATGACTTACATGTACAAAAATATTTATAACAGCTCTTTTCTGTGAGAAAATAGTTGGAAATTGAGGGGATGCCCATCAATTGGGGACAGTCCGAACAAATTGTGGTATGTGATGATTATGGAGTACTATTGTGCTATAAAAATGATGAACAGGATGCTCTCAGAAAAACCTGGAAAGATATACATGGGCTGATGCAAAGTGAAATGTAATGTATACAAAGTAACAGCTATATCATAAGGTGATCAGCTATGAATGACTTAGCTATTCTCAACAATATAATGATCTAAGACAACTCTGATGGACTTATGATAAAAAATGCTATCCATCACCAAAGAATGAACTGATGGTGTCTCAATACAGATTGAAGCATACTTTTTTTTTTACTTTATTTATCTTGAGCTCCCTCCACCCCCTGTTTTGGTCTATGTTTTCTTTCACAACATGACTAATATGAAAACGTTTTACATCACTACACATGTATGACCTATTTCCAATTGCTTGCTCTCTCAATGGTGAGGTGAGAAAGAGGAAGGGGGAGAATTTGGAACTCAATTTTTTTTTAAATTAAATGTTAAAAATGTTTTTACATGTAGCTGGGGAAAACTAAAATACTGAATAAAAGCTAAGACTTGACAATGAGAAAAAAGAAAACAACTTTTTGCAAAGAGAGAGAATTCAAAGATGACTTTTCAAAGTAATGATGTTATTTAATTATTATAGTTATATCTATCAAAAATGGATGAGCTCCTGAAGAATAAATTCTCTTTCTGTGCATAATAGGTCTATGCCAAATATTCAAACTTATCTTTAGTTTGCATTCATTGCTCAACTTTGGACACAAAACAATGGAAAACAGAAGCTTAAGTGACTTTTTTTACATTATCAAGCATTTATCTTTTCTCCCTTCCACCTCTACCCTCCCACAAAAGAAGAAAGAAATGAAGGAAGGAAGGGAAGGAAAGGAGAGAGTAAGGAAAGAGAGAAAGTTTTCCATATAATATAATCATAGTTAAAAAAATAAACTGCACACATTTCCACATTGATGACATCCAAAAATTCATTTCTTACTCTGAATATTAGAAAACCACCTTTCTCTTATGAATGGGAAAGTTTTTTTTTTCCAATCAATCTAATGAATTCATGATTACTCACTTAACTGATCAATGTTCTGAAACCTTTCATAAATGTTATTTGTTTTCTTTTAACAGTATTGATGCTATAGTTTAAATTGTTCTTCCAGTTCTATTCATTTAACTCTTAATTGGTTTATGCAAGCTCTGACATGTTGTTTTGAAGTTCACTGATCATAGTGCAATAGTATTTTGTTATGTCCACGTACTACAATTTGTTTAGACCTTCCCCAATTAATGGGTACCAGCTGACATATTGTCAAACGATATGAACAAGAAGTTTTCAAAGGAAGGAAATAAAGCTATATATACATATATGAAAAAAATGCTACCAATTACTGATAATTACAGAAATACAAAGTAATTCTGAGTTTGAACCTCACATGCTTGAGACTAGCAAAACTGGGGAAAAATAAATGATGGAGGATCAACTGGAAACAGGCATATTGATACATTTTTGATGGTGCTGTGATGCGATACAACCATTTTGAAAATCAATTAGGAATTATGCCTCAAAAGTTATTTAACAGTGTATTCAGCAATATAACTGAATTCTATACCACAATGAGAGCAAAGAAAGATAAAATGTTCTTATATGTATTATAAAAATTGCAGTTTTTCTTTTTGAAAAAATAACAAATGACTTTTTCATTGGATTAACCATCTGCAACGATGAATAAAACCTTTTCAAAAAAATGTAGTCTTGGTTATACTTCTTATAAAGTCATTTAATTATTTTACTGAAAGAAGCTTTCTTTGTTTTTCTTTCTTTCAACTATGTTTTGCCAAGCTACATATTGCTTGCTTAGGATACAAAAACTAATAATCATAATCATAATTAAAGAAGCTTACATTTGATGGTAGAAAAAATTAGCACACCCATATTTAATTTTTGAGTATTTTAATTTATTTGAAATGAGTTTTTATTGATGTATTCCATTTTACATCATAATTATTATCCTCCTATTCTTCTCCTTCCACCTCTTTCTTTCTCTCTTTCCATGTGTGTGTGTGTGTGTGTGTAATTTAATGAGTAATAAATGCTTGTAATGACTGCTTCTTCATAGTATAATTTCACTTCTAGAAGTACCATTCCCCCTTCTTCCCTATTTCTTTTTATCCTTTTACTTGATATTTTTGATTTTTTGTTTACCCAAATGAATGTTGTTGTTATTTTATCAAATATTTTAAAATATCCCCTTTATGACTTGATTGGTATAGCAGTATAACTGTAAATTAACTTTGAATGAGTTTTCCTTTTTTTCTTAAGTTGGCATTGTTTATCCAAGTGTGCTGGATATTCCGCTAGCTTTTTAAGTTGTTCCTTATATTTTTAAGAACACTTAGCAATTGAATCTATATAAGTATCTTGTGTGCTTTGGTAGGCTGATCCTGTTGTTTTATGAATTTTGTGGCTATTTGGAATGGTATTTCCCTTTCTATTTTTGTATTTTGTGTTTTGTTATTATTATATAGAAATGCTATCAATTGTAAGCATTTATTTTGTAGCCTGTTACTTTGCTGAAGTTATTAATTTTCTCAATTAGCATCTTTGCTGAGTCCCTAGCATTTTCCAAGCATACCATAGTATCATATGAAAATAAGGAGAGTTTTGTGTGCTCTTTACCTATATTTATTGCTATGATTTCCTTCTCTTATTACTGTTACTACTATTTATAGAAATATAAGAAATAATGGAGAGAGTGGGCATCCTTGCTTTACTTCTTTACTTATGTATTTATTGGGAAAAGTTCTACTATATTCCCA
The DNA here is from genome assembly GCF_900497805.2 of Vombatus ursinus. Taxonomy (NCBI): domain Eukaryota; kingdom Metazoa; phylum Chordata; class Mammalia; order Diprotodontia; family Vombatidae; genus Vombatus; species Vombatus ursinus. The sequence goes on along the minus strand of NW_020949613.1, from coordinate 12,042,150 downwards.
TTGCCTATTAGGCTTCTTTTTGTCTTTAGATAATTTTTTCTATTAAAAAGGTCACCCTAAGCTTATATTTTGAAGATTTTTTTAGCATAAAAAGATTGCCACATGCTGTTAAAGATTTTTGCTGCTACTTTTGAGACAATAATTTTGCTTACAATGCCTTGGTTTTGAATAGGATTAGTTATGTTGATTGTTTTCCTGATGATGAACCATTCTTGTATTGCAGATATAAATACCACTTGATCTGAATAAAATATTTTTTTGGAAAAAACACTGTTTTCTGTTTGACCTGGTTTTGTTTAAAATTTTTGGGGCAATGTTCATTAAAGATATCGGGCTGTAGATCTCTTCTGCATATTTTATCTTTCCCTGATTTGGGCTTAGGGCTATATGTGCTCATAAAAGATTCTGAGAAAGTGCTTTCTTTCTCAATTTTTGAGAATATGTTGTAAAGTATTGGTAGTATTTATTCTTTAAAAGTTTAATAGTATTCTCCCATGAATTCATCAGAACCAGGGAATTAGTCCTATTTACTTTCCCCTTGGTAGTTGGTGTCTCTTAGAGACAGATTTATTCTCCTTTTCTGATAATGAATAACATAAAACTTCCATGTAGCATTCTAAGAGTTTTCCAGATTAGCCAAATGTTTATCAATTTTATTAGTCTCTTGAAAAAACCAGCTTTTAATTTTATTTATCATTTGCAGTTGAAAAAAGAGAATCAATGTATAATGAATTGTAGAGTAGAATCAGTAAGATTTTCAGTTGATGACATGTAAGAGGTAATAGAAATGGAAGAATTGAACATTGCAATTTTAAACCTGATGAGTAGAATGATGATGTAGTCTTCAGTAGGAAAAGGTTTATTATGATGCAATGTAATATCATGAAAATAATTCAAGACTTACGGCTGGAATTTTTGGTTTAAATTCTAATTCTATTTCTTTAAAGCCATATGCCTATGAATGGAGAGATTTAACTTCTCTAACCTTTAGTTTCCTAATCTATAAAAAGAGAATTATTATGTGTCATAGAGTCTTTTAAAGGAAAGATTTTGACAAGCTTATGACCATATTCAAATGTGAATGATTATTGTTGAAACTTACACTTGAATGTTGTACAAGCAGAGATTTAGTGCTGTTAGAGATTTTTTTTTCTGTTAGAGATCTTGATAGCAATCTGATCTTGACCTTTTTTTTCTAACAAATTAGGAAACTGAGGTCTATATAATTCCATGTAACCATAGTTAGAGTTGGAGGACACTTAAATTAAAGTATTTATATTACATAAAGGAGGAATTTCATTATATAGAGAAGATAACACCTCACAATTTTTTTTATATCACAAGTAGTTAAAAAGGGATTTACCCACAGAACTTACTAACTGGCCTAGAGTAAAATTGTAACCACTGGATTACATAAGATTCCTAACTGAAGGAACAAATACTTGGGAAAGAATATGAAGAAAATAATAAAGGCTAAAATGATTCGTTATTTCATTTGTAGTAATTGTATTACTTTCAAATATGTTTGTATATCTATCTATTTATAACAGGCTTGCAATTTTATATCTGCAGGATTTGCTGGTGAAGAACTTCCTCTACAATTGAAGGTTGTCTTCTATAACATCTTGTAGAGTTATCTGGGATATTGAGAGGTTCAGTGACCTTCTTGGGGTCACACTCTAATTCATGATGTCAGAGGCAGGGATTTGAACCACGTCTTAGAGATTTTGAGGACAGTTCTCCATACATCGTGAAATGCTGCCTCTCCTTTTTTATATATGGTTTTCAATTTTAGCACAAGTAAATGATCTGGCTGTTTTATTAAGCAATCCAGGATAACAACACATTTCCAAATAAAAGTATCAGTATAGGTGAAAGAGTACTCACCAAGGAGTTTAAGAATATCTAGGTCAAAGCCATACTTTGACCTTAAGTTTTTTGCATGACCATGATAAGTTGTTCTATTTCCTTAGACAGTCTTCATTTGTAAAATGAAAGCATTAGAGATGATTTCCATGTTGCTTTCCAGTCCTAATCAGCTATCTCCTTCTTTCTTTAATGATTAATCAAATTAAAAAGGTGTTGGAAACAGTTTCCTTTGTCATGGTACAATGGAAAAGTGCACAGTGCTGGGTCCAGAGTTTGCCCTTCCATTTATTGTGTGATTTTTTGAAAGTCATTTACCATCTCTATGCCTTAGATACCTCTTCTGTAAAATTGTGGGGGGCAGAATAAATAATTTGTGAGGTCACTATTTCTAAAGCTATGATAATGTGATAAATATGTTACCATTTTAATTTTTAACAATATTAATCTGTTTATGAGATAACTTGGCATAGTGGAGAAGACTGGATTCATGTTGGCTGTGTTATTTTAGATAATTCACCCTCAATGTCCTATAGAATTCCCTAAGACTGTAATTAAAAGGACATTAGATAATCTGTATTGGTAAAGGGAGTTCCAATATTATGAGGTCACTGGTTAAAAAAATTGCTTTAAATCTATTGAAGTTAAGTATCAGCCACATATATGTGTATGTTTTATGTATATAGTTTATATTTTATGTATATATATTACGTGTGTATGTATATGTACATATGTGTGTATATGTATCTATATGTGTGTGTGTATGTTTTTCTTATCAGTTGCCTTTTTTGGTTTTAATTTAAAGCTTACCCCACCTCCATATTTTTTTTCCTTTATTCTCTCATAAGTTATACTTGAAATTTTAGTCTCATGCCTGTGGCTTTGGGAGAAGTATGAATTTTCTCTTGACCATTACTATTTTTTTAGTAGTTAATAATTCAGTAGGAGAGGAAAATATGGAGAGGGCAGACTATATTTTTTTTACTTTTTTGAGGCTGAGAATAAGAATGATCTATTAAAGATATGTGCCTTATTTTTGGTGATGTGCCAAATCAATTTTCTTATCAATTAATGTGAAAAAGATTCAAAGTATGTTTTATGTCCACAATGCATTATGGAAGAGTTGCACATGCTTACACAACTTAAGTTGCTGTTCCATGGTTTCCAATTAGATGTAGATTTTCAAGCAACTGATATATGTGAACTTTGCAATACAGTATAGTACAATTTGCATTTTTACTAAGCTTTTTGTAGGTGAGCAGCCCAGTGAGTGATGCATAATCAAATAAAATCACAATTAATTGTTAGTGCTAAAATTCCAGATCAAACATATCAAATGAAATTAAATAAAAATTCATGGGAAAAAATACCAAATTAAACAGATGGGTTCTGATTTTAGATTATTTTTCAAAAAAAGAACAGGTTCTGTCTTTTAAATGTTAATCAGAGTGCTATTTAACAGTCTTTGAGAAATAGTGAAAGAATACATTTAAGACATTCACAAAGAGATAAGAGTAAAAATGACTTTGCACCTGGATTTGCAGATAGACTACTCAGTGGCAAAACTTTGGCTTTCTCATTCTAGTTTTGGATAAATTTCAGTCATTCATGACAATTTGTTTTTCATCTATGGTTTAGTAGAATGGTTTTAGGTAGGATGTAGAATAAAAAAAATAATTGTAAATCACTTTGGTATTATAAGAAGGTCTATTTCACCTACTTGAAATGAATTTCCCCATTTGCAAACTGAACATCCTCCATGCTCATATGAAACATATTAAGAAAATGGATGACTGAAAAAATGGATGTTTTCCAAGAATTAAATGTCTTTATAGGTTCCGTTGTTATTGTAGTTTCCACAGTTAATGAAGTGGATAGGCAATGATATAACTTAAATTAGGCAAACCATATGCTGTAGGATTTAGCATCCTGAAATGTTCCAATCAACAAGTTTGCTTTAAAAATTGGTTCCTCTTTGTTGGTCTTGCTGGTAGTACCTAATAGTTTAAGGAAGGTGGTGTTTCTACAACATTTAACATTGCACCTTGCTCATAGGAAAAAGTAAATGTTGATGGATTGAATTGAATTGAATAAGGAAAAAAACATGTTCCAACAGAATTATTTCAATAGAATGAAGAACTATATGTCTATTACTGACTAGATGTCAAAGTCATGATTTTTCACTTATCTTCTCTATGCCTAGGACTCTGCTTAGGGACTGTAGTGGGATGGAAATACCAAATACAATGTTGAGAAGACATTTATATGTTTACCAGGATTCAATATTTCCTACTTTAGGTTATGTTGTTTAAAATTAGGGACACTATTCATGACACATGAGAAATGTTTGTTGTTCTGAAACAATGAATAATTGGATAACTTTTAATTTGTGGCCTGGAAAGTAGTTCAGGGGAGTTACATTTTCATTTAGATACATTTTGAATGCCAAATCCAGGATTTAGGACATAAATAAATGATCCTTATTTTTTCCCTTATTTGGCACGTACTTTTCTATCAGTAAAAATTACAAATCATCCCTGATTTGTTCAAAGCCCCTTTTAACCTAAACAAATTTAAAGTAAGCCTATTCTCACACACATAATGATTTGGCTACAGAAAAGATAGAACTGGACATATAAAAAACAAATGCAATCAGGCAACTCACCTTTACTCCCCAATTACTAGTCAACTATGTTTAGTTGACTTTTTTCATATGTCCTATGTCCTTCCAAATCTATCTAGTACTGACTTTGAAAAATCACATTCACAAAATAAAAATGGATACCTAAATTTCAAATTATTGAAACAAAAAACTAGGAAAAACTGGCATCAATTTATAAAAGAGATGTATTTTAGTAATCTCACAGAATGATATCAGCATTCTCTTAATACTGATATATAGGAATATGAAATTGATATTTTATATTATTTCTTATTTACTCCTGATATTAATAGTTACATCCATTAGATAGGTAACAATTTTGACCCTCAGTTTTTTTTTCTTATTTTCCATAAGTTCAAATTAGAATAGTATACTTCTTAAGATCTTGTAGTCTCCAGGATTCCCTGACTTCCTTCAAGTCCCTACTAAAATCCTTTGTTAAAATCCTACTAAAAACCTTTATCCCTCAATCCCAGCACCATCCCTCTTTGATTATTTCTAATTTATCCCCATATGTTCTGTTTGTTTATATTTATTTGCATATTGTCTCTCCCAGTAGATTATGAGTTCTTCTAGGGTGGGGGCTTTCTTTTATCTTTCTTTGCATTCTCAATAGTTACCACAGTCCCTGGCACATAGTAGGCACTTAAATATTTACTGATTGACTGTTTACTGACTGGTTGACTTTGTTAGGGTATTGTTTGTCAAGGTGTCAACTACAAAAACTTCTACTGTCAATATCCTTTTAATGTGTAATTTCTGGACTCCTGTGGACTATGGAACCAGATAATTAAGAGTGTTGGAACTGTGTGTAATATTAGAATACATGGATGCTCTGTAAAGTGCAAATTCTGTATCGACTTTATATGGACTTTTGACATCTCATGGTCTCCATAGAGGATATTATTTTCTGTTTCTCAGAAATTAGAGGTTGCCAGCAGAGGAATTGGTGGATAAATTTTGTACTAATTTAAGAGTAGTGTAATAATTATACTTTTAGATTCAACATTACTTGTATTCCCAGTGCTTAGCACAGTGCCTCTCACATAGTAGGTACTAAATAAATACTTAGGAATGCAAGAATCTAAGACATCTCCAAAAGTCTCATGATAGAAAATACTATCCACATTCAGAGAAAGAACTACACAGTTTGAATGCAGATCGAAGCATATTATTTGCTCTTTTTTTCTTCTGTTTTGATTTGTTTCTTCTTTCTTGTAGTTCTTTCTATTAGTTCTAATTCTTCATTACATCATAACTAACATGAAAAATATGTTTAATAGGAATGTAACATAGAGCCTATATTAGATTGCACACCATCTTGGGGGAAGGAGGAGGAGAAAATTTTAAACTCAAAAGCTTATGGAAGTGATTGTTTAAAACTAAAAATAAATTAATGAATTTAAAATAAATAAATAAATAAATAAATGCTTAGGAGTTTTGGATAAAGAGATGAGTTCAATGTTGCATTAGTTATTCATTACCTGTCAGATCATGGGCAAGTATTTTAACCTTTCAGAGTCTAAGTTTCCCCATCTTCAAAAACAGTATCAGTAATAACAACACTCATGCATTCTATTCCGTAGGGTTGTTTTGAAGAAAACTTATTGTAAACCCTTAAAGCATAAATCAAGACCTTGGGCAAAGTGTAAATGTGTACTATTATATTTGGGACTCTTCTCTTAAAGTGTTTCTGTAATATCCCCCATGGGTTTGCTCCCCCATCATGCATTTGACTTATTGATTGGGTTTCTGTGAGAGGTGGCTGCTACTATACTCAAGTAGTGAGCCAGTCCAGTAGTGAAAGAGCTCAAATGCAAAGGATTCCAGAAAGAACTCCAGAAGGAATTAATCTTAGGATTTTAGGGGTAACAAATGATCAAGAGAAAAATATTCTAAGTAAATTTAATGACCATACTTGATGCTAAGGGTGGGCCAAGTTGAAAGATTATGGCTGTTCAATGTTGTGTATATTGTCAAACATAGATGATATATTGATTCTTTTTGCTAAACTGCTTTTCTCCCCTCTTTCTTTAAATTTTTGTTGTTGTTGTAAGAGATGCTCTATTGGATGAGAGATGGGAAGAAAGGATATATTCAAAAATTAAAATGATGCAAAACCAGAATGCATTAATAAAATATTTTTTGTTTAGAAATTAAGAATCCAAGAAGAATATTCTCAACGGTATTCATAGTTGTATCCACAGCCAGCACTTGAAGGTTTGCAAATCACTTCATGCTGTTATCTCATTAGATCTTCATAACAACCTTGGTAGTTAGTTGCTACTATTTTATGCGTTTTACAGATGAGAAAATTGAGGTACAGAGAAGTTCTTGCGTGTGTGTGTGTAACTTTCCTTGGGTCACACAAGTACTATCTGTCTGAGGAAGAATGCAAACTTCAGTCTTCTTTACTCCATATCCAGTACTGTGTGAACTGGGACAAGTCAATTAGCCTCTCATGACCCTGGCTGCTATTCCTATAAATTATTGATCCACATTGTAGAATTTAGTAGAATTTGCTTACCAGAAAGTCTTTACCTTAATGAAATCATGCCCCCCTCCCCAAAAAAACTCCATGCCAACATAATAAGAACAAAGACCTTTATAGGTGTTATAAAGAGAACGATGGTGGAATTCCTATATCAAGCAGAAAATGTCAACCCACTATGGTTTAGTGAAAGAGATGAGATTTCAGGAAGTATTTGAATGTGTGAAATGAGGCAGATTCCCAAATTAGTGCACAAAACAGGTCCAAATTTCTCCTGTTTTCTCACTAGAAATTATTTTAAATATGATTTATTAAAATTAATTCTTTAGTTGGCTTCTGTGCTACCTTTTCTTGAAATTAAAATGAACATATAAAATGTGTATCAAAGGTTTACAAGGTCATAGATTTAGCATTGGAATGAACCTAAGAATTCTAGTACAAACCTCATCTTACAGATGAGAAAAACAAAACCAGACCTTTTCCAAAGGTAATAAGTAGGAGTCCTGAGATTTCAACCCAAATCTTCTGTCTCCAAATCCAACATTCTTTACACTGTACCTTAATCTTAAGAATTGCAATTAAAATGTAATTATACATATATACACAATGGAGTACCACGTTTAAAAAAAATACCTTATTTTTTAAGAATGTTTCAATGAATTAGATAATATTTTCTTAGTACTATGTATTTTACTAGATGGAAATATTTATCAATATTGATAAAAAAACTCTTATTATTAGAGGTTTAAAAACTTGCTACCTAAATTATAAGATAATTACATATGGCATATCATTAATTGTACTATTGGAGTAATTAGCATTACAAGTTTATGTTTTTGGATGGAGAATGCTAAAATAATTTAATATTCTACAATTTGCAATTTAAGTAAAAAATTTGCAAGTTTACTGTATTGATTATCTTGTAATTAACTTACAATTGATTATTATTATTATTATTGATTATGTTGGGTAATTGTTCTTTTCTCCCCAAAGTCATTCCTTCATTCTGATATTTTCTTTTATTTTAAATCCTTTTTTAAAATGCATGAAGCATAACTACATTTTAATATTAATTAAAGGGAAAAACTATCCAGAGTCCTCATGTTTATTTGTTTTATGTAAATAAATGTTCATGTATAAATTCATAGAGATCAAGTATTCTTTTGAAATTAATATGCTTTTCAACTCTATATTTGTATGTATACACATATATATGTGACATATATATTTACATAACTATTTTCTTTAGAAACAGAAAAAACAAACATAAAAGATCCATTAAATCACTAAATATATTTTAAATTGGAGTGAAGGTACGTATTATTTACATAAAAGAACTTATATTGGGTTGAATTGAATATGGCTACTATGGCAGTGTCTCACATTTATTTAAGCATTTCTAGATTGAGAAATTCTATAAAACATAGAGACAAAAAGAATTGTTGAAACTTAGTCCTCCACTGTTACAGCTTACCCTTTTTAATTCATTCATTGTTGTTAAGAAGGAGTCCAAATTTTGCCTCAGATATTTACAGTTATGTGATTCTGTGGACATCGTTTGATTACTCTATAGCTCAGTTTCTTGATCTGTAAAATGAAGGGGTTGGGCTACTTACCTCTATAGTCCCTTCTAACTTTAAATCTATTATCCTATGAGTTAAACATATTTATTAGATGACTAATTTTTATGAAGTACTATGCTTAGCTCTAGGAGGATTAACAAAATTTAAGTAAGACTTTCTATCTGCGTTCCCGGAGTTTACAGTATAGTTGAGATGAGGAGATATTACTGTGGGGAGAAAGGAGCATAAAGAAAGACTGGTGAAAAGCTGGTCTTATTTAACATTCTATATAGATCCTTTCTTCTTGGAAATCTCAAGTTAGACCAGGAAAGAGATAAAGGATGTCAGTAAGTGGCCTTCCATCTATATCTGTGATTTACCTTACCTATCCATCTCTTGTACAAATTCTCTCCATTTCCACATTATAACCCCATATCTTCTTCGTATATCTTTTTCTAATGACCCTTCTTCCTCTTTTATAGCCTTCCTTCCTCTATAAAAAGCTAGGCCCTTCTTTGTATAATACCTAGAATATTCTATCAAATCTTAGGATATGACTGAATTTAACTGCTACTTAGAAGCCCGGTATAATCTATATTGTGTTTTAAGAACATTATGGCAATAATATTGGGATGGAATACAACAGGGAAAATCAGTTGTCAGTTGTCTAAGTGATAGATGAAAACCATAAATAAATAAGTAGAAGTGGGAATGGAAAAAAAGGAAGATGTTCAGAACACTGAATCCAAAAGACCTGGCAACTGTCTAGATATAGGCAACATGAGTGAACAAATGGCCAAGTTTGATTGAGATTTCAAGCTTGAGTGACAGGGAGAACAGTGAGACAAGGAGGAGAGACAGGTTATGTGGCAAAGAGTATATCATCAATATGTGGTATGTTGAGTTTCCTTTCAGAACACCAAACCATTATAAAAGGGAGGGTTTATTAGTTGGAGATTTGGGTCTTAAGTGGAGAGTAGATGTAGCGGTAGGAAACAAATTGGCAGTCATTTATATAGATGATACTTTCAGGCATTGAAGTACTTTATGTTAGGCATTTTGTCATACTTGTTCTTCATCCAACTGAGTGGAGGTGGATTCCTAAGATGCTTCATTTCATCATTTGAGGAAGGAAAAAATACTTATGCTTACTCTCTTAATTGTTTGATTCCAAAGCAATGGCTACTACTGCATCATTTTGTGACCTGCCTAGGTCTCTCATACCTTGATTCATGAACTGTCCACAGAATATTTTAGGTCCAACTAGAAATTTTCCTAATCTGTCATGACTGCAGACTAATTAGTGATCCCTACACATTGAAGATTCCAATTATACTTGCTAGTAAACTTGAGCTAGTCTTTTTTTTTTAAACAAGTTAATCCAAATATATATTTACACATGGATTAGTGTAATTATTTGGTTGTCCTGTACTTACCTCTTTGGATTCATCAGGCTGTCTAATTCCTATTATCTAGATGTCTTCATTGTTTTCTCTAGGGAAAGGTGCCTAGTCTTATCAAACTTTCTCAGTACTCTGAGAGAGGTATGTCATTGGTAAGAGAGATAGCTGTATCACATAATTTGAGCATAGTTTTCTCTTAATTACAGATGTAGCAACCTTTCTATTATTCTACAATATTTCATAATCTAAAAATAGACAAAGCCATGAAAGTGGATGAGATCACCAAGTGACTGAAAAGAGAGAAAGGAGGACTAATAATAGAACATCATGGAATGCTTACATTTTAGGCAAGGGCAGAAAAAAAAAAGACAGTGAAAAAGAATATTTTTTTTCAGAAAAATTGAAGGAAAATGAAAAGAGAACAGTGCTTTAAAAGCCAGGGGAAGAGGGAACACTGAAGAATGGGTGATCATTCATGCTGTATGTTAAAGACAGGTCAAGAAGAATGCAAAATGTGAAAAGGTCACTGTATTAGGTAATGACTCATTGGCCATTGGTGAATTGAGAGTGAAGTTTTAGTACAATGATGGAGTCAGATAATAATTAAAAGTTGAGAAATGAATATGTTATGATGAAGTAAAGTTATCAAATGTAGAATACTGTCCTGTAGAGTTTGACAGTGATGAATTAGAGTTGAATGATCTTCCTGCTTGAGGGAAAGTTCATTGGGAGAAGAGATACATTGAAGAGGAAGAGGTTAAAAATACAAGTAAGAAGATTTATCCAGATGGGATATCTATATTGATCAGATCTCACTGAGTAAATTGAATTGTTCTGCTCTCAACTTTGCCCAGATTCATACAACTTGATATTCTTTTCCAATTCCATTATTTAAGAAATAAATGTAGATAGTGTGTATATTTGGTCCAGAACAATAATTTTATTTGTATAATGAACTACCAGTGAGGAAATTCTCTCTAACCATGAAGATCTACAATTCCTCTGCAATTTAGAATCTTAGAGAGTTGCCTGGGACTCTAAGTTATGTGATCTGTCTAGCAATACAGTTACTATGTATTCAAAAAGTACCTTGAATCTATCTTCTTGATTCTAGGGGCAGTTTTTTTTAAATCCCTTTCACATAATGCCTCTCTTATATTTGTACAAGTCTAAGACTTTAGGGACACCTTATACAAGTCTTAGACTAAGACTTTTGCTTTATCTTACATGTTTTTATCTATGAAGTCATCCTGATTTATATTTTGCCATTGGACCCAGATGACTCCAGGGAAGAAAGTGTGGCTAGTGACTTTGTACAGACCTCCCTTACTTAAATCCAATTCACTTGCAAGTCATGGCTTCACCTTCCTGATGGTCCTCTTCAAAAACAAAGGACAAACAACAAAAGCATACACTTACAATTACACATAGAAGATCATGTTGCAGTATAACCACCATCATGATACTCATGTAATTTAGGTAATTTAGTAGTGAGGTGGTTAGAAAATTTTCTGAATTTTAGATATAAGAATGATCTGTTAAAAGAAATACAATTCAAATTCTACTTTTCAGACTTTGATACAATCTGGAGAAATGATCCCTCATGGATTCAGTAGTGTTGAAGTTTTGCTTTGTTTTGTTATTTTTTTTTCTGCTACCAGACAAGGATGGATTATGCTGAGGTTTTAACAGACTGACAACATCTTATCTTACTACTGCACACATGCTTCTCTAGGGCAGAGCAGGCAATTTACCCTCCACTGTGACTATTTATTTGCTTTTTAATTGGCTTGGGCTGGTTGTATACAGAAAACCATTAAATCATAGTTGAATACAAAGGATATGTGTGATAGGTGAGAGCATCTGTGTTGGTAATTTCCAAGTAAATAAATTATGCCTATTTAAACACTTCACAAAGCATTTAAACCAACAATTAAGTTCTAGGTCAGACTGTTTTCTGGGGATGTACGGGTGAGGGTGATTTCTGATTAGTAAAGCATTATTTTTTCAGCCAAAGTAGTCTTCACCATCAGTCAACACTGTCATGCAAGTATTGTTTGATGCTGATGGACCAATTAAAAGAAAATAAATATGACACATTGTTTATGAAAAGATTTATTAAATTTGTAATGGGTACTAAATTCTAATCCCCAAAATACATTGACTACAAAAATAAGAAGCTTTCATTCCTGTCTGATCTATGGGGATTGGACAAATGTTAGCAAAATTCCCACTGGTTCTTTTAGTATAATTCTTAAGACTGGTAGTCCAAATTATATTTTGAGTTTATGCAAGCTGTATTTTCTTTACACATCAAATTAACTCATGTGGAAATAAGAGTGTATTTTTTTTTCATTGTAACACATTAAAGTGCCATCTAATTCAATGATAGATGTTAATTGCCTCACTGCCTTGATGGTTCATGTTGTTTCCATTACTTTCCATATGACTATACCATACCAACCATATGATTATATCTCCAATGGTCCTACATTTCATGGCATGGTCAAGACCATATTGAAATGTGAATTTCCTGAAAGTTGAGAATTTCTGGTTTTTCTCTTTGTATCCCAAGTGCTTAGAATGGTATTTTGCACATAATTGGTGCTTAATGAATTGCTTTTCTTTGCCTAATTCATTCATTCATTCATTATTCATGAAGGATACAAAGAAATGGTTCACAATAACTCTTATGCTTCTAGTGATTTAAATAGATACTTCAAAGTCAATTGTCCTCATGAAACAAAAGTGGTCAAAGTAGCATTTTTTCTCTTCTATTTTATTTTTTGAGTTAAATTGGGGGAGGGGTACTCTAATATTACATTTCTAGCTTCTCATTCCTTTCATCCAATGAATGCTAGCTTCAGTTTTGAGTATGAAACTGAAAATTCACAACAGTTTTACTCGATCCTTCCATGCCCAAATCTGACAAAGCTAATGTGTTTATTTTAAACTTATCCAACCATGCCCAGTTTCTTTTGATGGATTATGATCCATGTCCCCACCCTATCCAAACAGACATTACAAGGCACTAAAGTGAATCCTCTTTTTTCCCCCTCTATATTCTTCCTCAATGATTTCATCAATTCCATGGATCAATTATGTCTTCATAAATGACTCCCATCTACTTATGCAGTCCTCTTGTCTCTCCTGAGCACCAGTCCCCAGTCACTGACTGACTGCTGGAGATCGCTACTTGGATCTCCCAACAACATCTATAGTTCAAAGTATCCAAATGATTTTTAAATTAGTTATATTTTCCACTTAACTGGCCCTTCACCCTTCTTTCTTTTACATTCTTCCAGTCTCAAAGTTTGTAACTATGGCATTATCATTGATCTTTTGCTCTCACTTATCTTCTATATCCAAGCATTTTCCAAGTATTGTTGATTCCTTGTCCATCTTTCCATCTAGCCATGTTTTTTTTTCTCCTGCTCACACAGCCATCTTTCATGTGTTCTATTGCAATAACTTCCTAATTTGCTTTTCTGCCTTCTGTCTCTCCCCTTTTCAATCCATTGCCCAAATAGCTACTCAAGTGAAATATCTAAAGGATAGATCTAACAATTTCTCTCCATCTCATAACCCACATTTTATTTATTTTGTATATATTTTACATTAATTTATGTCCTCCAGGAGAGTTAAACTTCTTGAAGGCAGGGACTATTTCATTTTGCTTCTGTATCCCAAGTTCCCGGTGTCAACTCCTTAAAGAAATCAAACTCATGAACAGAGGAATAAAGCATCTTTAATCAAGATAATAGGGTAGCAAAACTGACACCCTGCGGAATGTCCCACCAGGAGACTTACAGTAAAGATTCTTACACTTTTAGGAGAAAAAAGGGAAGGATTCACATTAGGTAGTGAGGACTGGTCATGAGACTCCAGATGCCCTCAGCAATCCAGTCAAGGAAAACCACATTTCATTTTGGCTGTTTTTCCCTTCTTGCCATGAATTCCAATGGAGGGAGTAAGAACATCAGAAGCTACTTTGGAATTGGTCTGGCTCAAGCTGTCTCTGTTTACAAGGAAAGGTCCCAGAATGGAGATTTAGGGTATGGGTCAGATCAACCTAATGTAGAATAAATATCTTAAGAGTGGAAATGCAGAGTAGAAATACAGGAATTCTGACATTATATTAACAATTTTTCTATCACCAGCAAACACAATGTAGGCACTTAGTAAAAGTTTGTTGATTTAAATGAATGAAAAAATATCAAGTGGTTTCTTTAGGTCAGGCACTGGTACATATGGGGGATACAAATATTTTAAAAGAGAGAGATTCCCAGTTATCAAGAAGCTTAGATTCTAATAAAGGAATGTAATATTTATAGAGGAGAGCTAAAGAGGAAGTTGTTTTGTTTTGAGTTGAAGCAAAGGTGTAGCAGTCATTCCAAAATAGAAAGATGAGAGAATGAGTTGGGTGTGTAGCAAACGGGATGCAAAACTGAAGCTTGTTTTGGGGTCTAGGGCTAGCCAATAGACGTAGTGAGCTTTGTGAACTACAAAATTCTATCTCTAATGAACTTGGCTAGGACATATGGTAAGTGCTTTAAAAAAAAAGAGAGTAAACTTCTCCAGGGACCAGGAATACCTAAGAATGGAGGTCTGATTCTCAGGTACAGTGTGGAGTGTGCTGTTTCAAATGAGGAGGAACAGGACAGAGGTAGCAGAGAGTTGGGGAGATGACCTGGGTGGATGGTTGGAAGGGAATTGAAAAATGGAGCTTAATTATTTGTCAAATAATAAAAGAAACAACATTGTTTATGTCCTTAAGCACTCAGTACGTTAGTCAGAAGTTTTAGAAAATGTGAAGACAGGCATGTATAGAAGGCAAGCTATCAACTAATCTTTTATCATTCATGGAGAGAAACCTGTCCAGTCTCTAAATTTCAACTACTCTGATAGAGCTGGGTATAATTCATATTAGTATTTTATATTTTGATATTCCAAATATTTTTGTGCTGTGTAATATTGCCATCTTGATCCCTTGAGAAAGGGTCCATTTTCATAAAAGATAGGATACTTATGGTACCACTTCTTTCTGACTGTGTGCACTATTAACAGCAAGTTGGCAACAGAGGGAATGAGATTTCCAAATAATATAATATGAAAGTTGTACTATGTGAGCAATTTTCTGGCATTTCATATTAATATTGCATACTATCACAATTCATTTTCACAGATTTAAAAGGTGTACAGATAGGCTGAGCAGTTCGGTAAAAGGATGTAATGATTATATTTGCATATCATAATAGTAGAAGCAAATACTGGAATGCACAACAGCATGATTTTACAAAGGACCATTATAATCTAATACAAATGACTACTTACTGTAAAGTGCTTTATGATCTGAAATTGGTAGGAAAATAAGATAGCTGCTTCATTGAACCTGCTTTTGCTTTTAACTGCAAAATGCATAAAGCAGTATCCACAGAAGTTAGTAGAGGTTGGAGTAGATGACCATAAATATAGTCACATATTTTATGCTAAGACTCCACTCTTATACTATTAAGGGAATCTCTGGCCTTAGATGACATTCTTTTAATTGAATTACTAAGCTTGATATAAAGACATAGGCATGTTTAACATAATGTAACCTATCAATCAACTCGTATTTTTTGAGATTCTCTTCCTAACTCAAATTTTATTATTTTGCTTTGAGGAAGGTAATCCCTCTTCAGAAACTGACCAAATCAAGAATTTGATAGATGCCTAATATTCCAAAGTACCGTTTTGCTACTTCCCAGGTTCTAGGTAAACTCCTTAAGGGCAAAGAATGTTTCATTTCTTGGTATCACCAGTACCTACCACAAAGTCTGCCAATACCATAATAGGTATTGAATAAATAAATGCCTGTTGCTTAATTGACAGATTGATCAATTCTGAAAGAAAAAAAAATGTAGTGAGGTTTGTGTGTGGATGTGAAATAGTTATTAATAATATAAAATTATTGCATGATTAATAGGAGGCAATGGGTATGATCTGGTAATCAAAATTGAGGTCATGATGACTTATTTTTTCCTCATATTAAAAATTACAGAAAAATTGATTTAAAGTAGATTTGAATTTAGTTTTATGTAGATTTTAAGAGCCTGAGTTTGATCTACTTTCCCTGTTTGGATGTGTGTGCTAGAAATGCTAACTCTTCAGTAATTTCCACAGCATTTTCAGTGGAGTTCATTCAGTGGAGTTGGTGATTCTTGATAGCTAATTTGTTATAGAAAAAAAGGTCAGACACTTTCAGATTCTTAATTATAGATATTCTTGTCTCTGTTTTGACAGTAACATTTATTATTTTTAATAGGAGTCAATATAGGGGTAGCTGTGTGCTACAGTATATAGAGTGTCAGGCCTTGAGTCAGGAAGACTCATCTCTGTGAGTTCAAATATGGCCTCAGACACTATCTAGCTGTGTTACCCTGGGTAAGTCACTTAACCCTGTTTGCTTCAGTTGTCTCATCTGCAAAATGAGCTGAAGAAGGAAATAACAAACCACTCTAGTATCTTTGTCAAGAAAATGCCAAATGGGGTCACAAAGAGTCAGACATGACTGAAAATGACAGAACAACAACAGAGTAGACAAAAAGACCTGAAGTTTAAATCCATCCTTAGAAACATAGTATCTGTGTGACCACAGTCATAATCGTAGTCAATAAATATTTATTAAGCACTTAATATGTGCTAGGCATTTTTCTAAGCACTGGGGTTATAAATATAAAAAAGAAAGACAGTGTATGCCCTCAAGGGCATAATACAGAAAAGAAATATGAGAAGCAAGAGGGGGATGACATCTATCCTATCTCGGGTAGCTAGTGACATAGTGGGTGTAGTTAGTGCTGGGTCTGAAGTCAAGAAGATTAATCTTTGCGAGTTCAAATCTAGCCTCAGACACTAACTAGGTATGTGACCCTGGGCAAGTCACTTAACCCTATTTGTCTTAGCTTCCTCATCTTCAAAATGAGCTAAAGAATGAAATGACAAACCACTCCATTATCTTTACCAAGAAAATCTTAAATGGGGTTACAAAGGGTTAGGCTAGACAGAAAAACTGAAAAACAACAAATAGGAGTCAAGTCCATCTAAGCCTTAACAGATAAATTCTAAGGAGTTGTTTGATGAAAACAGAAGTTAAGTGGCTTGCCTAACATTACAGATTTGGTAAATATCAGAGGGAAATTTTAAAGTCAGGACTTCCTGAGCCACGCTGAACAGTCTATCCACTTTGCTAGACTGCTTTCCTTATTCCCATTAAACTTCTCTTTAGAAATAGACTAACAAAAGCTAAGATGGAAATAAGTAAGGAAGCTGGAGTAAGAAAGGAAATAAAGGAAAAGTGGAGATGAGGAAATGAACAAAGAAAAAATATTATGCTGTTGGCCAGAGGTAGGGCAGTGGCATATAAAGTACTGGAATTGGAGTCAATAATTTCTGAGCTCAGAACTGTCCTTAGGCACTTACAATCTGTGTAACCCTGGGTGAGTCATTTAAATCCTCTGTATCTCAGTTCCCTGAAATGTAAAATGAGTACTGTATAACAATAGCACCACTTCCCTGGATTGTGCTGAGGATCAAATGAAAAAATATTTGATACTCAGCACAATGCCTGGTCCTAAATAAATGCTTCCTTCCATAAGGGTGTAAAAGATGGTTGTAGGAGAAAGGCCAGAAAATCAGTGTGGGGTCAGGGAGAATAGCCCCATCAAGAAAGGTTCTCTAATGACATGGAAAGGACTGGTTTTATCACTTGCCAGATCTCACCTAAGGTAAAAGAAGCGTTATAACTGATATGGAAACAGGCAAAGATATGTGATAGATGTGGGACAAGAAGTCATTTGAGCATTATCTTCAGTCAGGAAAAAAATATCTTAGATGTTGAGAATAAAGACACAATAGAGCTTCTTATAAAGGGATAAAGTGTCTAACCTTTATGGAAAAGAAAATATCTAAGCAAGTGTTCACAAAGCATTTCATAATAAAAGAGGAAGAAGGCATAACTGGGTCAGTTTCAAGAGTCCACAATGAAAGGGAAAATAATAACTGCATAACATTTATGTGGTACATTAAGATTTACAAAATGCCCCATTTACACCAATCTCATGAATAAAGTGGTATAAGTATTTTCTCTACTGTATAAACGAGGAAACTGAGGCTCAGAGGGGCTAAGGGAATTACACAAAAGAGCTGGAATCTGAAATTTGTTTTGCCAACTCCAAATCTAGAATAATATATTCTACAAGACATGCTGTCTCTCATTTTCAATGACCTTTCTGCCTTTAAAGCTAGCCTTGTTATATCTAGCGAGACTAACTATCATTCCTCAGTGCCCTTTATATTCTCCTCTAGGAGAAAAACTGATTTACACTCAATATACACATACTTACAATTTCTTATAGAAATGAAAAAAATAGGAAAATACCTCTAGATCACCTTTACATCTGATACTCTAAATATCAAATCTTTTGATGTTCATAGGTCCCCTTGATAATTTTTTTGGCAACTTCTCCCAATAATTCTCCCTGCACATAGCATAATTTTTTTTTCTTCAGACACTAGCAAACCAAAAAGCATAACTTTTATATCTATGGTAGAGTAGCCTGAATTTATTCATTATCTTGTATTATCTTGTAAACTTCCCAGGCACTAGTCTTAGGACAGCCCTACAGACAGCCATATCTAAATCACTCCTAAGATGTTTTAGGAAAGCATTACAATTTCCCTGCCTTTAAATAAGAAAATCAACAACTATGTGGGTATGGAAACATAAATTACTATCTCTACCGGAAGAAAAAAAGGACAGGACTGGAAAAATGGCTCTATATTTTCTAGCCAATAGAAAAAAAAGACAAATTGAGGAATGGTTGAACAAGTTGTGGTACATGAATGTAATGGATTACTGTTGTGCTGTAAGAAATGATGAGCAGGCAGATTTCAGAAAAACCTGGGCAGACTTAAATAAACTGATGCTGAGTGAAGTGAGCAGAACTAGAACATTGTACGTAGTAACATCCACAGTACTTGATGACTAACTTTGATTGACTTAACTCTTCTTAGTAATGCAAGAATGTATGACAACTAGAAAAGACTCATGATGAAAAATGCTATCAACATCCAGAAAAAGAACTATGGAGTCTGAATGTAGATTGAAGCATATTATTTGTTTCTCTCTCTCTCTCTCTCTCTCTCTCTCTCTCTCTCTCTCTCTCTCTCTTTCTCTCTCTTCTTTTTCATGGTTCCTCCTATTGGTTCTAATTCTTCTTGACAACATGACTAATGTGAAAATGATTTTAATATGAATGTATATGTAGAGTCTATATTAAAATGCCATCTTGAGTTTGGGAGAGGGGAGGGATGACGGGGAGAAAATGTGGAACTTAAAATCTTATGGAACTGAAAGTTGAAAAAAATAATTAATTAAAAAAGTAAGTGGATGAAATTTAACATGGGAAAATAATAAATTCAGTATTCAGATTTTTTAAAATAAATTACACACTTATATGTAAGGTAGATTGTAGGGAATAGCTTAACATGCTTTCACAAGAGAAAGACAGGAGTTCTACAAGCTGACTATTTGATCAATGTGAATGAATAGTGTGATATAACTACCAAAAAAGCTAATGTAATGTGGGGGGCTTCATTATTAGGAGTATGGAAATATATAAAAGGAATACCTGATTCCATTCTAATCTTCATTGGTTAGACCATGTATCATCATTTTCAATCTTAGATGTAATTCTGTAGGAGATATAGTACATAAAGAGAGTGATAATCATGATGATAAAGACACTGAAAAGTATATTAAGAAGTATAAAAACATTAAGTATATTTGGGCTATAGAAGGGAGAACTTTGGGTGAGGCACATAATAATATCCTACAGAAAGCTGAAAAATATTGAAATAAATAAAGGTTTTTAAATAAGCTAAGAAATTTGAAAAATATGTGGAGGACATCCATTAATCTAGAAGAATTGTTTAATGAAAGATTTCCACTAAATTCCTATTCCAGTACCTTATTATGGTGTGAAGATGATCCTGAGTTATTGAAGGGTAACCACCCCCACACAATGGAGCAATAGCCAGAATTGAAATATGGTCCCAGGTACAAAATTTGATTTGTGAATCAACCTAATTCAATGTGGAATATCTTTTCACCAGCTGCAGAAATTAATGAGACTCCCTACTCTGTTGTGGAGTTTTCTTCATTTCTAGTGGAGACAATACAACTCTTCATAAAATTGCCATTTTTAGATAGATAAGAAACAAATAAGAAGTATGTGGAAGATATACCAGCTATTCTGTGCAATTTGGGGTAGGATTAAACTTATGACCGATGTGTGGACGTTATATGAAAATACAGTTCATTATAATTCAAGGAAGAACTTATTAACAGTGAATAGTCTGAAAAATAAAATAAAATTGGGTAGCTCGTGAGTTTGTAAGTTCCATGTCAAGGGAGTTTTTGTAAAGAAAATGAGCAAACATTTATCAGTAGTTTTGCACTGAAGAATTTTGCTTTGAGTAGTGGTTGTACTAAACTAGTCAACAAACATTTATTAATCCTCTAGTATATCTTGAATTACAGTGGTGTTGTTGACACAACATTAAAAAAAATTCCTATTCTCAATGACAATGATTTTGTTAGGGGAGACAAAAATGTGCATATTTAAGTACATACATAATAAGCACATACAAAATACAAAAAAAAAACCCTATTTAAATACAAGTAAATTAGACAGGGAGAATACTAACAATTGGTAGGACCAAGAAAAAATTAAGGAAAGTGATGCCTGAGCTTTGTCTTGAAGTAAGAGGAATTCCATGAGGCAGACAGAAGGAAGGGATATATTTTCTGCATAGGAGCTATCCAGTGCAAAGACACAGAGATGGGAGAGTACTGTGTGTGAGGGAGAGAGAGAAAGCCATTTTGACTGGGTCATAGAGTAGGAAGGGGTGTGATACATCATAAAACTGGAAAGATATATTGAATAAAGATATATTTGGGAAAGATATATGCAAAAACTTCAAAAGCCAATTGGAGGAGTTTGTATTAATTTTTATGGTTAATAGGGAGCCCCCTAAGTTTCCTGGGGAAGGGAGTAACATGGTTATATTTGGATTTAAGGAAAATCAACTTGGTCACAGTATGGAAGATGGATTGGAGAAGGGAGATTCTTTAATCAGGGAGGCTAAATAGGTGGTCATTGGAATATTATGGGGAGGCCATTTCAATATGTAAGGAATTATAAGGGTCTGAACCAAGGCTATGACTACATGATTTTAAAAAAAGGGATGATATATAATAAATGAGGCCTTATATTTTCTTGCCTCTTTCTCAGAAATTCTCCTAGAAAAAGTCATCTACATGCATTATCTCTTCAATCATTTAGCATTCTTACTTCTGATCTTATCAATCAATGGGAACTGCTCTTTGCAAAGTTACTAATGATCTATTAATTGATAGATTTGATTGTCTTATTTTTTTCAGTTTTTAATATGTTCCTTTATAACTTTAGGATTCTTGTTTTCCTCTTGAGGTGTTAATGATGTTGTTGTTTTTCCCTTAAGAATTTTTTCTTAAGGCCTACCCTCCCTTTCCAATTCTATAGTTATTACCCTAATGAAGGTCCTCATACTGTCATATCCACAACTATACTACCTGCCTTCACTCTTTCCTGCTCCCTTCTAGACTGTGAATACTGGCATCCTTTCCAGGAGACTCTGTTGTATCCTGCCATTGTCTTAATAATAATTAATTTAAATGTGTGTAAAATCCAAACTCCTATCTGTACAACATTTCAAAGTTTTCTTCTTTGCCTTGGACCCAACTCGTTCTTTTCCCAAACTTTTTTCAACAATGTTCTTCTCAAACCCCAGACTACAATTATGCTAGTTAGTTTGTCATTGCCCACAGTACTCTCCTCTACCATAAACTTTTTATAAGTCATCCTATCCATCTAAAATGTAGTTCCAGTTGTTCTTTACCTATCAGGGCCCATGCATCCCTCAAAGTAGGGTCTTCAGATCCATCATGCTTCTGACTATTCCACAATGTCACTCATACTCACTCTATTACTTTTTCTTATGTTTTGCCTACATTAAGAGCAGATTGATAAAACAGAAATGTAAAGAAAATTTGGGTCCTGGGAAGCTCTTTAATGGGATTAAAACACAGAATCTTTTCATTTATTTCCCTCATTTGTTCTTTTTCTTTCTTAAATATATTTGGGTATTATAATTCTTTTCATTTTTTTTTTACTAATGTGGGGTTTGAATAGCATAGTGTTTGTTTCAATCACAAATCCATTCCCAAAGAGACTTTAATATAACAAAATATTGATTTTGCTTTGAAACTGAAATGTAACAAAGGTATATTGCACAATGAAAAGACACTGTAATAATTGCTGGAAGCCAAAAAAAAAGCCCCCAAAAACACAAACAAAAAAAACCAAAACAAAACAATCTTTGTGCATAGATAATCAATTACTGTTCCACAAAATCACCCTATATAGTGGATTGTAATAGGAAAAACAATCTCCAAAAGGATTTAATGTCATTGTTTTCCATGAATGAGTGTTTAAGAATTGTTATTTTTAAAGAAAATGTTTTTTTTTTTCTTGGTTGGGGTCAGGATTGTGTACTCATTTTAAAAAGCTAGTAATGCCTAAATATGAATATTTGAAAATAAAATAAAATTTGAGAGGTTATAGAGAGACATAGACATTTCAAGAATATTTTGGGATAACCAAAAAAGACACCAAGCTCCCCCTCTACCCAAATATCCAAATCAACCCAGCTAAAGTAGTTGCTAACTAACTGTGAGAAAACACAGAAGAATGTTTCAAAGAAAAAAAGGTAAAGGGAGGCAGGATAATCCCAAGAAGTAACTCCTTTCATTGTAGAAAAGAAAATTTTAAGTGGTTTTTGGATATATGATGAATAGATTTTGTTAAGAGTGATTCTGTTGTGTTTGGATGAATAATTAGAACAAGAAAGATTGTTATCGCTTCAGGATGACTGAAGAAAAGATAAATGTAACAATGAAAAGACAAAAACAAATAGGCAAAGCTTTTTTAAGATATTCAAAAGATTAGAAAATGTATTAAAAGGAAGAATTCAACAATATCATGTTTATGGGAAAACAAATTTAATCTAAAAATAAATGCATTCCAAAAGAAAGATGATTCTAAAATTTACCACTCAAAAATTAACCACCAATAGGATTTTGGACAGTGTTAATTTTATAATTTTATTAACATGTTTATCTTTATATTACAAATGATTGGAAGATCTCTGAATAAATCAAGAAATTATTAAGTCTGTGAATATTAATAGAATGGAATAGTTTTGGGCTGTAAAAATGATAAATGTTAATCATTCATGGAAGTATGAAAAGATCTAAATGATAAAATGAAATCTATAGAACTGTAATTATATAAATCCTAATAAGAATGAAGAGAAGGAAGAACAAGAAGATGGACAGACATGAACAAAAATGAGAGAACTTGTTCAGAGTCAAAAGAAGACACAGAAAAAAAAAAGACATGGGAAAATGGCATTTTCTTTTGCTTTCAAGTTATTAATTAATTTGATTTTACATTATAAAAGGCTAGAGGTTAATACATTTTTTTTCAAATGGCTACTGTCATGATGAAAATTCAAAGAAAAACTTTCAAAGAAAGTTCCCCCCCCACCACCTCCTTCTTTTTATCATACAAGCAACATAATATTTTGTTGGTCTTAGAGTCAAGAAGACTGGAGCTCAAGTGCTGCTTGTGACATATTATACATATGGGATCATGGCAAGTCACTAAACTTCCTGGTGCTCCAACCAGGTTTCTCATATTGCACATCACAAAAAAGTTGTTGGGTAAATTTCCATACCAAACATTTCCCACATTGATTGAATCACATTTCCAAATATATGTCCTTTGGGTAAGCAGTATTGTATTGAGGGTAAAACCAGTTTAAGAAAACTTGATGAGATATGCAACTAATATCAAAGTTATGCCTAGGGCATTCAAGGGTAAAAAGACTACTAACAGAAGAAAAATGGAAAAAATTTTTTTTGGGAAAAACAAACAACAACCCCTATAAAGAAAATATTTTTTCCTTCAAATGATAGGGAAAGTAGAATGTTTGGACCTGCACATCTGAGGGTTCTTGTTTTGTTAGATTGTTTGTTCATGAGAGATATAAATTTCATTAAAAAAGAGCAAAGATGGGAAAAGCAGTCAAATTACATTATATATTATATATGTAAGTGATCCATGCTGATGATAAAATAGTTGTGAGAACTTTGAATGAGCAATATAAAAGGTATCTGAAGGAGAGCAAGATACAAAATGCATGGGGAAAAAATGAAGACCTTATTAATATTGAAAAAAATGAGGGAACCCCAATGAGGAGTTGCTGTAAGCTCCTCAAAATCTTCATGGAATCTTTAAATGAACCTTTATTAGGAACATTATTAGGAAAAAAATAACATGGATATTCAACAATGACCAATATCAATATCAACTCTCAGTTAATCAAAAGATGTAGAGAATATAAGATCCCGTGTTCTTGTTGCTTATTGATTTGGGGAGGGAGAAGCAAAAAAATATGATGTAATACAGGAGAAAAAAACTACTTTAGAGGTTTTGTTTTGTTTATAGTAAGGTGTCTCCTACTCACATTTTCACGATTATTCAAGATTCCTTGAAACAACATAAATATCCCCATTCAATGATCTTCTGGTAATAAACATCATACAGGATATAAAATAGAGAGATATAAGTTCCTCAAAGATTTTCATCCTTCTGATGGAGGAGATCCAGTACATATTGCTAGTTGAAGGACGATGGAACAAGTAATCTCCCTATTGCTCTGTTTATGATTATATCACTTCATTTGCATGTATAATTACACTTGGTTTAATTCTAGGGAACATGAGGACCCTTCTAGAATAAGCTCATCACCTCTAATCTCTTCACCATGCTGCTAACTCAATATTGACAGATACCATCTCCATTAGATTCCACTCCCCTCTGAAAGGCTGGAGGGTAGAATACCAAAATTTTCTCAGTGACTGCCTTTATTGAGGACAGATACAGGTGTGTGTGTGTGTGTGTGTGTGTGTGTGTGTGTGTATCTGTGAGACACATATCACTGATTTTTCTAAGGAACTGAAGATGAACATCACTGAACCAAATTATACATGATCCTGTAGCCAATTTATTTTAGAGGAGATTCTTCTTTTATGGCAAGCTAGATGACAGATGAATTCTCACTTAAGACTGTGACTCTGATTTAGTACTGGTATTGCTATTGCTATTGTTGTTTTGTTTTATTTTGCTTTCTTTTTGGTAACGTTATCCCTGGAAAAAAGGTCTTTATTTCTTCTTTTTAATTGTCATTTATTAATTAAAATTGAGATTTTAAAATAATATTTTGATGTGATAAAGGAGAGATCAGAATAGATATAGTCATTCACTGTCTGTTACCTACCTGGTATGTCCTTCATCTGACTGGCTATATTGCTGGTAAGTGTTTAGGCCAGGATATTCTTTGAGGACTTTTCCATTTATGGAATTGTATCAATCTAAGGGAAAATAATAAATTACATTGAACCATATTAAAAGCAATTTATTGTCATAAATCAGCCCCTTAAGATCAATTTATAGTCATGGGGATTGTAATACTATTAAATTTCAACCAGGTATTTAGCATGTAGACATTTATTTAAACATGAACTAATTACAGATAAAGACATTATTTTCAAAGACTAATTTGTAAACAGCTATAATTATTATCTCTAGCATACTTTCACTATATTAACTTATATGAAATTCATCAAATCTCAACAGAAATAAGGTATTAATATTGAAACTTTCCTTGTGTTTTTAAAACTTCAACTTGAAAAATATTTTCCTTTTTATGTATAATTGAATTAAAAATCTAAAGTGTATTTTATTTTTATTATTTATTTGTTTATTATTTATTAAATTTTATTTTATTTTATTTTTGGACATGTCATTCTTTTTTTGATTAATAAATTTTGATTGATCAACAATCTCTTCCATATACTTTTCAGTTTAAAACTTTTCTCCCTCTTCCTCTCAACCACCCTCCCCAAGATGGCACACAATCTGATATAGGCTATACATATACATTCCTATTAAACATATTTTCACATTAGTGATGTTGTAAGGAAGAATTAGAACCAATAGGAGGAACTACCAGAAAGAGGAAACAAAACTTAATAGAAGAGGAATAAATAGCAAAGAGTAGCTTCAATCTGCATTCAAATTCCATAGTTCTTTCTTTGGATTTGGATAGCATTTTCCATCAAGAGGCCTTTGAATATGTCCTTATATTGCTGGGAAGGGTTCAGTTTATCTATATTAATCATAACACAAAGTAGTTCTTATTGTGTACAATGTTCTCTCGGTTCTGCTCACCTCACTCAGCATTAGACCATCCAAGTCCTTCCAGGTTTTTCTGAAGTCAGCTTGTTCATCATTTCTTATAGCATAATAGTATTCCATTACATTCATATACCACAACTTGTTCAGCCATTCCCCAATTAATGGTCATCCTCTCCATTTCCAATTCTTTGTCACCACAAAAAGAGCTGCTATGAATATTTTTGTACATATGGTTCCTTTTCCCATTTGTATGATCTCTTTGGGATATAGTCCTAAAAGTGCTATTGCTGGGTCAGAGGGTATGCACATTGTTATAGCCCTTTGGGCATAGCTCCAAATTGCTCTCCAAAATGGTTGAAACATTTCACAACTCCACCAACACTGCATTAGTGTTTCAATTTTCCCACATCTTCAACAATTATCATTTTCCTGTTTTATCATGTTGGCCAATCTGATGGGTGTGATGTAGTGCCTCAGAGTCATTTTGACTTGCATTTCTTTAATCAATAGTGATTTAGAGCATTTTTTCATATGACTATAAATGGCTTTAATTTCTTCATCTGAGAACTGCCTGTTCATATCCTTTGACCATTTCTCAATTGGGGAATGACTTGTATTCTTATATATTTGACTTAATTCTCTATACATTTTAGAAATGAAGCCCTTATCAGAGAGATTGGTTTTAAAAATTCTTTCCCAATATTCTATCTTCCTTTTAATCTTAGTTGCATTGACTTTGTTTGTGCAAAAACTTTTCAATTTAATGTAATCAATGTTATCCATTTAGCTTTTCGTAATGTTCTCTATCTACTGTTTGATCATTAATTCTTCTGTTCTCCATAAATCTGATAGGTAAACTATTCCTTCCTCTCCCAGTTTGCTTATAGTATCAAACTTTATATGTAAATGATGAACCATTTTGACTTTATTTTGGTATATGGTATGAGATTTTGATCAATGCCTAGTTTCTGCCATACTCTTTTCTAGTTTTCCCAGCAGTTTTTTTCAAAGAGTGGGTTCTTATCCCAGAAGTTGGGGTCTTTGGTTTTGTCAAATAATAATTTACTATAATTATTTACTACTGTGTCTTGCATACTTAACTTATCCCACTGATCCACCACTCTATTTCTTAGCCGGTACCAAACCATTTTGATGATTGCTGCTTTACAATACAACTTAAGATCTGGAATGGCTAGGTCACCTTCCCCTGCATTTCTTTTCATTGGTTCCTTTGATATTCTGGACCTTTTGTTCTTCCAAATGAATCTTGTTATTATTTTTTCTAACCCTATAAAATAATTTTTGGTAGTTTGATTGGTATGGCACCAAATAAGTAAATTAGTTTATGTAGAATTGTCATTTTTATTATATTAGCTTGGCCTACCCATGAGCAATTGATGTTTTCCAATTATTTAGATATGACTTTATTTGTGTGAAAAGTGTTTTGTAATTGTGTTCATAGGATTCCTGGGTTTGTTTTGGGAGGTAGACTCCTAAATATTTTATAATGTCTACAATAAGTTTAAATGGAATTTCTCTATCTCTTGCTGTTGGGCTTTGTTGGTAATATATACAAATGCCTATGACTTATGTGGGTTTATTTTATAGCCTGCAACTTTGCTAAAGTTCATTAT
This sequence comes from Vombatus ursinus, assembly GCF_900497805.2. Taxonomy (NCBI): domain Eukaryota; kingdom Metazoa; phylum Chordata; class Mammalia; order Diprotodontia; family Vombatidae; genus Vombatus; species Vombatus ursinus. The sequence goes on along the minus strand of NW_020949613.1, from coordinate 12,014,126 downwards.
TTCAAGTAGTTTTTTACTTGATTCTCTAGAATTCTCTAAGTATATCATCATGTCATCTGCAAAGAGTAATAGCTTTGTTTCTTCTTTGCCTATTCTAATACCTTCAATTTCTTTTTCTTCTCTTATTGCTAAAGCTGACGTTTCCAGTACGGATATTGAACAACAGTGGTGATAATGGACATCCTTGCTTTACCCCCGATCTTATTGGAAATGCTTCTAGCTTGTTCCCATTTCACATAGTGCTTGCTGAAGGTGTTTGATAGATGATATTTATTACTTTAAGGAAGACTCCATTTATTCCTATGCTCTTTAATGTTTTTAATAGGAATGGGTGTTGTATTTTGTCAACAGCTTTTTCTGCATCTATTGAGATGATCATGTGGTTACTGTTAGTTTTGGTGTTGATGTGATCAATCATGCTGATAGTTTTCCTTATATTGAACCAACCCTGCATTCCTGGTATAAATCTTACCTGGTCATAGTGTATTATTCTTGTGATAAGTTGCTGTAATCTACTTGCTAACATTTTATTTAAAAATTTTGCATCTATATTGATTAGAGAAATTGATCTATAATTTTCTATTTTCTGTTTTGACTCTTCCTGATTTAGGTATTAGTACTATATTTGTATCATAAAAAGAATTTGGTAAGACTCCTTCTTCACCTATTTTCCCAAATAGTCTATATAATATTTGAATTAATTATTCCTTAAATGTTTGATGGAATTTACATGTAAATCCATCTGGCCCCAGAGATTTTTTCCTAGACTGTTCATCAATAGCTTGTACAATTTCTTTTTCTGAGATGGGGTTCTTTAAGTATTTTACTTCCTCTTCTGTTAATCTGGGTAATTTATATTTTTGTAAATATGTATCCATTTCACTAACATTGTCAAATTTCTTGGCATATAGTTGGCCAAAATAATTCCTAATTGTTGTTTTGATTTCCTCTTCCTTGGTGGTAGCTTCACCCATTTCATTCTTGATACTAGTAATTTAGTTTTCTTTCTTTTTTTTGATTAAATTAAGCAAATGTTTATCTATTTTATTGTTTTGTTTTGTTTTTCACAAAACCAGCTCCTGGTTTTATTTGTTAGTTCAAAAGTTTTCTTAATTTCAATTTTATTAATTTTTCCTTTAGTTTTCAATATTTCTAATTTGGTGTTTAATTGAGGATTTTTAATTTGTTCTTTTTCTACTTTTTTTTACTTGTATGGCCAATTCCTTGATCTCTTCTTTTTCTATTTTATTCATGTAATTTCCCCTAAGACCTGCTTTCACTGCATCCCGTAAGTTTTGGTATGTTGTCACATTATTGTCATTCTCTTGAGTGAAGTTACTGATTGTTTCCATGATTTGTTGCTTGACCCAATCATTTTTTAAGATTAGATTATTTAGTTTCCAATTATTTTTAGTCTCTCTTTCCATGGCCCTTTATTACAAATGATTTTTGTTGCATCATAATCTGAAAAGGATGCATTTAATATTTCTGCCTTTCTGCATTGGATTGTGAGGTTTTTATGCCCTAATACATAGTCAATTTTTATGTATGTGCCATGTATCACCAAGAAAAAAGTATATTCCTTTCTATCCCCATTCACTTTTCTCCAGAGGTCTATCATATCTAACTGTTCTAATATGCTATTCACCTCCTTGTCTTCTTTCTTTTTATTTTGTGGTTAAATTTATCTAGTTCAGAGAGGGGGAGGTTGAGGTCCCCCACTAGTATAGTCTTGCTGTCTATTTCTTCCTGTAACTGCTTGAAGTTCTCCTCTAAGAATTTGGATGCTATACCATTTGGTGCATGTATGTTTAGTAATGATATTACTTTATTGTTTATGGCACCTTTTAAGTTTCCTTCCTTATCCCTTAATTATTATTATATTATTTATTATACATTATTATATTATATTATATATATTATTATATGCTCTATTAAGCACAATATATTCTGCTCCAGGCTTTTACCTTTACCCTATATGTGTCACTCTTTTTCAAATGTGTTTCTTATAAACAACATATTGTAGTATTATTGTTTTCAATCCATTCTGCTATCCACTTACTTTTTATGGGAGAGTTCATCCTATTCACATTCACAGTTATGATTACTATCTGTGTCTTTCTCTCCATCCTTTTTCCTCCTGTTTATGCTTTTCTTTCTCCTTTCTCCCTTTCCCTCCTCATTAGTGTTTATTTTTTGATCACTACCTTCCTCAGTCCCTCCTCCCTTCTATTAGCCCTTTCCCTTTTCTTCCCTTTTACCCTTACTGCTTCTTCCCTCCCTTCTATCCCCCCTCCCTTTTCTTTCCCCTTTTCTCTCCTACTGCCTATAGAGCAAGTTAGATTTGTATACCTAACTGATTATGTTTTCCCTTTTTGAGCCAAATCTGATGAGAGTAAGGTTCAAACAATGCTCATATCCCTCCCTTATTTCCTTCAGCTGTAATATGTTTTTGTGTTTTTCCCGTAATGTATTTACCCTTGTCTGCCTCCTCCTTTCTCAGTACATTTTGTGAAATGAGATTAATTCACTTACTTGGATCCATTTAACCCACTTGATCAGATTTTTTTTATCATTACATCAAAGTCAACTTATATCCACCCCCTTTATGTATACACCTTTAACATGGTATACTAACAATACAGTTCTCAAGAGTCACAAGTATCATCTTCCCTTGTAGGGATGTAAAAAAAAAATTGCCCTTATTAACAACAAGTATTTTTCCGTCCTGTTTACCTTTTTATGTCTCGCTTGAGTGTTGTATTTGAAGATCAAATTTTCTGTTGAGCTCTGGTCTTTTCATCAGGAAGGTTTGGAAGTCCTCTTTTTCATTGAATGTCCATCTCCTCCCCTGAAAGATCGTACTAATTTTTGCTGGCTAGTTGATCCTTGGTTGTAATCCAAACTCCTTTGCCTTATGGAATATTATATTCCCCACCCTATGGTCTTTTAATGTAGAAGCTACAAGATCCTGTGTAATCTTGACTGTGGTTCCATGATATTTAAATTGTTTCTTTCTGGCTGCTTGCAGTATTTTCTCTTTGACCTGATAATTTTGGAATTTGGCTACTGTATTCCTTGGTGTTTTCAATTTGGGATCTCTTTCAGGAGGTTATTGGTGGATTCTTTCTATGGCTATTTTACCCTCTGGTTCTAGGACCTCTGAGCAGTTTTCCTTTATGATTTCCTGAAAGGTACTGTCCAGGCACTTTTTATCATTGTGATTTTCAGGTAGACCAATAATTTTTAAATTATCTCTCTTGGATCTCTTTTCCAGTTCAGTTGTTTAACCAGTGAGGTATTTTACTTTTTCATCTATTTTTTTTCATTTTTTTTTGTTTCTGCTTGACTGATTCTTGCTCTCTCATAAAGTCATTAGCCTCCATTTGCCTGATTCTAATTTTTAACAAATTGTTTTCTTCTATTAGACTTTGTGCCTTCATCCCCCTTTGGCCAATTGTATTTTTTGGGGATTTGTTCTCTTCAGTGTACTTTTTTTTTTTTCCAGTTGGCTAATCGTATTTTTTAAAGACTCGTCTACCTCTCTCATTTGACTTTTAAAATCCTTCTTGATCTCTTCTAAGAAGGCTTTTTGGGCTGCAGACCAGTTCATATTCCCTTTTGAGGTTGCAGATGTGGGTTTGTTGACAATGTTGTCCTTTTCAGAATTTCTGCCTTGATCTTCACTCTTCTCATTATATGAATCTATGGTACATTTCTTTTTGCTCATGGTGTTTTCCTATTCCCTGGCCTTTAAAGAGATTGAGATCTCCTGCTGGGGAGCAGAGGGCACTGACCTGAGCTTCTTGTGTTTGGAGCCTAGGTCTTGGTGACTGACTTTGTGTGCTGGGGCCTCCAATGTTGGCAGTTGGAGGCTGTAGGTTTTGGCAGCTACCCTGGTGTTGCTCTAGAATCTGCAACACTGGAACTCTAGGGCAGCTCTAGGTTGCCTGCTTTTCCTTTCCTTTTGCTTTCTTCAGCTCCTTTCTGATGTATGTTGCAGGGTGTTTATCCACCTGGGGCCCTTTGTAGTGCTGCTTCCCTTATTTTTGCTGAGGCACTGGGAGACTTGTTTGCTTTAGAATGCCAGGGCACCTGGTGGTTTTCTGAGCTGGTTTCCACTGAGGCACTCAGAGGTCCAGGTGTTGGTGTTTGCCTGCTCAACCACCTGGGTTTCAGGATCTCTTTCTGGTGTGCTAAAGTAGGGCTTTCTGCTAGCTGGCTGGGATGTCTCCCTTTCCATACTGCTCACCTTCTCCCAGGGCAAGAGGGACCTTTCCTGTTAATCCCTCAAACTACCTGGGCAACTGGACTGTTGCTCCCCATCTTTCTTCTGGTTTGGCTGTTCCATGGTGTTTCTTAGGGTGATATTTTCTGGGCTTTCAGAGGTTGGTAGGGGAGGGTGAGAGCAGCTTCCTTTATACTCCATCATCTTGGCTCCTGGTCTAAAGTGTATTTTGACAAAATACAAGAAATGATTGCTATCTGTTTCTGGCTATCATAAATATTAAAATTGATGGGGGGCTGCTAATGTTGTTCCCATTCTTGATTTTGCAAGAAAGAGTCTTGCTTTGACTAGTATTCTACTGCATTAAACTAGCTAATTGATTTTATAGTATGAGGTTTCATTTTTTAAATCAGCAATGAATATACGTGATCAAAGAGCCTAATGTTCTTTTGAAAATGAATAATATGCTCCAGGAGATATAAATTAATACAAATAATCACTTTCTTTAAAATTATTTTATTGTAAGACATACATTCCATCAGACAATAAATATATATATATAAAGTCTCATAATTTTTAAAAATATTAAATGTGATTCTATTTCTAATTTTATTGTGCTTCAAGTTTACTTCTCTCCATTTAACTTGAAGATGCAATAAAGATAGAAAATAAATAACCTTTTAAAATTTCTCTTTTGAGAGTAGATGTAATTTATTTATGCTGATCAAAACAATAATTTACCCAAAATTTTTTTGTAATATAAATGCTGACAAGCCACTTAATAACTTAATTTTTCTCCTTTTGGATAATTATTAACCTTTATACCACTTGCAAGTTTTCTGTGGAGAAGAGTCGGTGCTCATATATCCAGTAGAATCTCTTTTCTAGGATGTCAGAAAGCTCACTCAATCTACTTCTGTCCCTATGTTATTTGTATATTAAGCATGCATTTTCTACTGTCACTTTCATGTCATAAACATTCAGTAAACCTTATATGTCTTCCATAGGACTAGCTGAGATAGAAAAAGCATAGCAACATCTCAAGGGTCAATAATATATAGATTGCACAGAGTTATGGTTCATATAGGAAGTCAGATCAGATCCAAGTGAAGAGGATAGCCAAGAAACAGTTGAAATGATAATCTGTAGAAGAAGTAGAATATAGAAGTAAAAGGGATAATTGTGAATTCAATAATTGTGCGAGATCCAGGACAGAAATAACTACATCAAAATCCAGACCTATTTATTTATCTAGTCTATGTGATAACCTTGCCCCAGCTACGGTATCCTGTCTCTACCATAATGGTGGATGATTCCTCAGCAGATATGTCCTAAAAGTTTACACAGCCAGACAAATAAATACATCTGGGCAGGTGGAGTGTGTGAGCATATAGATAATAAGCTGCTAGTGCCACAGATAATTATTAGCATAAAATACCCTCATATTACACTCTTTCTCTGGAAGCTATATTGATTTGTGCAATCTGATCATTATCAAATGCTAATTACTAGCAGAGGGGAATATGGGGCAACCAAAGTTTTTTCCCAGTCTCTGTGAAACTGGGTGGTGCTAGAGGCACTCCACCTTTTTCTCATACATCTCATGGATCACCCTACAATAGTAATGGCAGCCTCTTCTCAGGATTTGCTTTCTCACTTTTCCTAAGGCAGCAGTGACTTCACCTTCCTAGGGATAGGTCTTCTGTTTTCAGCAACATCACTTTTGATGCCATATTACTGTCACAAGAGAAATTCTTAGAGTCAAAGTTCCATATGATCCACTTATTAGTAAGGCTGCTAAATAAATTGGGATAATGACATCTCAATGACCAAAGACACTGAGTGAGGGCTGACAGGTTCTTTTACAGTGTTGAACAAGATGATAGAGAAATATATCGAGTAGTATAGTTGTGTCTTCTGTTTCACTTGAAAGCAAAAACCTCTCACATCAGCTTGATATTACAACATTTACACCTCCCCTTATGAAAGCCTCTTAACTACAAGCAAGACATGTGTATCAGGGCATTTAGGAGTTTCCACAATAGTTTAGATCAAATCAACTTGATTTTTAGTTTAAGTAAGTTTCTCCAGAATGTGGTGAGGGGTGAAATTACATGGATGGAGGTACAATTCAAAATACAAAAGTGGAGGTATGAGTCATTAAGCAAGGTGAAGATACAAGTCACAAGAATAGGCTCATGACCCAAGTGACCTGAGGTTATCGGAATCACAGGAATAGGATTGTGAGCTGAGATTACCTGAAAAACAAAAACAAAAACATTCAAGGATAAGGAACAGCAAATGAGAATAGTAAATCTAGCTTAAGGCTTAACAAAATGGAGCTAAAAATAAATTTTAAATCCCCCATTTCCTCTTGAGAAACTGTGCCTTCCATGAATCACTTAGTTACAAATCACTAAATTTACAAATCAAAGTAGAGAAAAAAAGCATGTCTGTCACTAATAATAATTTCAGAAGCAAAAATGTCATGAATAAGAATAAGAATTCATGACAAAAATGTCATGAATAAGAATTTTGAATCATCATGAATGCCTATGAGTTTTTTAGGAATCAGTTTATCAAAGCCAAAAGACAATTATGAGGCCTAGATTTAGGAAAGCCCTATGATACAGTACATGCCCCTTGATGTCCCAGATATTCTATTTTAATTGGAATAATCTAAGAGGGTATGGTCACAAAACATTCAGACTTAATCTTATAATAAGTCACCCCTTGTTCTTTGAGATCACCCATGACCAACACATCAGCAAACTCTATCAGTGGCAGTACTCTTTGGTAAGTATGCCTTGCAGAGACAATAACACATAGGGAAGGAAGAAAAGGGAAGGGTTACCATCAAGTCTCCTTTTTAGTAACCTATTCCCAATGTCCATTTCATCAGGAAATTATTCTCTAGAATAGTTGGATCAGTTCACAACTCCACCAACAATGAATTAGTGGGCCAATTTTTCCACATCCCCTCCAACACTTGTCATTTTCCTATTCTATCATATTAGCCAATATGATAGACATGAGGTGGTACCTCAGGGTTGTTTTAATTTGCATTTCTATTATCAATAATGATTTAGAGCATTTCTTCATATGACTGTAGATAACTTTGATTTCTTCTGAAAACTGCCTGTTCATATCCTTTGACCATTTTACAATTAGAGAATGACTCACATTCTTATAAATTTGACTCACTTCTCTATATTTTTGAGAAATAAGGCCTTTATTGGGGAGACTGTATTAATTTTCCCCCTAGTTTTCTGCTTTCCTCTTAATCTTGGCTGCATTGGTTTTCTTTGTGTGAAGCTTTTTAATTTAATATAATCAAAGGCAAATATTTTACATTTTATAATGATCTCTATGTTTTATTTGGTCATAAATTCTTCTCCTCTTCATAGATATGACATGTAAACTATTTTCTTCTGCACTTATTTACCCATAGTATCACTCTTGTTATTTCTAAAGCATGTACTTATTTTGACCTAATAGTGGTATGCAGTGTAAGATGTTGGTCTATACCTATTTTCTGCCATACTGTTATCCAGATTTCCTAGCCCTCTTTGTCAAATAGTAAATTACCGTTTCAAATGTTTGGGTCTTTGGGTTTATGAAACATTAAATTACTATAGTCATTTACTACTATGTATTGTGTGCATCATCTATTCCACTGATACACCAGTTTCTTAGCCAGTACAAAATTGTTTTGATGATTATCACTTCATAATATAGTCTGAGATATATGGTTAGGTGAAGCTATCTTCCATTACATTTTTAAAAATTAATTCCCTTGACATTATCAACTCTTTGTCCTTCCAAATGGAATTTGTTATGTTTTCTAACTATGAAATAAATTTTGGCAATTTGACTGCTAAGGTACAAATTAAGTAAACTAATTTAGGTAGAATTATTATTTTTATTGTATTGGCTTGGCCTACCCATAAACAATTAATATTTTTCTAATTGTTTAAATCTGACTTTGTGTGAAAAGTGATTTGTAATTGTGTTCATAGAGTTCCTGGATTTCTCTTGGCAGGGAGACTCCCAAATATTTTGTATTTTCTACAGTTATTTTAAATAAAATTTCTCTTTCTATCTCTTGCTGCTGGACATTGTTGATAATATATAGAAAAGCTAATGATTTATATAAGCTTATTTTATATCCTGCAACTTTGCTAAAATTGTTAATTATTTCAACTAGTTTTTTTTAATTGATTCTCTTGGATTCTCTAAATATACCATCATATCATCTGCAAAGAATGATAGTTTTGTTTCCTCATTGCCTATTCAACTTACTTTAATTTTTTTCTACTCTTATAGCTGTAGCTTGCATTTCTAACACAATATCAATTAACAGTGGTGATAGTGACATTCTTGCATCACTTCTGATCTTATTGAGATGACTTCTAGCTTATCCTCATTACAAATAATGTTTGCTGGTGGTTTTTTGATAAATATCAATAAATACTTATCATTTTAAAAAAGACTCCATTTATTCTTGTGCTCACTAGTGTTTTTAATAGGAATAGGTTTTTTATTTTGTTAAAAGTTTTTTTTCTCTATCTATTGAAATAATCATACGATTTCTCTTAGTTTTATTATTGATGTCATCAATTATGGTGATATTTTCCCATATTAAACTAGCACAGCATTCCTGGCACAAGTTCCATCTGGCCATATGATATGATTCATGTGATATATTTCTGTAATCTTGCTAGTATTTTTATACTTATTTTTTGCATCAATATCCACTAGGAAAATTAGTCTATAGTTTTTTTTTTTCTCTGTTTTTGCTCTTCTTCTTTTAGGTATCAGCACCATACTTGTGTCATAAAGGAAAATTGTTAATACTCCTTCTTTGCATAAATTTCCAAATAGTTTACATCATATTGGAATTAATTGTTCTTTAAAAGTGAGGTAGAATTCACTTGTGAATCCATTTAGCCCTGGGGATTTGTCCTTAGGGAGTTCATTGATGGCTTGTTCAATTTACTTTTAGAAAGTGTGATTATTTAAGTATTCTATTTTTTTCTTCTGCTAATCTGGGCAATTCCAATCTTTGTAAATATTCATCCACTTCACTTAGATTGCCAGATTTCTTTGCATATAATTGAGAAAAATAGCTTTTCATAATTGTCTTAATTCCCTCTTCATTGGTGGTGAATTCACCCTTTTTATTGTTGATACTGGTAATTTGGTGTCTTTTCTTTTTTTTAAATCAAATTAATCGATGATTTATTATTTTTAAATAAAAAACCTCCCTTGGTGTTATTTATTACTTCAATAATTTTCTTAATTTCAATTTTATTAATCTCTCCTTTGATTTTCAGGATTTTTAATTTGGTGTTTAATTGGGGATTGAATTTTCTTTTTCTAGTTTTTGGTTTGTTTTTTTTTAAGTTGCATAACCCATTCATTGATCTGCTCTTTATCTATTGTATTATTGTAAGCATTCAGAGATATAATTTTGTACCAAAATGCTGCAGTCTATAATTATTAGTGTGTTGTCCCATTGTTTTCATTCTCTTTAGTAAAATTATTGATTGTTTCTGTGATTTGTTCTTTAACCCACTCATTCTGTAGGATTAGATTATTTAGTTTCCAATTAATTTTAATTTTTTTTTACAAAGCCCTTCATTGAATATGTTTATTGCATTATGATCTGAAAAGGCTGCATTCAATATTTCTGGTTTTTTTCCCATTTGTTTATGAGGTTTTTCTGCTTTAATTTGTGGTCAATTTTTATGTAGGTGACATGTACTGCTAAGAAAAAAAAATCCCTTTCTATTACCATTCAATGTTCTCCATAGGTCTATCACATCTGACTTTTCTCATATTCTAAACATATATGCACCAAGTGGTAGAGCATCCAAATTCTTAGATGAGAAGTTCAGGGAGTTACAGGAAGGAAAACACAGCAAAACTATACTAGTGGGGGACCTCAACCTCCCCTTCTTTGAACTAGATAACTCTTGCCACAAAATAAACAAGAAAGATAGTAATGAGGTGAATAGAATTTTAGAAAAGTTAGATATAGTAGACCTCTGAAGAAAATTGGATAGGGATGGACAGGAATATACTTTTTCTCAGCAGTACATGGCACTCACACAAAAACGGACCATGTACTAGGGCATAAAAACCTCACAATTCAATGCAGAAAGGCAGAAATATTTAATGCATCCTTTTCATATCATGATGCAATAAAAATTATATATAATAAAAGGCCATGGAAAGAGAGAATTAAATTAACTAAATAATCTAATCTTAAAGAATGAATGGGTAAAACAATGAATCATAGAAATAATCAATAACTTCATCCAAGAGAATAACAATAGTGAGAAAACATACCAAAACTTATGGGATTCAGCAAAAGCAGTTCTTAGGGGAAGTTTTATGTCTCTTAATGTTTACATGAATAAAATAGAGAGAGCAGAGACCACTGAATTGGGCATGCAAGTAAAAAAAAATAAACTAGAAAAAGACCAAATTAAAAATCCTCAAATACAAAATTAGAAATACTGAAAACCAAAGGAGAGATTAACAAAATTGAAGTTAAGAATGTTAGTCTTCCTGGGCAGGAAAGGTTTTCTAATCTCAACTAACAGGTGAGATTTTTAAAGATGTTTCAAAGAACTAGATGAAAGAATGATAATTCTCACTTGGAGAAAGCTGAATAATTAAAGAGTGATGTATGAGACTCAGAGGAAAGCAACTAAGATACCTTGACCAATGGAAAGGGGTGAGTTATAATGACTAGTGGGGAGCAGGTCCAAAAGAGAATAGTGAAATGATATAAGTAGAACACACTAGGAGTTTTGCAGCATCAGAAGCATGAATTGACTCTCCACATTTAATAAAAATAATAATTATAATAACAATGCTTATTATTATATAGTACTTCAAGATTTGCAAAGTGCTTTACAAATATCTCATTTTATCCTCATAACAATCCTAGGATGTAGGTGTTATTATCTTCCTCAAGCAGATGGAAAAACTGAAGCACAAAATGGTTAAATGACTTGCAACACATCCTAAAGCAAGAGTCTGAGACCAGATTTGAGTTCAAGTTTTTTTTTTTTTTCTGATGTAAGGTTCAACACTCTATTCACCATACTGGCTAGCTGCTCTTATCACATATTAAGACTTTTGAAATGTGATTTGGAGAGAATTTAGGCCCAACAAATACACAGAACCCAAGTTAGCTATCATAGTGTTCCTAAGTGAGGGGATCTGTGGGTGCTTTTGTTTTCCTTTTTTTTTTTTCCTATTTGTGGCCTTTCCCTTTAGAACAAATACAACTTTATTATTCTTTTACAACAATACAAGTTATCATGATTAAGGTCAATCAAAATTGGTCCTCAGAATGGGATAAAATTACTTTTTCTCTACTTTGTCCTGCACCAACAAATGCATGAAGTAATACTACTTTTGGCCAATGAAAATGCACATGACACTTTGGGATTAACATTTATTTAATGAATTGGCTACACTGACCTTTTTGACTTCTATTTGCTATATCACTTCTGGATTAACAGATAAGCCAGTCTAGTAGCAGAGAACACTATCATTTATTCTTCACAACTAGAAAAATTCTGGGAAGTGAAATCTTTACTTCATGAGATAGGAGCTAAGGTTCAGCTTCATTAGTTTAAAACTTACTTAAATATTTTAAATCTTCATTTGTAAGCATTCTTTTCCTGTGGTAAGGAAATAAAAGCAGGAATTTCTTCATCTCCTAGGCATAAATATTGCTTCTTTAAACCCTAGGGCTATAGTACTGACATCTATAAACTTACAAAGTTCTATTTGATAACCCTTTTGCCTGAAGAAAATACATTTACTCACTTCAGCATATTCCTTTTATATCCCAAAACAGAGATGATTCAAGGAAGTTTTCATACTTCTAAGTGGTAAACCAAAAAAAGAGAGCATTCCCATATTTTTATGGGCTCCTTGGATTTGACATTTTTATAAATGCACATGCTTTACATTTTTATAGGGGAGTGAGGCTTCAAAGAACAAATGCTTACAATGTTTAGGGGAAAACATGAGCCATTGGCTGTGTGTCATAAAAATGGTAGAAAAAGGCAGAGATCTAAAAAAAAAACAGGCATGTTTTCATGATAATAAAACAGCATCATAAAAAACCAGGGAAATATGGATTGAAAATGTTGTATATGTTTTAATACATATTTCTCTAAATTATTTAAAAATGGCTGATGTATCACTTTAAAAATTGTAAAGCTGTGTCATAATGGAATAGAAATGATAAGATGATGTTAGAGGCTAGGCCAGTGGAATGCAGATTCTGACTGTTCCTATCAAGATGGAAAGCTTTCAAAAGATAGTCAAGTGATGGAATATGTGTCTGGGGACCAACCAAGCTAGGATCAAAATGATTCTATACCTTCTTGATTTTAAATAAGCACTATATCCTCTTTACTGTCTACCTGCCTACTTGCTCTCATTACACATTTTCCAAGTACTGTACCTTTCCAAATGTGTTTATGTATATATTTCCTACATATTTATTTTCTATGCCCTCATACATGCCCACTCTTCCCACCAAAGATTTGTGTATTTGTATAAGAGTGAGCCCAAGGTTTAGAGGATATTCTATTGTTATTTTATTAATGTGTCATTTTACTACATGCCTTCATCTTGAACAGATTATATTGGGTGGATAGTGAGAGCTAGCAAGTAGGGGCTTCTGAGCTATAATTTAGAGAGAATCTATACTCAATAAGTATATAGAACCTAAGATTACTATCCAAGTGTCCCTCAGAGAGGTGATCTATTGGTGATACATGTAGATTGCTATATCTTTCCCATTTGTGAACTTTCCCAACAGAATAAATGTTGTTTCATTCTTCTTCAACAACACAATTTTTCATATTTAATGTCAATCAAAATTGCTGATTTTCCACTAAATTGGCTGCTCAATTATGAATTTTGTGGTCAAGAGAAATATTCATACTAATCCACAGAAGAGCTGTCGTCTGTGCTAATGGAGAAAATTTCCACAAATATGAAATCATAAGTCACAGAAGTATTAAATATATTGGTGTTTATTAATATAATATTATTAATACTATTACATATAATATATTGATTAATGCATTTGGATTCTAGAACTCCATAAAGTATGTTCCTTTGAAGTACAACATATTGTTGATCTCTTCAAACAGTAGTAATATTTAGTTCATGAGACTAGCATGGCTTAATGTAGGGATAATACATACACACATGTATATATGTGTGTGTGCATACACACACATATATGTATGTATACACACATATTTCAATAACAAAAGGAAAATTAGAAAAACATTTGTAGGCAATATAATTTTTTATTATAATTTAAGCAAATGTGAAGGAGAAAAAAGAGGAGACTGTATTCTATAATTATAATTATTCTTTTAGTTACCCTTCACAATAAAAAAGAAAAAGAGAGAGAATGTATGTGAAAAAAGAATAATAGATAATCACAATGCATGGTCAGATTATGATCTGCACTTTCTGAAGGGATAGCCAAATTAATTAGAATAATTAATTAATTAGAACTGATCCATTTATGTATTGAAATAAGAGGTGTCCTTAGGGAAATTTTTTAATAACTCAGTAAGTGATTGCTAAATTTTTAGATTGCCAACAATTTGACTTTTTTCTTTGAATAAAGCTACTTGTTACTGCCTCTTCTTCCTAAATCCTTTCAAACCTCTACTGTGTTAATATTACAATGTTTAGTCTTTTGACCTCTTTCAGTTATACCAGTTTATGTTCCTTGCTATGGCCTCATTTTTCTCTATTTTCGCATCTTGACCCAGTGGGTTGAATGACTCGTTTATATAATGTCTTTTATCATCAAATATTTTACCATTCTGTCTTATTTACATTCACACCTTGACAAGTCCCAACCATAGGTTAAACATTCTAGTTGTCTAAGTTACTCTTTCTTGATGGAAATTTCTCCAAAAATTCAATCATAATAACTGTGCCTATTACAAATTTGTATTACTTAATATCAACCAAACCTGCATTACTATTTGGCCATCCTTCTGTTATTCCTTAATTGACTCTATCATATTCCCTGTGGTGGTTTACAAAACCTTGTTTCTCTTCTTTCCTCAGTCTCTTAATTGATCTTCCTCAACACATTCCCCCCCAAAAATCTCTCTTTTCTTATACTCCACAAAGGTCATATGCAGAGTAGTTACTGTTTTCATGTTTTATTCTTGCCTCCTAGATTACCATCAGTTGAAAGGTTCTTGTTATATCCTAACCTGTACCATAAAATCTTGCTACATAATCCCCCAGTCCTTCTCCCTATTATCTACTGATTGAGGAAGAGGTGACCTTTCTCCTTCCTGAGACCTACTACTCTTTACTCTGGATCTTAAAGCCTAATATCTCCCCCATGAGCTAACCTCTTTCATAGAACAATATATTTAGAGCTAGTTAAGACAATAAAATTCATCAAATACAACTAACCTAGTATTACAAATGAAAAAAATAGCAAAAAGAAGATTTTCAAAAATATTTTAATTCTTTTTTTTTTAAATTTTAAGTTCCAAATTATCTCCCTCCCTCCAACTCTCCCCCATCAGTTGAAAAAGCAAACAAAATGACGTCAATTATGCATGTGAAATCAACTAAAAATTATTTCCATATTCATAATATTGTCACCAAAAGGCCCAAAAAGAGAAATAATGAAGCAATAAAATTATACTTTAATTTGCACTCAATGTTTATTATTTCTCTCTCTAGACATGGACAGCATTTTTTCATCATGAGTTCTTTGTAATTGCCTTGGATCATTTTATTGATCAGAATAACCAAGTCTTTCACAACTGATCATCACTAAACTATTGTTGGTACTATGCACAAAGACCTCTCAGTTCATCTCACTTCATTTTGCATTAGTTCATAAAGGTCTTTACATATTTATTTTTCTGAAACCACTCCTTCATCATTTCTTTTAGGACAATAGTACTCTATCACAATCATATCTCACAACTTGTTTAGCCACTCCCTAGTTGATGAGCATCCCATCAATTCCCAATTGTTTACAAAAAGAGTTGATATAAATATTTTTGAATATATAGGTCCTTTTCCTTTTTGTTTGATCTGTTTGGCATACAGACCTCATAGTGATACTGCTAAGTCAAAGGATATGCACAGTTTTGTAGCCAAATTGTTCATTAGAATGATTGAACTGATTTATAACTCCACCTATAGTTTATTAGTCTATCTATTTTCCCTCAACCTCTTCAGCATTAGTCATTTCTGATAGCTATGAGGTAGTACCCCAGAGTTATTTTAATTTTCATTTCTCTAATCAATAGTGATTTAGAGCATTTTTGTCATATTATTATAGATAGCTTTGATTTCTTCATCTGAAAGTTGGTTGTTCATATCCTTTGACCATTTATCACTTTTTTTATAAATTTGACTCTGTTTCCTATACATTTGAGAAATGAAGTTTTTGTCAGTTAAAATTGCATTGCCATAATTTACTGTTTATATTATATCATTGTCTATAATATGTTTTAGCAAAATGTGTTTTCCCTGATTATCTCTTTTAATTAGATCTATATTTGCTTTTGCTTTGTCTGAGATAATGATAACTACCTCTTCCTTTTTTATTTCAACTGCAGCCTGATAGATTCTGTTCTAACCCTTTGTCTTTTTTCTCCTTAATAGTATTTATTTATTTTCTGTTTACAGGTAAAGACATTTTCATCATTAATTTTTATACAATATTAATTTTAATGTCCAAATTTTTCTCCTTCTCCTTCACCCTGCACTCTCCCCAAGATAGCAATCAATCCAACATACTTTATTCATGTATAATCATGTTAAACATATTACCACATTAGTCATGTTGTGAGAGAAAATCAGTACAAAAGGGAAAACCCACAAGAAAAAACAAACAAACAAACAAAAAACAAAAGTCAAAGTGAAAATGATATGTTTCAATCTGCATTAAGACTCCATAGTTCTTTCTCTGGATGTGGTTAACATTTTCAATTACAAATCTTTTGGAATTGTCTTGTATCATTATATTACTTAGAAGAGCTAAGTCTCTCATAATTAGCCATCTCACAATGTTGCTATTGGCTATGTGAAGTGTTCTCCTGGTTCTGCTCACTTCACTCAGCATAAGGTCATGTAAGTCTTTCCATGTTTTTTCTGATATCTGTCTGCTCATCATTTCTTTAAGCACAATAGTATTCCATTACATACATACATACATACATACATACATACATACATACATACATACATATATAGCACAACTTGTTCAGCCATTCCCCAATTGATGGGCATCCCCTCAATTTCCAATTCTTTGTCACCAGAAAAGGGCTGCTATAAATGTTTTTGTATGTGTGGGTCCTTTCCCCTTTTTTATGATCTCTTGGGGATCTCAGACCTAGTAGTGGTATTGCACAGTTTGGTTGCCCTTTGAACATAGTTCCAAATTGCTCTCCAAAATGATTGAATCAGTTGAAAACTCCACCAAAAATACATTACGGTTCCAATTTTCCTACATCTTCTCCAGCATTTATCATTTTCCTTTTCTGTCATATTAGGCAATCTGATAGGTGTGATGTGATACCTCAGAGTTGTTTTGATTTACATTTCTCCAATCAATAGTGATTTAGAATATTTTTATATGATTACAGATAGCTTTAATTTATTTGTCTGAAAACTGCCTGTTTATATCCCTTGACCATTTATCAATTGGGTATGATTTGTATTCTTATAAATTTGGCTCAGCTCTCTACATATTTTAGAAATGAGACCTTTATCAGAAACACTGGCCATAAAAATTCTTTCCCAGCTTTCTGCTTCCCTTCTAATCTTTGTTGCATTGGTTTTATTTGTAGAAAACATTTTAATTTAATGGAATAAAATTATTCATTTTGAATTTTATAATGTTCTTTATCTCTGGTTTGGTCATAAATTCTTTCCTTTTCCATAGATCTGACAGGTAAACTATTGTTTGCTCTCCAGATTTACTTATACTATCACCCCTTATGTTTAAATCATGTACCCATTGAAACCTTATATTGCTATAGAGTGTGAGGTGTTGGTCTATGCCCAGTTTTTGCCACAGTATTTTCCAGTTTTCCCATCAATTTTTGTCAAATAGTGACTTCTTTCCCAGAAGCTGGAGTCTTTGGGTTTATCAAACAGTAGATTACTATAATTGACTCATATATTTTGTGTACCTAACTTATTCCGCTGATCCACCACCATTTCTTAGCCAATACCAAATAATTTTGATGATTGCCATTTTATAATATAGTTTTAGATCTGGTATCACTTGGCCACCTTTCTTTGCATTTTTCATTAATTTCCTTGATATTCTTGACCTTTTGTTCTGCCAGATGAATTTTGTTATTATATTTCTAGTTCTATAAAAAATGGTAGTTTGATTGGTATGGCACTGTACAAATAAATTAGTTTAGGTAGAATTGTCATTTTTATTATATTAACTAGGCCTACTCATGAGTAATTAATATTTTCCAATTGTTTAGAGCTGACTTTATTTGTGTGGAAAGTGTTTTGTAATTGTTTTTAGGTAGTTGCTGGGTGTGTCTTAGCAGGTAGACTCCCAAGTATTTTATATTGTCTACAGTCATTTTAATCAGAATTTCTCTTTCTGTCTATTCCTGCTGGACTTTATTTGTAATATATAGAAATGCTAATGATTTATGTGACTTTATTTTGTATCTGCAGCTTTGCTAAAGCTCTTAATTGTTTCAAGTATTGTTTTTATTTGATTCTCTAGGATTACCTAAATATACCATTGTATCATCTGCAAAGAGTGATAACTTTGTTTCCTCATTGCCTGTTCTAGTGCCTTTAGTTCCCTTTTCTTATTGCTAAAGTTAACATTTCTAGTACTGTATTGAATAATAGTAGTGATAATGGGCATTCTCAATTCACTCTTGATCTTATTGGGAATGTTTCTAGCTTATCTCAATTATAAAAAAAATGCTTGCTGAGGGATTTAGATTGACACTGCTTGTAACTTTAAGGAAAACTCCATTTATTCCTATGCTTTTTAGTGTTTTTAATAGAAATGGGTGCTGTATTTGGTCAAAAGCTTTTTTGGCATCTATTGAAATAACGATATTATTTCTGTTGTTTAATTATTATTGTTATTTGTTATAGTTAGTTATGGTCAATTATTCTGATAGTTTTCCTAATATTCATCCAGCCCTGCATTTCTGGTATAAATCCCACCTGGTCATAAGGTATTATCCTCATGATATGTTGCAGAATCTTTTTGCTAATATGATATTTAAAATTTTTGCATCAATATTTATTAGGGAAACTGGTCTATAATTTTCTTTCTCTGTTTTGGATCTTCCTGGTTTAGATATCAGCACATATTGTATCACAAAAAGAATTTGGTAGGACTCTTTTTTTGCCTATTTTCCCACATACTATATATATGGTATTGACATTAATTGTTCTTTAAATGTTTGATAAAATTCACTTATAAATCCATATGGCCCTGGAGATTTTTTCTTGGAGGAGTTCATTGATGGCTTGTTCAATTTCTTTTTCTGACATAGTGTTATTTAAGTATTTTTCCTCTTCTGTTAATGTGGTCAATTTATATTTTTGTGAATAACCATCCAATTCACTCAGATTGTCAGATTTATTGATATACAGTTAGAGAAAATAGCTTGTAATTATTGCTTTAATTTCCTCTTCATTTGTGGTGAATTCATTTTTTTCATTTTTGATACTGGTAATTTGGTTTTCTTCCTTTTTATTAAATTAAATTAATTAAATTTTATCTATTTTTTTCATAAATCAGCTTAGTTTTATTTATTACTTGCATAGTTTTCTTACTTTTAATTTTATTAAGCTCTTCTTTGATTTTCAGAATTACTAATTTTTCCAGATTTACTAATTACTAATTCAGAATTACTAATTACTATATAATTGGGTATTTTTAATTTGTATTTTTCTAGATTTTTTCACTACATGCCCAGTTCTTTGATCTGCTCTTTCACTATTTTATTCACATAAGCATTTTGCCTAAGAAATGCTTTGGGTACATCCTATAAGTTTTGGTATATAGTCTCATTATTGTCACTCTCTTTGATGAAATTACTGGTTGTTTCTTTGATTTACTGCTTGACCAACTTATTCTTTAGGACTAGATTATTTAGTTCCCAATTAATTTTTGTCTACCTATCCATGACGCTTTATTATACATATTTGTTTCCATCATGATCTGAAAAGAATGTATTTAATATTTCTGCCTTCTGCATTTGATTGTGAGGTTTTTATGCCCTAATACATAGTTAGTTTTTGTGTACATGCTATGTACCACTGAGAGAAAGGTATATTCCTTTCTATCCTCATTCAGTTTTCTCCAATGGTCTATCATATTTATCTTTTATAAAATTCTATTTACCTCCTTAACTCCTTTCTTATTTATTTTGTGGTTAGACTTATCTAGTTCAGAGAGGGGAATGTTGAGGTCCCCCACTAGTAGAGTTTTACTGTCTATTTCTTCCCATAACTCACTTAATTTCATCTCTAAGAATTTGGATAATATACCACTTAGTGTATATATGTTTAGTATTGATATTACTTGATTTTTTGTGGTACCTTTTAACAAGATGTTATTTCCTTCCTTATCTCTTTTTTTTCCTTTTGTTTTGTCTGAAATCATGTTTGCGACTCCTGCTTTTTTTTTTACCTCAGCCGAAACCTAAAATATTCTGCTCTAGCATTTTACCTTTACTCTTTGTGTATCTCTCTGTTTCAAATGTGTTTCTTGTGAACAACATATTGTAGAATTCTAGTTTTTGATCCTCTCTGCTATCCACTTCCATTTTATGGAGAGTCCATCTCATTCATATTCACAGTTTGATTACCAACCCTATATTTCTCTCCCTCCTATTTTCCCTCCATTTACACTTTTCTCTCTCCTTTCATCCTTCCCTTCCTCAGCAGAATTTTGTTTCTGACCACCTCCCTCAATCTGCCCTCCCTTCTTTCAGTTCTCCCTTTTCTTTTCCATTTCCCCTCCTACTTCTGCCCTCTCTTCTGCCCTCTTTTCTATCAGCCCCCTTTTTGTATTTCCTCCTTTCCCCTCCTACTTCTCTATAGAGTAAGATAAATTTCTACAACCAAATGTGTATATTATTCCCTTTTTTAAACAAATCCAATGAGAGCAAGGTTAAAATAATGCTCACCTCCCTCCTTTCTTTTCCCCTACTGTAATAGCTCTTTTGTGCCTCTTCATGTGTCATAAATTACCCTCTTCTGACTCTCCCTTTGCTCTTCTCCCAGTACAATCCTTTTTTTTCACCCATTTATTGTTTTTTTTTTTTAAATCATCATATCAAAGTCAACTTATACCCACAGGCTTTATATATATCACCTCCTTAGAAGTGTTTGTTTCTGATTAGTCCCTCCCCCAATCTGCCTTCCCTTTTATCATCCCCCAGTCTCTTAACACTTTTATCCCTATTTTCCTGTAGGGTAAGATAGCTTTCCATACCTAATTGAATGTGTATGTCATTCCTTCCTTAAGCCAAATCTGATGAGAATAAGATTCACTCATTCCCTCTCATATTCCCCCACTTCTTTTCCACTCTAAAAGCCTTTCTTATCTTTTTATGTGAGATAATTTACCCCATTCTACCTCTCCCTTTCTCCTTCTCCCAGTATAATCTTCTCTAATCTCTTAATTTTATGTCCCACATATCACCCCTTCATCTTCAACTCACCTTGTGCCATCTATCCATCTATCTATCTATCTATCTATCTATCTATCTATCTATCTATCTATCTATCTATCTATCTATCTATCTACCTATCTATCTATCTATCTTTCTATTTTTTCCCCTCCAACTACCCTAATACTAACAAAGGTCTCATAATTTACAAATATCATCCTTCCATGAAGGAATGTAAACAGTTCAAACTTAATAAGTCCCTTATGATTTCTCCTTCCTGTTTACCTCTTCATGCTTCTCTTGCATCTTATATTTGAAAGTCAAATTTTTTATTCAGCTCTGGTTTTTTCATCAAGGATGCTTGAAAGTCTTCTATTTCACTGAATGACCATTTTCCCCCCTAAAGGATTATACTGAGTTTTTCTGGGTAGGTTATTATTTGTTGTAATTCTAGCTTCTATGACCTCCAGAAACTTATATTCCAATCCCTGGTCTCTTAATGTAGAAACTGCTAAATCTAGTGTTATCCTGATTGTCTTTCCACAATACTTGAATTGTGTCTTTCTGACTGCTTACAATATTTTCTCCTTGACCTAGGAACTCTGGAATTTGACTACAATATTCCTAGGAGTTTTCCTTTGGGGATCTCTTAGAGGAAGTGATCAGTGGATTCATTCCATTTCTATTTTACCCTCTGCTTCTAGAATATCAGGATAGTTTTCCTTGATAATTTCTTGAAAGATGGTGTCAAGGCTCTTTTTTTTTTGATCATGGCTTTCAGGTAGTCCAGTAATTTTTAAATGATCTCTCCTGCATCTTTTTTCCAGGTCAGTTCTTTTTCCAATGAGATATTTCACATTGTGTTCTTTTTTTTTCATTTTTTTTTTGGTTTTGTTTTACAATATTGATTTCTCATGAAGCTCATTTGCTCCATTCTAATTTTTAAGGAAGTATATTCTTCAGTGAGCTTTTGGACTTCCTTTTCCATTTGGCCAATTTTGCTTTTCGAGGCATTCTTATCCTCATTGTTTTTTTGGACTTCTTTTGCCATTTGGGTTATGCTATTTTTAAGGTGTTATTTTCTTCAGTATTTTTTGGGTCTCCTTGAGCAAGCTATTGACTTTTTTTCATGATTTTCTTGCATCACTCTCATTTCTTTTCCCAGTTTTTCCTCTACTTCTCTTACTTGTTTCTTCAAATCCTTTTTAGTTCTTCCATGGCCTGAGATTGATTCATATTTTTCTTAGAGCCTTTGGATGTAGGAACTTTGACTTTGCTGTCTTTCTTTTGGTTGTATGTTCTGATCTTCTTTGTCACCAAAGAAAGATTCTATGGCCTGACTTTTTTTTTTGCACAGTTTGCTCATGTTCCCAGCCATTTACTTGATTTTTAAACTCTTTGTTAAAGTAGGGGATCTGCTTCCAATGTGGAGAATGTACTGTCCCAAGCTTTGGGGGTTTTATGCAGCTATTTTCAGAGATACTTCTAGGGACCTATGAATTTTTATTTCTTCCAAGGTGGTATGATCAAGGGAAAGGCGTTTACTCCTTTCCTGGCCTGTCCTCTGATCTATGAGTGACCACAAGCACTCTTTTCTGTCTTGGAACTGTGAGGACAATTCCCTCTCCATTGTCACCACAGGTTCCCCGTGCCATTGCTCCTCTTTGCACCACCCAGTACTGAGACCCAGATCCAAGCACAGGCAAAGCAAGAGAATCCTTCCTTAGCACCAGCAAAGAGATCCCTATAATTCCCTCTGAGTAGCCACTCAGTTCCTCCTCAGTATGTGGGCTGAGAGCTCTTTAAGCAGCTGCTGCCCCGAGGCTGAGCTGGGACTTGGGCTGGGACCCAGCTTCTCTCTCACCAAGGTCACAGACTTTTCCTGCTGACCTTCTAAGTGGGATTTGGTGTTTGTGGTTTGAGAAGTCTGTAATCTACCACTAGCTGCCTGTGATTCAGTCCTCTGAAGCCCACTCCAGGTCCACTGAGGCCTTTTCTTTGCCTGAATGTCCATGCTGAATTGTGTTCCTCTCCCAGCCTGGTGCAATAGACATTTCCAATCAACCACCCAGCTTGTCTTGGGCTGGAAATTTGTTTCACTGTCTTTTTGTGGGTTCTGCTGCTCTAGAGTTTTCTTAGAGCCATTTTTTACAAGTATTTGGAGGAGTTTGGGGGAGAGCTCAAGCAACTCACTGCTTTCACTACAGCATTCTTGGCTCCACTCCCCTGTGTCTGTTATAAACAACATATTGTTGGATTCCTGTTTCTAATCCATTTTGCTTCCACTTCTGTTTCATTGGGGAGCTTATCCCATTCACATTCACTATTATTACTACTGTGCATTTCCATCCACCCATTTTCTTCTGTTTAACCTCTCTCATTCCTTAACCTGTCCTTCCTCAAAAGTCTGTTTTGCCTCTGACCACTGCTTCCCTTAATCCTCCTTCTTTTTATCATCCCGAATCCCATATCACATCCCCTTCCCAATTTATTCTTATTGAGTCAGAAAGATTTTTATACCTAATTCTGTATGTATATTTTCTTTCTTTGAACCAATCCCAATGAGAGTGAGATTTAAGCATTGACTACCACCACTCCCATTCCCCCACCACTACAAAATCTCTTTCTTGAACACCTCTTTTATGTGAGAAAAATTACCCCATTCTACCTATACTTTTCCCCTTCTCTTAATGCATCCCTGTTTCTTAATCTTTTGTTTTTGAGATAATTCCAATATAGTCGACTCACACTCATGCCCTTCTTTTTGTAGATTCCTTCTAACTGCCCCAATAATATTAAAAGTCTTAGGAGTTACAAGTATCATCTTCTAGCACAGCAATATAAACAATTTAAATGTATTGAGTCCCTTATGATATTTATTTCATGTTTACTTTTTAAAGATTCTCTTGATTATTTTGTTTGTAAGTCAAAATTTCTCTTTAGCGCTGTTCTTTCCATCAGGAATTCTATTTTTAATTTTTTTTATTAATTTATTTTCATTTATCAACAATCACTTCCATATGCTTTTGAGTTTAAAATTTTTCTCCCCCTTCCATCCTACCACCCTTCCCAAGATGGCACACAATCTGATGTAGGTTATACATATACATTCCTATTAAACATATTTTCACATCAGTGATGTTGTAAGTAAAAATTAGAACCAATAGGAGGAACCACCAGAAAGAGGAAACAAAACTCAACAGAAGAGAAAAAAAATAGCAATTCAACTTCCATAGTTCTTTCTTTGGATTTAGATAGCATCTTCCATCACAAGGCCTTTGGGGATGTCTTAGATCCTTGTGTTGCTGGAAAGGGTTAAGTTTATCAATATTGGTCATGGCACAATGTGGCTGTTATTGTGTACAATGTTCTCTCGGTTCTGCTCACTTCACTCAGTATCAGACCATACAAGTCTTTCCAGATTTTTCTGAAGTCAGCTTGTTCATCATTTCTCATAGCACAATAGTATTCCATTACATTCATATACTACAACTTGCTCAGCCATTCCCCAATTGATGGGCATCCTCTCAATTTCCAATTTTTTGCCACCACAAAAAGAGCTGCTATGGATATTTTTGTACATGTAGGTCCTTTTCCCATTTGTATGATCTCTTTGGGATATAGCCCTAAAAGTGCTATTGCTGGGTCAAGGGTTATGCACATTTTTATAGCCCTTTGGCCATAGTTCCAAATTGCTCTCCAAAATAGTTGGATCATTTCACAATTCCACCAACAAGGCATTAGTGTTCCAATGTACCTACATCTTCTCCAACATTTATCATTTTCCTGTTTTGTCATGTTGACCAATCTGATAGGTGTGATGTGGTACCTCAGAGTTGTTTTGATTTGCATTTCTCTAATCAATAGTGATTTAGAGCATTTTTTTCATATGACTATAGATGGCTTTAATTTCTTCATCTGGGAACTGCCTGTTCATATCCTTTGACCATTTCTGAATTGGGGAATGACTTGTATTCTTATAGATTTGACTTAATTCACTACATGTTTTAGAAATGAGGTCCTTATCAGAGAGATTGGTTGTAAAAATTCTTTCCCAATATTCTACCTTCCTTCTAATCTTAGTTGCATTGGTTTTGTTTGTGCAAAAACTTTTCAATTTAATATAATCAGAGTTATCCATTTTGCTTTTCTTAATGTTCTCTATCTGCTGTTTGGTCATGAATTCTTCTGTTCTCCATAGATCTGATAGGTAAACTATTACTTGCTCTCTCAGTTTGCTTATAATATCAGCCATTATTCCTAAATCATGAATCCATTTTGACTTTATTTTGATATATGGTATGAGATTTTGGTCTATGCCTAGTTTCTTCCATACTCTTTTCCAGTTTTCCCAGCGGTTTTTTTTCAAAGAGTAGTTTCTTGGGGGGGCGGAGCCAAGATGGTGGAGGGAAAGCAGTGACTGTCTTGAGCTCTCTCCCAAAGCCCTCCAAATACCTATAAAAAATGACTCTAAACAAATTGTAAAGCAGCAGAACCCACAAAAAGACAGAGTGAAACAAATTTCCAGGCAAAATCAGCCTGGATGGTTGATCGGAAAAATATATCGCGCCAGGCCGGGAGAGGATCGCAGTTTGGTGCGGGTGCGCAGGCCACAGCAACCCTGGAGCGGGCCTCAGAAGACCGAATCGCAGGCAGCTGTGGCAGTTTCCAGACTTTTCAACCCCTGAACACCAAAGAAAACTTAGAAGGTCAGTGGGAAAAGTCTGTGACTGTGGTGAGAGAGGAGCTAGTTCTCAGCAGCAAGTCTGGAGGGCAGCCTGTGGCCGTGGCTTTTTCCTGAGCTTCCAGCCCACAGATTGAGGGGGAATCCAGTGGCTGATCAGAGGGGGATTGCAAGGATCTCTTTGCCAGTGCTGAGGCAGGAATCTCTTGCTTTAACGGTGCTTGGATCTGGGTTGCAGTTCTGAGGGGCGGTTCTGGGGCGAGGAGGAATGGTGGTGTGGTGAAGCTTGTCGTGGCCATGGAGAGTAAGCACCTCGCCCCTTATCATACCACCTTGGAAGAACTGAAAATTGACAGGTCCCCAGAAGTACCTCTGAAAACAGCTGTACAAACCCCCGAAGCTTGGGACAGTACACTGTTCACATTGGAAGCAGACTTTTACCTTAACAAAGAGTTTAAAACTGAAGTAATTGGCTGGGATCATGAGTAAGCTGCGCAAAAAGAGTCAGACTATATTATCTTACTTTGGTGACAAAGAAGATCAAAACATACAACCAAAAGAAGACAACAAAGCCAAAGCTCCTACGTCCAAACCCTCCAAGAAAAATATGAATCAGTCCCAGGCCTTGGAAGAGCTCAAAAAAGGGATTTTGAGAAGCAAGTAAGAGAAGTAGAGGAAAAACTGAGAGTGATGCAAGAAAATCATGAACAACAAGTCAACATATTGCTAAAGGAGACCCAAAAAACTGCTGAAGAAAGTAACACCTTAAAAAATAGCCTAACCCAAATGGCAAAAGAGGTCCAAAAAGCCAATGAAGAGAAGAATGCCCTAAAAAGCGAAATTGGCCAAATGGAAAAGGAAGTCCAAAAGCTTACTGAAGAAAATACTTCCTTAAAAATTAGAATAGAGCAATTGGAAGCTAGTGACTTTATGAGAAATCAAGACACTGTAAAACAAATCCAAAAGAATGAAAAATTATAAGAATCTGAAATATCTCATTGGAAAAACAACTGACCTGTAAAATAGACCCAGGAGAGAGAATTTTAAAATTATTGAACTATCTGAAAGCCATGATGAAAAAAAGAGCCTAGACATCATCTTTCAAGAATTATCTAGGAAAACTGCCCTGATATTTTAGAACCAGAGGGCAAAATAAAAATTGAAACAATCCACCGATCTCCTCCTGAAAGAGATCCCCAAAGGAAAACTCCTAGGAATATTGTACCCAAATTCCAGAGTTCCCAGGTCAAGGAGAAAATATTACTAGCAGCCAGAAAGAAACAATTCAAGTATTGTGGAAACACAATCAGGATAACACAAGATTTAGCAGCTTCTACATTAAGGGGACGCAGGGCATAGAATATAGTATTCTGGAGGGCAAAGAAGATAGGATTACAACCAAGAATCACCTACCCAGCAAAACTGAGTATTATCCTTCAGGGGAAAAAATGGTCATTCAGTGAAAAAGAGGACTTTCAAGCATCCTTTATGAAAAGACCAGAGCTGAATAGAAAATTTGACTTTCAAATACAAGACTCAAGTGTAACATGAAGAGGACCTCTCTTTAAAGACAATTTGGAACCATATGCCTTCTCTTTTGAAGTTGGAAGCCAAAAGACCAGGATCTCTCTTTTCCCAAGCCCTTGCCAACTCTGTTACTCTTGCAGGTTTGGAGCATTTTTGGAGCATTCTAATCAGTTTCCATCAATGAAGAGAGTCTTATGACACCATATTTTGAGTCAGTGATTATATCTGTATAACACATAGGTGGGGGGAAGCAGCTAGGTGGCACAGTGGACAGAGCTCTGACTTTGGAGTCAGGAGGACCTGAGTTAAAATCTGGCCTCAGACACATAGCACTTACTAGCTGTGTGACCCTGGGCAAGTCGCTTAATCTCATTGCCTCATCCAAAAAATAATATATATCTATATATCTACATATATCTATATAGGTATATAGATATATATATGTATGTATATAACTCATTAGGTTTTGTGAAATATGCTCACAAAAATCCTAGGAGGTAGGGAAATGATGCTCTACTGGTTAAAAGGGGACTCAGTTTCCTCATCTGTAAAATAAGAGAGGTTGCACTAGATAAACTTTGAGGTTCCTTCTAGATGTAAACCTATGGTTCTAAGACTTCCAAAGGTCACACATTTAAAATGTTGTCAAGGCAGAATTCAAATATAAGGTTTCTGACCCCAAGTCTAATTCCCTGTCTGTTGTACGAGCTGCTTCTTATATGATGATGACACTCCCTCATATGGTAATAAAATTCATTCATTCATTCAACAAAAAAAAAAAACATATTTGCTCCAGATTAACTCACCTTCAAACTTTGATCCCACAGTTACCTATATAATGGATTCCCAATTTAATTTCTACTATTCTACTACTAATATTCTACTGTTGAAAACAGACTCATCTAGACTTCTAAGACATGTGATTAACAAGATGGAGGACTAGACATTTTATTTTCTGATGCTCACAACCTCTCAAAATATCTATAAAATAGAAGTAATATGAAATAGATAAAGCAGTTCAGTTGTCTTAGTGGTTTAGAACACCCAAACAATGTAAAACAACTAGATGGCCTAACAATAAGAAAAAAACTACCAATGTATAACCCCTAATACATTAACTTAGAAATTCATCCAATATCACCAATATGCCCTAGCTTCAGGGCTACACAGTAGCATCCATGGGCTTATTACAGAACTCAACTCTATACTCCCTGTCCTTATCAGTGGGGTGCAATAAAAAGAAGCTTGCTCAGCCTGGGGAACAGCAAGGTAGTGCTCTCTGCCATAACATAGTTCAGCCATAGAACTGAGAAAGAAAGAGAACTGTGACAGTACACCTGTGTGTGATTGTGTGGCATTCCACTCAGCCTACACGAAAAATCCCAGAATCTAACTGGGGCTAGAAATCATGTGGAGAAGAGACCAAAGTTTGGAAACATGAATTCCACAGCATGAAAGGGGGCTGAGAAAACCAAGGAAAACTGCCACCAAAAAGGAATCAGAAATTGATTAGGAGGAGAAATTAGAAAAAAAAACCTGAAGTTAATAAAAATTTCAGGAGCAAGAAAACTCACTGAAAGGCTTATATTATAAGTAGATTAACTAATAGTGAAGATAAGGAAGTATGTCATCCAAATTAGCTTAATGAATCAATATGTCTGAATAAACATTATAAGACAAAGGAAAGTGAATCAACACCTGATCAGACAGGGGACCCTGGAGATTCCCAAGAGAATGAGAAGCTCTGCAGGATGTTCCCTGGTGGTTTAAAAAGAAAAAAAAAATAAAGCAATTTCAATTAATTTGAGTACCTGCCAAAGAACAGTGATTCACAGGAATAGCTGCAGAGAAGCAAGAGGGAGTTAGAGTTATAGAAGGTGAGAAGATTTGGTTCAGGAAGATGTAGGAGAATTAAATTGAGGATGTCATATAGTGCTTTGAGACTGTGCCAGATGCATGACCATGTATATTAGTATATATGTTTGTACATATGTATATGTGTATACACACACAGACACACACACACACACATATATATGTGTATATATATATATTTATATATATATATATATATAATTCAAATTAAATATTTCCATTTCAATACCATCTTACATTCCTGTATTCCCTTAAGAACTTCCTATTGGCTTCTTTTGGTGGTTCATTATCATTTTAAAAAATGATTCATTGTAACTGTTTTAATATTTTTTCAGTATCAAAATCACTACTCTAACAGTCTCCCTCATTTTTTCTTCTCGCCTTTTGAAAGTATATATCAAAACCTTTGCAATGTCTGAAAATGTAGTGGTATTCTACACCTCTAGGCCATTACCTCAATGCCAAGAGTGAAAAGCATGATTAATCTTCATTCTTCCAGAGTCATGACTGGTCAATGTGTTCATCATAGGTCTTAAATCTCTAACAGTTGTTTCCATGTATAATTTTGAAAACATCATATATATTATTTTTTGTGGCTAAACTCCCTTCACTTGGCATCAATGGACCAAAGTGTTGCTAGGTTTCCTTGAATCTGTCCCTTTATTTCTTATTACATGGTAATAATCCATTACCTTTACACAATATAATTTATTCATTATGCCCTAATTGATAAGAACTTATTCTGTCTACATCACTTTACTATCACAACAATAACCAAAAAATACTGCTGTAATTATTTTTTGCACATATGAATCCTTTCCCTTTTTCTTTGCTCTCTTTGGAATGAACGTGTCATAGTCATATTATTGTGTAAAAGGGCATCCATAATGTCAGAGGCCACCTAACTCCAGCACTGTCTTGGTTCAGATTAAATTTGAGGACAAAGTGAAACACTTGTAAACCTATGAACAGTTAACAAAAATAGAGTTTTACTTTTCCCTAACAAAACAAGGATATGACACAAGGATACAATGAGAGTTATCTTTAGCTTTGGTCCCTTTGTTTCCTTGTAAAAATATGTCTGTTAAGCAAGTTACCAAGGCAACGTATGACAAATCTTATGGATTCAGGAACCAACAAAATCAGAGAGAACACAACCTTACCTGTGTGGACCTTTTATGTCCTTGATTTACCAGGCAGCTGTGTCGAGAAATAGGAACAAATCCAGTCCTTGGCACAGTTTGTCTTCATTTAGGGAAAACTAATCCCTATGGTAGGAGAGACAGAAGAAGTATAGGCCTAACACATGTTGCAATCAAACACTGATTGATCTTAGTTTTATCAGTATATAGTTCAAGTTCTTACCAGAATGATTGGATCACTTTATAGCTTCACCAACAATGAGTTGATGTGTCTATCCTTTCATATTCCTTGTATGTATGGGATATGGTGTGTGTTCAGGGAAGACTAGTACCTCTGGTGTGAGAGCTGCCAAGCCATTTTCAGGGCTGCTATCCAATTGTGGTGTCCACTTGTTAAACTTACCTCTCACTTGTGGCTCCAAGAAGCTGTAGCATGAATAGTGGCCACACCATGGTAAACTGTTTTGGCAGACAGCCTAAACCAGGTTGAGGGCAACCGAGGGGTCTCAAACCCATTTGGTGAGTTATGGGGATATCTACCACAAGCTTCTGAAGACTTTCTCTGGTGGAATGTGCAGATGAGAACAATTTGTTCCAATGGCCATGAAGGCAGCTGAAACAGGTGCTGTGTAACTCTACACCTCAGTGCTGATGGAGTCACATTGATTAGTGATAAGAACATGATCCTAGAGGGATGGGATGTACACTTCCATAATGTTCTCGACAGATCACCATCAATCAATGTTGAAGCCACTGACCACATACAGGATGAAGTCAATTCTTCTCTAATCAAACTTCCAATGGAAGAAGAAGCTTGGACTGCCATAATACTCCTCTCATGTGGCAAAGTGTCTGGTGCTGATTCTATTACATCTGGTATTTACAATGCAGATTTACAGTGCTCATACAATAGTTGACTGAAATTTTCTAGGTTACATGGCAATAGGAAGTTATCCCCCAGGAATTCAAGGATGCCTCCATTGTTCATCTCCATAAATGTAAAGGAAATAGATTGTCCTGTGACAATCACAGGTCTCTCTCTCTCTCTCTCTCTCTCTCTCTCCATCATTGCTGGCAAATTTCTTGCCAGAGTCCTCCTTAATAGGCTGATCCTTCACCTGGAAAATGGTCATCTATCTAAGAGCCGGTGACTTCAGAAAGGGTCAAGGAATGGTTGATAGGGTGTTTGCTGCCTGACAACTCCAGGAGAATTGCCAGGAACAAAACAGAGGTTCATACTATCATCCATAAGGCCTTATGGAAAATTATGTCAAAATTTGCATGATAGGGGAAGTTCATTAGCATTGTGTGTCAGTTTCATAATGGCATGCTTACCCAGGTTTTGTATAATGGTGATGCTCTCATGCTTTTCTAGTCACCAGTGGAGTGAAACAAGGCTATGTGCTTGCTCCCATGCTTTTCAGTATGATGTTTTCAGCCATGGTGTTAAACACATTCAATGAGGAGGAACACAGAAGCAAGGTCAGCTTCAACTTGAAAAGGTGTAAGCCAAAACCAAAGTGGAGGGAATGTTGGTGCATGATTTTCTGTTTGCAGATGATTGTGCTCTCAATGAAGCCTCTGAAGGTGAGATGCAATAAAGTATGGATCTCTTCTCTGCTGCTTGTGCTAATTTTGGCTTACCAATTAACACCAAGAAAACACAGGTACTCCATCAGCCAGCACCACACCATTGATACATGTGACCATCTGTTACAGAAAATGGAGAAGTTTTGAATGTTGCGGATAAGTTCACTTCCCTTAGCAGTGTGCTTTCAAGGGATGCACACATTTATAATGAGCTTGACACAACGCATTGCCAGAGCTAGCTCAGTCTTTGGGAGGCTGTGAAGGAGAGTGTGTGAGAGAGGAGGTATTAGACTGACTACCAAAGTGAAGGTTTACAGAGCCATTGTACTCACCTTGTTGTTCTATGCCTGGGAAACCTGGACAATATACAGCGCCATGCCAGGAAACTGAATTGCTTCCATTTGAATTACTTTAGAAAGATTCTGAATATCACCTGGCAGGATAAGATACTGGATACTGAGGTCCTGTCTCGAACTAAACTCTGTTGCAGAGAGCACAACTAGGATGGGCTAGCCACATTGTTTAAATGTCAAATGTACACTTGCGAAAAAGACAGTTTTGTAGAGAACTCACACAGGGCAAGCACTGAAATGGTGGTCAAAAAAAGTGATACAAGACCCTCTCAAGGTCTCACTTAAGAACTTTGGAATTGATTGTGTGATACAGGAGACACTGGTACAGGACCACCTAGCATGGTGTGCCCTCATCAGAGAAGGTACTGTGCTCTATGAGCAATGAAATTGAAGTAGCTCAAAAGAAATGCAATACACACAAATTTAGAGAATGCCAACCCAAATGTTCACATTGACTGCTTGTGCCCGACCTGTGGTAGAGCATTCCAAGCTTCTATTGCTCTGATCAGCCACAGTCAGACACACTATAACTTGACTCTAGCATGGTGATGTCATTTTGGTCCTCTTCGAGAACAAAGGACAACAGCCAACCAACAGCTGTCATTTCCTTATTTATCCTCTTTACCTATCTGATGTCTCTGAGTGCAGCTTCAAAATTATTTTAAAATGCATTTTTATTATCAATGATTCAGTATATTTTATATGATATTGATCTCTTAACTTTCTTTCCAATGGTTTATATCATTTGATCATTTAACTTTTTGGAAATGGTACTTATTCTTATATTTTTTAAAATGAATTTCCCATACCTTTATCAAATAAATTTGCTGCAACTACATGTGTGTACACACAAATATCTATATCTATATATCCATACATGTGTGTGTTTATATCTATAGCTATCTTTATATCTACCTATATTTGACAAATTCATAGTTCACCTTCACATTTTATTTTTTTTTATTATTAGGAAATAAAAAGAAAGAAAATTAAACTTTATCAATCAAGTGTATTAGTTTTATTGCCTGAAATGTTCATTATCCATTGTTTGGTCAAAAAGACTTACCCTGTTCATAGTTGTGAAAGGCATCTTCTTACTCTTCAAATTATAACTATGTCATATATACATTGGAAGCTTACTGTGATTTATGGTGTTAAAATTTTGTCTAAACTTAAGTTCTGCCAAACTGCCTTCAAGTTTTTCCAGTGTATTATTTTATTTTTTTTTAAGAATAACTCCTTAATACAGTAATTGTAGTCTTTGGGTACAACAAATGCTATGCTACTATATTGATTGTTTTGGGATCTTTTCTACCTAGTTTGTTCTACTCTCTCTCTCTCTCTCTCTCTCTCTCTCTCTCTCTCTCTCTCTCTCTTTCTCTCTCTGTTTGTGTGTGCCGTTGTGCTTAGTACATGTTCCTTCAGCACTTTTTAATTGGTTGAATAGACCTTGTTGCTATCTGTTCTATATTCTGGATATTGTTACTGCTGCTGACCTGGATGGGCTGATTGGTATTTGGCCCCATCCTCTACTTTAGTAAGTGTGTTGTGTCTCAGTCTTCCCATTGTACACTGTCAGTTCTGATCTTGACCAGTCTTTATTCTTATCATTGCATGATCTCTGTTCCAGAGTTGGTTCCATTCCATGTTGTGGCCCTGACAAACTCAAGTGAGATATAAGAGATAACACTGGTCTCAGGCCACAAGCACAAACTTCTCTCTCCCCTCACTGGTACTCAGAACCTAACATGTCCTTATCTCTTTCTGTGGTTTTCAGTGGTTTTAGAAGTTCAAAGCTGGGCCCTGAACTACAGTGGGGACTGGTTCTGGCAATTTATTTTCTGAAAGGTCAAAGTTCAGCTCTGTCTTCAAGTCCCCAGTTACTCGAGTTTGTAGTGGCTTATGACTTCTACCATCTGAGAGCTGGATGATTTTAAGTTTCATTGCAAAAATTCATTTTGGTTCCCCTGTTATAGCTCCTCTCTTCTCTTCCATGGGCTTCAGCTTTTACTTTATGATATATTCTGGCTTCTATGCCATGGCTATTCTCCACAGATTGAATATTATTATGTTCTCACCCAGATGGAGAAGCTGACTTTTGTGGCTTTCTCTCTCTTTTTTAAATTCATTTATTTTTATGGAATAATTTTCAGATTTTGCTGTGATTGATGAATTTACTACCTTTCACATCTCCATCTTAACTAGAAGACAAATCTTTAAATTTTACAAAGCACTTTAGTCGCAGAAAATTTATTGGACACATTTGATAAACACAGGAATTAAATAACAAATTAAAGTGGTTAATAGAGATGTAGAAATAAGAACCAGGTAAAATTACTGAAGTGAATAACCAGTAATTATTTAATTATCTCTATTTTCTTAAACCAATGATAGAATATGCATCTATGTAGTACCCTAAGTGTTTATAACAATTTGTATATAAAATATTTAATTTTATTTTAACATATGGACAGTTAGTTATCATTTTATCCGATAACAAATCAGCATTTTTTAAATGTATAAGGCCTATGATTTAAAGATAAAACAATTTTTGCTTCCTGGGGATTAGATGTTTAGTATTTCTACAAACTTTTCTTTGTTTTGGCAGTATTAGTCTTTTCAGCTTAATACAGGAACACATATTTAAAATTTACTAGAGACTGCTTAGATTGAATCTGTATTATTTTATTTTCTATGTGTCTGTTAGATATCACAAAAGAAAAAATAGGATTTTCTTTGGTTTTGCATTCTGATATATACATGTATGTGTATTTATAAGAATATATATATAAATATCTCATATATATATTTGTGCATTCTATAGGCATATGTGTAACACATGCATATATATATACATAAAGTGTATAAGATGAAATACATATAAATACAAATATATACATGTTTGCATATAGATATGTGTGCATATCTATATTATCTGAAGCTAGCTAAGATACTTACACATATCTTCATGCACACAGGAATGAGTCAACAAGAATATATTAAACATTATGGACCAGTCATGGTCTCTGCCCTAAAGGAGATTAAATTCTAATGGCAATATTCTCATATGTACATATATATATATACACATATATATATACATATATATATGCATATATGTATATATATATATCAAATTATTAGATCACTTAACAGTAAATAAGTCAATTTAAAAATAAAAAAAAGCTCATCAGTATACACAGCATAGTACTTACTATTTATTAGCTGCTTACCTTAACCAAACCAAAAAGGATTGATATAGCAATGAAAGTACAAATCAATATGTGAGGTTTGAAGAAAATATGAAATTTGATTTGGTAATAGCAGTGTTCAGTACATCTCCCAAATATTTTGCAGTATAACAAATTATATTTCAAATGTATAAATCTTCCCCTTATTAACCAAATTTGATATAATTATTTTTTAACTAAAAAGCCTGAAGAATGACAACTGTCTACTAGCCAAGAGTTGCATCAGATTATAAAATTTAGAAATGACTAATTTAGGGATCATTTATTTCCCATCTCCTAAGCAATTTAATTCTTAATCATTTGCAATGCATTGTACATGGGCATGTACCCAGTGCATGTATTAAAGCTGTCATTAATTCTACAACTTCCAGAAGCTGTTCTTGCCTTCCATTACTCCATAACTTCTTCCCTCTACAAAGTCATTTCCAAATAATAACTGTTCTCCAGCATATGCTTAGTAAATATTTGTTAAATTGAACTGAGGTGACTGAAAAGATAGAGGACTTTCACTGAACCTCACAAACTGTCCAACCTCTCAAAGTAAGGATTATATGTGAAATATTTTTTTTAAATCAGCTCACTCAATAACCAAGTACCCTGCAAATGATCAACTAACAGCAGAGAAGGCAAATGTCTAATACTAAATGTGTTCACTCACCACTCTTGTTAAAAAATTCTAGAAGGATTGAACAAGCAGAGTCACATATCCAAGAAATCACTTGGGGCAACAACTGTGACTGGTGAAATATGAATTGTGCCTCATAAAAAAAGAGCCTGAGATAGCTTTGAGATTCAGATCCCAGGAAAATTATATTCAAAGGAATGATCAAAAAGTGAGCAATAGAGAAAAAAGTGAGAAATAAAGTAAAAAAGACAGAAACAAAAAGCAATAATATTAAATGAAAATGTGGTCTCCATACAAGTAATACATATCAATCTTGAAAACAAACAGGATACATAGAGAAAATTTAAGGATTATTGATCTCGCAGAAAAATATAAGTTCAAATTTCTCTGACAAATGCTTAGATTTGAAATCCAATATATAAATAATTCATATAGAAATATACATAGACATATGACACACATTTTCATATACATATACAAAACCCTATGCATACATATATACATGTATACAGATACTTAGTCATATACTCATATATGTATGTGTACATATACACATATATGACTGCAATATGAGTCAGCCCTACAGTAAAGCAATAAATTAAATCATTCGATATCAAGCCATATCAGGAAAGGAATATCATCTGGAATGAGAAATCTTTT
Organism: Vombatus ursinus; assembly: GCF_900497805.2. Classification (NCBI taxonomy): domain Eukaryota; kingdom Metazoa; phylum Chordata; class Mammalia; order Diprotodontia; family Vombatidae; genus Vombatus; species Vombatus ursinus. The sequence goes on along the minus strand of NW_020949613.1, from coordinate 11,977,467 downwards.
AATTGGTCAGACCACATCTGGAGTACTATGCTCAGTATTGATTACCACATTTTAGGAATGACTTTGTAATACCCAGAGCAAAGCAACCAGATGGTTACATGACAAAGAGATTACAATGTAGTAAAGATATTAAGGATAACCTGCCTGGAGGAGAAAAACATTAAAAGGTGCAAATGAGTTATCTTCAAGTATGTGAAAGATTGTCCTTCAAAAGATGGATCAGAATTGCACTTGACCCTAAAGGGAAGAGATAAGAGCAAAGAGTGGAAGTTTTAGGTTTAGGATGCATATTTAAAAAATTGTCCCCACAATTAGGAAATCTGTCCCAAAAAATGAAATAAGGTGCCTTATTAAGGAATTTCATGAGATTCCAATGCCACAAATAAATATCATCATTACCCTTAAGTTCCTCTAATTAAACTAAGTCAAAAATTCTTTTGTCTTGTGTTTTTGTTTTTGTAGAGGGGGTTCAGTGTAATCTGGATTTGACTACATGGTTTATGAGGCCCCTAATAGCTCTGAGATTCTATATTTGTTTGTGTAGTACTTCAAAGGAAAAGTATGTCAAGAAATTTTTATATTTTTCATTTTTTTGTGTACAATGTGTTGTCATTCTGCCTGTCCCTCTGTTTGCAACCCCAAACTCTATTCATCATCCTAACTGTGACCTCTTTACCTTCCACCCCTCAGTTCTTTCCCAGGCCATAACCATTGCATTGGCTATGCTCTCCTCCCTTCCCCATCTTGATCTCTTCATTAACCAGTTCAAATCTGCATTGTCTTCTTCTCTTGAGTCCCTTGTCACCTTGTCCCATCAAAGATCTTGAGTCCCTTGTCATCTTGTCCCATCAAAGATCTGGCTTTGCCAAGTTTCCATCCTGTATTATTTCCACCTTCTGCTATCTTCATTCCTATTCAGGTGCTGATGAATGAAGTTGGAGAAAATCATGAAACCATGCTGACTGGTTCAGTATAATTTTATTTTATATTATCTCCTCTTGACTTTCACTGTACCAAGGTTATCCTTTTAAATTTCACTAATTGATTCAATGCCCTACTCAACACAGCAATGTTTCATCCCTCCTCAAAGATCGCGTACCTTCCATTTGTCTTCCCAACCTCTTAGCTGAGATCTTTGCCTCCTATTTTGTTGAAAAAAGTAGACTAAATGTTTAGAACTCCCTCTTCTTTCTTCCTCATTGTCTCATATCACTCAGATACCTTTTGCCATTATGTCCTTTTTTTCTCCTATATTACATGAAGAGGTGACACATCCTGGCAAGACAAACCCCTCTACAAGCACAAATGACCCCAGCAGATTGCCTCTTCTTTCATCTCCACTCTCTCATATATCTTCAATCTCTCCCCATCTCCTGGCTTTTTTCCTTATTATCTACAAACATGCAGATCTGTCAAATCCTCAGAAAAAAATTCACTTCACCCATCCATCCCCACTATTTATTTTCCCATACCTCTCCCCGCTTTTGACTAACTATAATAGGTACTTCCACTGGTTTCCACTCACTCCTTAATTCTACATTATCTTCCATCTTCACCATTCAGTTGAAACTTCTTTCTCCAAAGTTATGAATGATAACTTAATGGCCTTTTCATAATCCTCAGGCTTTGACACTGTCAATCACTCTCTTCTCCTTGATACTTTCTTGTTTCTAGATTTTCATAACACTACTATATTATGATACTCCTTGCACCTTCTCTGTCTCTTTTGTTAGACCTTCATCATCTAAATTTGGATGCTCTACCAAAGTCCTAGTTTGAGCTCTCTTCTCTTCTTTCTTTATTTTGATTCACTTGTTGATCTCATCAACTCTAATGGATTCAATTATTATGTCACTGCTGATGATTCACAGAAATACTTATCTAGTCCTAACCCCCCTTGAATGTATAGACTCAATATACTTCTTGGACATCTCAAAATTTATCTCCTGTAGGTATCTTGATCACATCATATCCAAAACTGAACTCATTATTTTTCTTTCCCACCCCCAAGTCTTTTCCTCTTACTATCTTTCCATCATCCTCTCAATCACACAAGCTTACAGTCTAGATGTCATCCGCAACTCTTCACCCTCTCTAACCCCCCCTTCCCTATTTCTAATGTGTTGTCAAATTCCACCATTTAAGATCTTTTATATATCTGTGCTTCTTTCTTCTATCAAGACCATCACCTTAGAGGTGCCAGGCTGTCATTACCTCAAACCTGGACTGTTGCAATAGCCTGCTGGGAGGTCTCCCCCCCATAAGTCCTTCCCCATTCTAACAATTCCTAAAAAACTATGAAATTGATATTCCTGAAGTGTAAGTCTGACAATGTCATCCCCTATTCAGTAAACTCCACTGCTCCACCTGCAGGAGCAAATAGAAAATTGTAAGTTTTGTCATTCAACTCTTCATAATCTGGCCCCTTCCTATCTTTCTAATCTTTTTTTAAACTTTATTTTCTTCCACATATTCTGAGATCCATTCACTCTTTCCTCCTTGCTGTTCCTTCACACACATATTCCATCTCACAACTCCAGGCATTGTCACAGGCTGTCACCCTATGCCTGGAGCTCTCTTTTTCATCATCTTTTCATTCAAACTTCCCTGGCTTCCTTCAAGTCTCAGCTATAGTCACACATTCTACAATAAGCATTCCCTGATCCCTCTTAATTCTAGTGGTTTTCTTTCATTGATTATTTCCTACTATTCCTGTACATGTCTTGTTTTTACATAATTGTTTGCATAATGTCTCTCTCATTAGACTGTGAACTTCTTGAAAGCAGGGACTGACTTGTATTTCTTTATATCCCTAGAAAGAGGGAGAGAAAGCCTTAATTAAGCTCCTACTACATTCCAGACAATATGCTAAACCGTATATAGAGGCTCAATTGTTCTTTCTCCAATTGCTCCTCTTTTACTCCCTTTGTCCATATATCTATATCTATTAGTAGATATAGATTTATATCTGGTTTATTCACCTTCTGGCACTGACTCCTGTCCCTTATATGGAGCTATAAAAGAAGAATTAAGTTAGGAACAGATAAACAGATTAAGGGGCCTGATTAACTGGCCCTCACTAACTTCTTTGCTATCTGCTATATATTTCAAGAAGGACTTTTTCCTCCCAACCATGGATGAAACATAACTGATTAATGCCATAAGAAAATCAACTGTTCTGATACAGTTCAGTATGGCTGTCATTTGTGTCTCATAATCTAAGTATATAAGTAGACTCAAAATTCCATTTTTAATGTAATAACATGATTTTTCTCGATTTACTAGTGGAAAAGCAGGAAGAGCTGTCTGCCACTCTACTCCCCCAAACCATTTTGTGTTCTATTCTTTTGGGACAGGACTTTTTCTCTAGCCACTCTTTTGCCTCCCTAACCTCTGTGGAATGAGTTAAATTTCAAACAAGTCCCTAGATAGTGATGAATACCTGATTCAATGAACAATAAACAGGTATTTATTAAGTACTTACTAAGCACTGGCAATGTGCTAGGTGAAGGAGGTAAACATACCAAGAATAAAACAATTCATACAGTGAGCTTATAATCTAGTGAAGGAGATAACGAAACCATTTAGTTTTCTGCACTGTTATTGAATCATTTTGAAGTCCTGTAAATGTGCTCTCTCTCTCTCTCTCTCTCTCTCTCTCTCTCTCTCTCTCTCTCTCCCCCCCCACTTACAAACAACAAATTTATAGTTCAATGTCTATAGTTTTATCACATTCACTAAGTTAACAACAACAAAAACAATGGCATTCTAAAAACACAAGGATAACTACCTAATAAGCCCCAATTCAAGACATGATTCAGTCATGCATCAACCACATATTACTACCTTAAGAGTACCTTGGCTTCTGGAAATCTCCTATATATTCTTCATGGCAGCAGCTTCTCTGTTTCCTCTTATTTATTGTTTTCTCAAGTCCAGTATTGTAAGGATTATCTTGGGGGTCCAGTTCATGCTAAGGGAAGCGAACTTTTCAACTTAAGTGTCTTTTTTAAAAATTAATTAATTCATTTTTAGTTTTCAACATTCACTTCCATAAGATTTTGAGTTCCAAATTTTCTCCCCATCTCACCCTTCCCCCAACCCTAAGAGAGCATGTATTCTGAATACCTCTTACCCTAATCTGACCTCCCTTCTATCATCCCCCTTCTCTGATCCCGTTGCCCTTCTATTTTCCTATAGGGCAGGATAGATTTCTATACCCCATTGCTTGTATATCTTATTTCTCAGTTGCATTTGAAAACAATTTTTAACATTTGCTTTTAAAACTTTGGGTTCCAAATTTTCTCCCTTCCTCCCTCCACACCCACCCTCATTGAGAAGGCAAGCAACTCAATACATGAAATACATGTGTAGTCATGCAGAACACTTCCATAGTAGTCATGTTGTGAAAAAATTTATTATATTTCCCTTCATCCTATCCTGCTTCCCGTTTATTCTATTCTCCCTTCTAACTTTGTCACTCCTCAGAAGTGTTGGCTTCTGATTACCCTTACCCCAATCGGCCTTCCCTTCTATCATCCCCCATTCTCTTATCCCCTTTCCCCCTATTTTCCTGTCGGGGAAGAAAAATTTCCATTTCCAATTGAGTGTGTATGTTATTCCCTCCTTAAGTCAAATCTGATGAGAATAAGATTCACTCATTCCCTTTCACCTTCCCCCATTTCCCCTCCACTGTAAAGCCTTTTATTGTCTGTTTTATGTAGATAATTTACCCCATTCTGCCTCTCCCTTCCTCCTTCTTCTAGTATGATCCTTTCTTATCCTGTAATTTTATTTTTAAGATATCACTCCTTCATTTTCAACTCACCCTGTGCCATCTATCTACCTATCTATCTATCTACCTATCTATATACATACATATAATTTTTCCCCTCAAATTACCCTAATACTGACAAAGGACTCATGAGTTACAAATATCATCTTTCCATGTAGGAATGTAAACAATTCAATGTTAATAAATCCTTTATGATTTCTCCTTCCTGTTTACCTCTTCATACTTCTCTTGAATCCTGTATTTGAAAGCAAAATTTTCTATTCAGCTTGGCTCTTTTCATCAAAAATGCTTGAAAGTCCTCTATTTCACTGAATGTCCACTTTTCCCTTGAAAGATTATACTCAGATTTGATGGGTAGGAGATTCTTGGTTTTAATCCTAGCTCTTTTGACCTCCAGAATATTATATTCCAAGCCCTGCAGTCCTTTAATGTAGAAGCTGCTAAATATTGCATTATCCTGATTGTATTTCCACAATACTTGAACTGTTTCTTTCTGGCAGCTTACAATGTTTTCTCCTGTACCTGGGAACTCTGGAATCTGGCTACAATATTCCCAGGAATTTTCCTTTGGGTATCTCTTTCAGGAGGTGATTGGTGGATTCTTTCCATTTCTATTTTACCCTTTGATTCTAGAATATCAGGGCAGTATTCCTTGATAATTTCTTGAAAGATGATATCTAGACTCTTTTTTGTTTGTTTGTTTGTTTCTTTGACAATTGGGGTTGTGACTTGCCCAGGGTCACACAGCTAGTAAGTGTCAAGTGTTTGGTATGAGGCAGATTTGAACTGAGGTCCTCCTGACTTCATGGCTGGTGCTCTATCCACCGCATCACCTAGCAGCCCATAGGCTCTTGTTTTTTGAACATGGCTTTCACATTAGCTCTCCTGGAGAACTTTCCATGTCAGTTGTTTTTTCAATGAGATATTTCACATTGTCTTCTATTTTTTCATTCTTTTGATTTTGCTTTACAACTTCTTGATTTCTCATAAAGTCATTAGTTTCCATTTGCTTCATTCTAATTTTTAAGGAAATATTTTCTTCAGGGAGCTTTTGAACTTCCTTTTCTATTTGACCAAATCTGCTTTTTAAGGCATTCTTATCCTCATTGGCTTTTTGGACCTCTTTTGCCATTTGGGTTAGGCTATTTTTTAAGTTGTTATTTTCTTCAGCATTTTTTTGGGGAGTCTCCTTTAGCAATCTGTTGACTTGTTTTTCATTATTTTCTTGTATCACTCTCATTTCTCTTTCCAGTTGTTCTTCTACTTCTCTTACTTGCTTCTCAAAATCCTTTTTGAGCTCTTCCATGGCCTGGGACTGATTCATGTAATCTTGGAGGTTTTGGATGTAGGAGTTTTGACTTTATTGTCTTCTTCTGGTTGTACGTATTGACTTTCTTTGTCACCAAATAAAAATTCTGTGTTCTGACTTTTTTTTGCACAGTTTGCTCATGTTCCCAACCAATTACTTGAGTTTTAAACTCTTTGTTAAGGTAGGGGGTCTGCTTCCAATGTGGATAATGTACTGTCCCAAACTTTGGGGATTTTGTGCAGCTATTTTCAGAGATACTTCTAGGGACCTGTGAACTGTCAGTTGTTCCCCGGTGGTATGATCAAGGGCAAGGTGTTTACTCCTTTCCTGGCCTGGACTCTGGTTTGTGAGTGAACACAAGCACTCTTTTGTGTATTGGAACTGTGACGAGGATTTCCTCTCTACCACCACTGTAAGCTCCACCAAGTTAGCTCTTGTCCTCACCCCAGGACCACCACCCCAAACTGAGACTCATATCCAATCACAGTCAAAGCAAAAGAATCCTACTTCAGCACCAGCAAAGATATCCCTGTAATCCCTTTCTGATCAGCCACTAGATTTCCTCTCAGTCTGTGGGTCGTGAGCTCAGGAAGCAGTCACTGCCCTGGGCTTGTGCCCAGCCTACGACCAAGCATCTCTCTCACTATGGTGACAGAACTTTCCTACTGACCTTCTAAGTTGTCTTTGGCATTTATGGGTTGAGAAGTTTGCAAATCACCACAGCTGCCAATGATTCAGTACCCTGAAGCCTGCTCCAGGTTTGCTGAGGCTTGGTCTTTGCCTGCAAGCCCACACTGAACTGCACTCCTCTCCCAGCCTGGCTCAATAGACCTTTCTAATCCACCATCCAGTTTGTCTTGGGCTAGAAATTTGCTTCACTCTGTCTTTTTTTGGGTTCTGCTGCTCTTGAATGTTTTTAGAGCCATTTTTTATAGGTATTTGAAGGGCTTTGGAGGAGAGCTCAAGCAAGTTACTGCTTTTACTCTGCCATCTTGGATCTGCCCCCCCATCTTAAGTTTCTTAAAACATTGTTATCAGTGGGAGAGTCAAAGTCTCATTCAGCAAAGTGTTTTTATTAACAATACTCTGTCTCAGTAATAGCTTACTTCAGTATCCTTGCCACTATCAGATGACAAATGTATGCCCCTTTTGAGCAATCTGTGTTATTTCTAGGATTGTATGGTGAAGAGATGTTTACACTGCCCCAAAGCTGGTCTGAAATTTTTCTCAAATCATTTATTTCATTGTTATTCCTTACACCATTGCTTCAAAGTCTTTGGCTAGTCTGGTTCTGGCTTGTTAAAATATTAGTTTCTAGATCACTTACCTTCCTATTTTCCCCTTATTCTCAGTAAAGTGAAGGAATGGGGTGGAGGTGGAGAAAAATGCTATTAAGAATATGACCAACATTCTCTTGAAGTATCCTGAAAAATGGTACATGTGTGTGCATAGATGTGTATCTGTGTAAATGATACTTTAACAATAATTTTCATGATCTGGTATACTATGTTGGTATAGCTATACAAAGTATTCTAGGTATATGCACATATATGTATACATAAATATGTGTACATATGTATATGTATACAATTCAATACATGTTTATATGTAAACAGACATATACCTATGTAAAATAAAAAATATGAGTATGGATTTTTAAAATATATGCACATATTTCCTTACATGTATGCATAGTATGTATATATGCATATATATGCATGCTTATTTAATTTTAAACAAAATTTGGAGCAGACTTGTGACTTCAATAGCTTCAAGGAGCTTGACGGGAAAATAATATCCTTTACTAATTTAAGTCAGTATCTCCTTTGCAGGGTCTTAAGAAACATGCCTGGATGGGCAGCTAGGTGGTGCAGTGGATAGAGCACTGGCCCTGAAGTCAGGAGTACCTGAGTTCAAATCCGGCCTCAGACCAAACACTTGACACTTACTAGCTGTGTGACCTTGGGCAAGTCACTTAACCCCAATTGCCTATATATATATATATATATATATATATATATATATATATATAAAGAAACATGCCTGGGACTGAGAAATTAATATCCTAACCCAGTATCACAGAGTCTAAATGTATCAATTATGAGAAGACATGGCAGGAGGGTGACTGAAATTCTACAGCACAGTGGGTCTGAGTATGCTAGTACAGCTAGTACACCTTCCTGTTGGCCTCAAACCATGTTGATATGGCTTACCGTCACTAAGGACAACCAACTTGAACGCCTTGAGGTTTGATGGGTATCTCAAGAGTATATGGCTCCACACACTCTGCTCCACTGACCAAAACTTGTTTTCATAAAGAAGTTAGTGGCAACACATCTAACAAAACTAAGTGCTCTTTCTTTGTTGAGCATCCTCTCGATGTTTTTGTTAACCAATTCCTTTTATTGACTGTCTAATTACCTATAAGTGTCTCATTCCAATAGCAGACATAAACTAATAGGGGATCAACCTGAGAGAGGTCCAGTCTACAAAAACAAACATCAATCATAGGCCTCTTTGAACTTAGTTAAGCTGCTTCTTTATGTATAGATATAAAGTACATCTTTAATCCTGTATCTGAAACCTTTCTACCTTGCAGACTTAGAGGACCTGGGTTCATATTCCTCTTTGGATATTTATTGCTTATCTCACACTAGGCAAATAACAACTTTTCTGAGCTTCATTTTCTTCATCTTTAAAATAAGGAGATTTGATTAGATGGCCTCTGAAGTCCCTTCTAGCTGTGAATCTATGAAGTAATCATCATTATTATAATTATATAAACTAATGATAGCTAGTATTTATGTAATGTTTTAAGATTTGCAAAATATTTTTCATATGTTATCACATTTGATCTTTGCAATATTGTCTACGAGGTAGACAATATTATTATACCCATTTTCCACTTGAAAAAATTTAGGCTGAAAAAGGTTAACCATTAAGTGACTTGTCCATGGCCACATAGCAAAGAAGTGTCTGTGGCAATATTGGAACTGAGAAGTTCCTATTTCCAAATCCAATGCTTTACTCACTATACCTCTTAGCTGCCATGAAATCTTATGAATTAAGATCCAAAGGACTTAGAAGAATTTCTATTTATATTACCATACATTTTGTAAGGCATAAGATGGATTTTGACTATATGATATGGATTTTTGTTTTGAAATTAAATATATAGAAAAAATAATTACTTTCTAAATTTAGAATATTTGAACAAATGAGAACCCTGATTCCATACCTCTCTTTGTGACTGCCAAATGACTTAAAGACTTAGGAACAAAAGGTAAGACTGAGAATGTCTGTAATGCAGACCTTCTTTCTTAGAGTCTTATAACAGAGTTTTCTAAATCATCAGTACAAATATATGAATCATTACAAACCTTTGGAATCAGATTCCCCACTCAGTGCCAAAGGTGAATTTATTTTCTCCCAGAAAAATGTTCCCTGGTTGACTGAGAGAGCAAAATTATGACATTAAATATATTTGTGTCTGCTGACAAAAGAAAATTCACTTCCAGCTATTTGATTGGATTGTTGGCCGGATACCTCCCACCTGCTAAGGATGGATAAATAGTATTTAAAAGGTTATCTCATAGGTTTTGTTCACACAATAACTAACAAATATCTAGGGAAAGAGTAAACCAGAGGGGGACTTAATTAATGTATTTTAACATGGAATGCAGATTTAGCCTAATATTTTTTTTCAAATCATTCCCTTTCACCAAGTATATTCTGTAATTCTAATAGAAGATTTTCAGACCATAATCGCCAGACAAGCTTCCAATGGAGTGCTAGATCAATTGCCCTTCCTACCTTATGTTTCACACCCTCTTCAACTCAAACTCTACAGATGGGAAAATATTTCAAGCAAACCAGTGGACTTTAGAAATGCAAAGGATTTTTCTCCACTCCATTTCACAGAGTGCCCAATTTTCTGTATTTTTAATTTGAATTTTTTCTATCAAATTATTTATTCTGCAATGTAGATTAGAGATTCTCAAATTCTCAGCAAATTTGAGGTATGCCAGGGTACTTCTCACCATTTTCTAGAAATTCTCTTAAAATATATTAAACCCTCCCAACAAAATTAATCTCAACTTGCTTCACATTTATATGTACATATGTGTGTCTGTGTCTATGTGTATAAATATACAAGCATATACATATACACACTTCCTGAATAACAGTTTAAGAAGGGGTAGAAATGTTCACAATGAAAGAAAACAATGAAAGCTTTCATTTTGATTGCATGAGAAGAGACAATAAAACACAAAGTCAGCTTGGAATGCTTGATCCAACAGAAAAAAAGCAAGATATATGGGATTATAAGTAGATGTTAAACAATTGTATCAAAGCATACACATAACAAAGGTTAAGATACTCTAGGATTTGTGACAGTAAGGAAAATTAGTCATCTGAACATGTTAGAGTCCAATGCTAGAGGAAAAGAATAATCCATAAGATAGGCTGGTCATTGTTATTCTTGACAAATAAGCAAAACCAATGAATCACAATGAGAAGCCTAGAGAAAATGAATAGAGTGTAGAGATCATGAAATCAGGGCCAACAAAATTTTATCTCAATAATTTTGGTTTCAGACAAGTAAATTTTGTGAATATATTTCTTCATTTCTTTGGTGTGACTAATTTGATGCCTATCATCCTATTACCTAGATCTTAATCAGGTTTAAAGACAAGGACTTTGGCTTAAGAACAATCTTTGCCTTTAAAAGGTTATCTTTCAAGAAATTATCAAGAAAAACTGCCCTGATATTCTAGAACTAAAGGGAAAAAAAGAAATTGAAAGAATCCACCAATCACTTCTTGAAAAAGATTCCCAAAGGAAGACTCCTAGGAATATTGTAGCCAAATTCCAGAGTTCCCAGATCAAGGGGAAAATATTGTAAGCAGCCAAAAAGAAACAATTCAAATATTGTGGAAACAATCAAGATGACAAAATATTTAGTAGCTTCTACATTAAGGGACCAGAGGACTTGGAATATAATATTCCTGAGGGCAAAGGAGATAGGATTACAACCAAGGATCACCTACCCATCAAAACTGAATATAATCCTTCAGGGGAAAGTGAAATAGATAAATTTCAAGCATTCTTGATGAAAAGACCATAGCTGAATAGAAAATTTGACTTTCAAATACAAGATTCAAGAGAAGCATGAAGAGGTGAACAGGAAAGAGAAATTATAAGGGACTTATTAAGGTTGAATTGTTTACATTCCTACATGGAAAGATGATATTTGTAACTCATGAGACATTTCTCAATATTAGGGTAGTTGGAGGGAAAAATATATGTATAGGTAGATAGATAGATAGATAGATAGATAGATAGATAGATAGATAGATAGATAGAGGGCACAGGTCGAGTTGAAGATGAAAAGGTGATATCTGGAGAATAAGATTAAAGAGTAAGAGAAGATTATACCGGGAGAAGGAGAAAGGGAGAGGTAGAATAGGGTAAATTATCTCAAATAAAACAGATAAGAAAAAGCTTTTACAATGGAGGGGAAGTAGGGGAAGGTAAAAAAGGAATGAGTGAATCTTGTTCTCATCAGATTTGGCTTAAGGAGGGAATAACATAAACTCAATTGGGTATTGAAATCCATTTACCCTACAGGAAAATAGGTGGGGAAGGACATAAGAGAATGGGGGGATGATAAAAGAGAAGGAAGATTGGGGGAGTGGGTAATCAGAAGCAAACACTTCTGAGGAGGGACAGGGTGAAAAGAGAGAGTAAAATAAACATGAGGCAGGAGAGGATAAAGGGAAATATAGTTAGTTTTCTACAACATGACTACTATGGAAGTTTTTTGCATGGCCACACATGTATAACCTGTATTAAGTTGCTTGCCTTCTTAATGAGGGTGTGTAGGTGTGAGGGACTGTCTGATGCCAGCTGATGCCAGGTGCTGTTGTGCCAACATGGGACGGGAACTGGGTACCAGAAAGTAACCGGAGCTCTTGCTCCTGAGGCAGAGGCGGTGCTGGGCGGAGTTGTGGTGTTCTGGGATGAGATCTGGGCTCGGAGGGGTAACTGGAGCTGTCGCTCCGAGACTGGAGTGGTGCTGGATGGAGCTGTGACGGGCTGGGGAGGAAGCGGGGTACAGGGAAGTGGCCGGAGCGTGTGCTCCTGAGGCAAGGACTGTGCCGCTTGGGAGGGGGACGGCAGAGAACGAGCTCTCTCTGTCTAGCCTCCTTCTTTAGGTACTATGCTGACCCCAGATGCCTCCTTCCTGTGACCAAACCTGACTTCCTGAGTCATGTATGCTCCCTAGGTGTAGCACTGACCCCAGACACCTCCCCCCGGTATCTGGACCCGACTTCCTGTATCACGTATATTCTCCTTTGTCTATGCACTGATCCCTCATGCCTCCTTCCAAATCTCTAGGACCCACTTCCTGTGCCACGTATGCTCCCTTTGTCTGGACACTAGCGCTGGACATCCCTTTTTGATATTTGATCCTCGAAGAGTCACTATGAGGGGCTGAGGAGGAGGGACGAAGAAGGTACTAAAAAGAGCTGCAGGGAGGGGGGGCGGAGTCAGCTTTTGCTCCTGCTCATGTGTGTGCCTCCCTGCCTGTCCTTGCTGTGATGATTATTGAATAAAGTTCAGGTTTTTGCACCCCCCAATCGGCTCCTTTCTGGTAAACCCGGGTGGCCACCGATGATTGGTGAGTATGACTCTGGTTGGCTGATTTGGCTGTAAGAGTGTGCGCGGTTTGGACCGGCACAGGTAGGGAAGGAGGAAAGAAGAAAATTTGAAACCCAAAGTTTTAAAAACAAATGTTAAAAATTGTTTTCACATGCAACTGGGAAATAAGATATACAGGCAATGGAATATAGGAACCTATCTTCCTCTGCAGGAAAATAAAAAGGGAAGGGGATCAGAGAAGGGGGAAGAGAAAGAAGGGAGGGCAGATTAGGGGAAGGGGTATTCAGAATGCATGCCATGTTGGCGTGAGGACAGCGATGAGAAGGGGAGAAAATTTGGAGTCCAAAATCTTGTGGAAGTTAATGTAGAAAACTAAAAATCAATGAATTAATTTTTTTAAAAAAGGGCTAAGATCTCACCTTTGACACTTTCTGGTTATGTGACCATGGTAAAATCATTGAACCTTTCTGAATTTGTTTTATTGTTTGTAAAGTGAGGAGCTAGAACTAGAGGCTCATATATCCTTTCTAGCTCTAAATCTATGATACTATGATATATAATCTTATATGATTTTTAAAGTATTCATGTAGATACTAATTCTGGAACACAAGTATTTTGAATTTCTTAATCAAGAAAAACAATGAATCAATTGGGCACAAAGGAAGAGAAAATAAATCCAGAATCAAACATCTTAATTCATATTCTCATGGATGAATTTCTTTATCTTCATAAAATATTACAATATATAATCAAGATTTGTAGAGTATTAGGTCATAAACAAGGCTTATCTGGTTTTGATAGATTTCCTTGGCTGTTTTTGTGAAAGTAAAACAAATGATTGTGCCTCCAGTCCTTGCTTCAATGGAACTGCCTGTCAGGTTGATGTCAACAGCTATGTCTATTTTTGCCCTGAAGGTAAGCCGCTCTAAACTATGTCTTTTTATTAAGACAGTGAATTTATAAAAATTGTCAAGAGGATAGCAAAATGTCTCTATGGCAGTGATCAAAGATATTTTGGTCTTTTCCCTATCAAATATGTTATTCTTTAATTCTCATCTGCATCTGTTTATCTTCTATCTAGTCATCTGTTTGCTCATATCAAAATCCCACCCCCCAAAGCAACAAAAACATATTTTTGCATAAAATATCTCTATATTTTAAGTGTTGGGATAATTAGTTATATAAAATTCTTCCTTTATGGGATCCTGAGAAAGAAAGGTTTTAAAAAGACTGAGTACATTCTCTAACCATGTAGCATAAACAATATTACATTAGGAATTAATTGCCATACTGCAAAAAATCAAGGAATTCTTCTATCAATTTTGGCACTCTTCATTTATTCTTCCCATGAGCATGAAAATTCCAAATTCTGATATGCCAAACTAGAACAGGAGTACCTAACCTGGGGTTGATGAACTTGTTTTTCTTGTTTTTAATATTTCAATAGCTTTATTTCAATAGATTGGTTTCCTTTTTAATCCTAGATATTTTATTTTGTGTGCTTAAAAAACAGTTCTCTAAAAATGGTCCCTTGGTTTTGACAGACTATCAAAAGGATCAGTCACAAAAAAGGTTAAGAATACTTGATCTTGGAAAAAAATGAAAATGGGAAAAGGTTTAGGAGATTTATTTTCATGGAATATTATAATTGTTATTTTTTATCATAGTTATTTTTAAAGAAATGTCAGAATGAGTAAACGGATGCTTAAGATAGATAAATGACCTACCTAGGGTCGGTCACACAGGTAATAACTAGAAGAAGTAGGTTTTAAACCTAAATTCTTTGACTCCTGAGTCAGTGTTATGTTTTTATCAGTGACTCAATCTACCTCTCACTTTCTTTTTCAATAAACATTATGATAGTCAACATGAGAAAAATATTTGAGATTAAGAATTTTAATCATGACCAAACAGAAACTCAGAGAACCCTTACATGAAATTTATATGTTAACTGATATTTTCACTCAGAAGGTTTGGTTTGCTAATCAAGAAGTATATCTTAGTACATCATTATTATGAGAATCATAGCTTACAAGGGAAAGAATATTGACTTAGGTATCAGGGTACTTGGGTTCAAAACCTAATTTTATTACTTTTAAACTGTGTGACCATGTTCAAGTCACATCACATTTCTAGGTCTTAGGTTTCTCGTTTATAAAATGATGGAGTTAGCTGGCCTTTAACATACATTCTAACTCCATGATCCTTTGATCCTCTTAAAGGAGTTGAGCTGTACTTGTGTTTAATGAGCATCTTCAAGAAGTCATGGCTAAGCATTCCCTTATGGGATCTTGATGCCTGCATATATTTATTATGAATGGAATTCAACTAAATTGGCTAGTAATGAACCCACCATTTGATAGCTGGGAATACTAGCCCAAATAGGTATTAGATAGCAAGTGAAGATTAAGCTTAGAAAGGATCATTTCATTATTAACTATGCTTGACTGGGTTATATCATTTATGCTGAGAAAATAAATCTTGACATTTATATGGGTAATTTTGTGGCTTACTTGTTACCCTACCTGTGAGACATGGGTCTGATTAAACTCTGATTACAAATGAGAACTGTAATACATTATTAATGAACTTGGGATAATTGTAAAGTTTTATGACTCAGGGATCAGTGGAAATTGGATCCATGGTCAGTTTGAGAAATTATTAGAATACACCTTACACTGATAGTGCTGATGACTTAGCATTAGTC
The DNA here is from genome assembly GCF_900497805.2 of Vombatus ursinus. Lineage (NCBI taxonomy): Eukaryota > Metazoa > Chordata > Mammalia > Diprotodontia > Vombatidae > Vombatus > Vombatus ursinus. Next base: position 11,961,990 of record NW_020949613.1, on the reverse strand, counting down.
ATGGTCTTCCCATAACCATGGCCTGTGACAACATTAATGACAGTCATTTTGTAGCGTGACCATGCATTAGAATACATTTACAAGAGCATGAAATGTGAAATGGTAAAGTAAAGATTCTGCAGCAGTCACAAGGACCCTTTTATCTCCCTGGAAGTCCAAGTTTTGCTGAAAAAAAGTTCCATTTGCCCAGTGTTCTCAAGTTTAATAAAGAAATGTGTAAAAATTCTAAAAACAAATCTGTCAGTTCAGATATTGAAATCATATTACTATATTGCAGTCAAAGGAATAAAAATGAACTGTTATGATTTCAAAATTCTCTGATAATGACTTTTTTTTAAATGTAGGATCATGTATTTAAAAATTGAAAGCACTTTAAAGGTCATTTAGTCTAATTTCCTCAGTTGGCTCATGGAAATACTGAAAGTCAGGGAGTTTAAGTAATGTGTCCAAGGTCACATGATTGCTGAAGTGACTGATTCAGGATGTGACCCCACATCTTCTGATTCCAAATCCAAAACTGTTTCTATTATGTCATGCTACTTCTCAAATCATTCTTCTCCAAACATGCATTGTTTTCCAAACCAAAAAGGGAGTTGGAATCAAAACCATATCTGATAAAGTATTCTCAGTATGTACGTGGATCCTCAGTAGGAGAAGCTATCCAGCATTTCCTTGAAAATCTGTAGTACCAGCACTTAACTACTTCCTAAAGAAGGTTAATCTCTTTTTCAATATCTCTGAATCATTGGAAAATTCTTACCTCAAGGGTAAATTTGCAACTTACTTTTTTAATATTTCTGTCATATAATCAATCTATGTTCATTTCAAAGTCAAAAGAAATTGTCATTTCACAATATCAAAAGAGGAAATCATAAAACTATAGAAACACGTGGAAATGTCCTGAAATAAATAATCTCAATCTCTCTCTCTCTCTCTGTCTCTTATCAACTTGTTATATGTGAAAATTAGAGTTCCATGATTAAGGTTAAGGGTTAGATTCATATACTATTTCTTTTTATTTTTATAAACTGATGTTTTGAAGATCTGAACTGTAAAATTAAGCTAGTTGAGTGGGCTTATAGCTTCTGCAAGAGCAATTCTACCTGCTTAGACTTGGTGACTGACTACATTTGTGTTTGTTCTCCAGGCTCCATTGGTAAGACTTTAAAAACAAAACAAAATAAGGAATGCTGTTGTTTATATGAAATAAAAAATTAATAAACCCCAGTGGCAAAGCTAACAGTACCATTTTGATATGAATATTATTCTGTTCCCCCAGAGATTATAAAATGAAATGGAACACAAAACCCTGGACAAATTTATGCTGAGAATTTTAAGAAAATATCAGGAGGAAAATCATGTACTATAATACTATAGCTATAGTTCATTGCAATTTTAGAGAGCAAATGAACATTGATTTTGTGTTTTATAAATTTGATTTAAAAATTTCCTCATCAGATTAGTCCCTGGTAGTTTTGGTTTAAAACAAGGATTCATAAATGTTTTTGTGTTATGGACCCCTTTGGCACCCTGGTAAAGCCTATATAGACCTCAGAATATTTTTTTATGTGAATAAAATAAAATAATTAGGATTGCAAAAAAAACTGTTACATTGAAATGCAGGTAGAACAATATTAAACACAAACAAATTCAGGGACCGCAGATAAAATCCCTCATGCAAAATTTTCATTTTTCCTTTAGTTCAGTTAAGAAATGGATATGTAAACATGTGACCCTTCTCAAAGGGATCATTCAGTTCAACATTTCATTCATTATATCTCTTGGTCCGTTGGCAATAGTTCTATCCTGCTATCTTAGCATCATAAGACTACTAAATGCTGGCTTTTTCATACAACCCCTTTTCAACACCACTGTTGCTTCCTTTCTGAGGTCGAAATTTTTATTAATAATTTTGATGAAGAAAAATACGTATCAAAATGTTACATGTTGCAAAAAATAGATGGGATAGTTAATTGGATGGACTAAAGATTATAAAAAAAAAGTCAAAAGACAGAAATTATAGGCCAAATTATATTAGATCAAATTTTATAGGGACAGATGTAAAGCACTACTGAGAATGTATAAATATGTGAAATATTGTTAAATATGTGAAATATTGTTGAATATGGAATGGTACTGCAGCAAAAAAGAAGCTTAAATATTATGCCTTTTTTGTTAATGGAAGATAATAAAGTTTTAAACTCTTTACTAGCAAGATAGACTTTAAATCATGAGAAAATTTTAGAATAGATTATTGAAGAAATGTATCAAAAAGGAAGTTTTGATCACAAAGAACCAACACAGTTTCAGCAAGAAGATAAATATCATACACATTTTGTTTACTTTTCTCACAAGTTTACTTAACTGGTAAATGAAGGCAATGTTATAGATATAGTTTACTGAGATTTTTCTCATACAATTATCATGTGAAAGGGTTAAATAATTCTACAATTAAAAGGATTTGGAACTCACTGAATGGTTACACATATTGAATATTTTTTTTATCTATTAAAGCCAATTTGGTAAGATGTCTTTTTTGGAATGTCACAGGAATGTTTGACCCTTTACTCTTTAAATTTTTATTAATCAAATAATCATATAGGAACAGAATTCACATGCTTATCACATTTTTAGATAATGTAAAACTGAGAGAAATAGTAATACTTTGACTGAAAGAATCAGGATGCACAGTATCCTGTTAGAACATTGGGATCAAATCTAAAAAAAAAAAACTGAGGAAAATGTGCAATCTTACACTTATGTTTAAAATCATTCTCAAAGGACAAGATGAGTGAGCTATGGTTAACTAACCAGTTTGGAAGTTTCAGTAGACTGCAACTTTAATATCATGCAAAGGTGTACTATGGAAACAAGAAAGAATGCAATCTTCGAACGACATTAAGAAACACATAGTTAAAAGTTTAAAAAAAATTCTTATTGAACACATATTCAACAAGAATTCCTAGAAGATTTAAAGAAAGAGAAAAAGTCTAAAATTTTTGAGAATCAATTAAAAGCAATAATGAAAAATTGAGAAAAGAAATGAGAGCAATGCAAAAAAATTAATATAATTAATATAATTAAAATCTTAGGTAAGGAGGCAAAAAAATCCACAAGAAAATAAATCCATAAAAATAAGTATTCATTAAATAATAAAAGTGGTGCAAAAAATCATCGAAGAAAAGAATTTCTAAGCATAAAAATTAGTTAAGCGGAAGCTAACAACTCCATGAGATGTCAATAAACAGTTAAACAAAATGAAAAGAATGAAAAAATAGAAGAAAAATAACCAATCTGTAAAACAGATCAGAGAGAGATAATCTAAGAATTATTGAATTAGTTGAAAACTATAATAAAAAGTTGGGATATCATATTTCAAGAAATTACAAAGGAATGTTACCTAGATATCTTAGAACAAGAAAGCAAAATAGTCACTGAAATACAGTGATCACCTTCTAAAATAAATCCCCATATGAAAACTCCCAGGAATATTTTACCCAAACTTCAGAGCTCCTTGATCAAGGACAAATTATTTCAAGCATTAAGAAAGAAATAATCCAAATACCATGGACCCATACTCAGAATCATACAAAATTTAACAGTTGACACCTTAAAGGAGAAGAGAGCTTGGAACATGATATTTCAGAAGGCAAAGCAGATAGGATTACAACCAAGAATAATCTATATAGGAAAATTGACTGTACTTATTTGGGGAGAGGTGGAGAATAGATATTTAATGAAATAGAGGACTTCCAAGCATTCTTAATGAAATGACCAGAACTTAATAGAAAATTTGATATTCAAGTAAAAGTTTTAAGAGTAACATTTAAGGATAAACATGAAAAAGAAATCAAAAGTAATTTGATAATGTTAAACTGAGTACATTCCCTAATGGGAAGGTGATAACCCTATGATATAACCTCTAAGTATATTATTTTCATTATGACAGTTAAAAGGAGTCTTCATAGACGGAGGTAATGGCTATAAGCATATCATGTTGAGATGAAAAAAAGGGATGTACTTGGTAAAGGGAGAAGATAAAAAAGAATGGAGGAACTTATTTCACTTAAAAGATGTATATAAGGAAGAGCTTTCATAATGGAGGGAGAAATGGGGGGTAGTGGTTAGCACTAGAGCCTCATGCTTATCTGAGGTGTTTCAAAAAAGAGAAGACTATATATACACACAGTTGGATATTTAAAAAAAAATCTTACCAATCAGGGAAGTAGAATGAGAAGGGACTAAATGAAATGGGGAGCTGGTGAGAGCGAAGATAGATTAAGAGAAGTAGATATCCAAAGCAAAATACTTGAAAAGGAGAGAGGAGAGAGAGGTAAACAGAAGAAAGAGGCAGTAAAATGGATAGCAAAATGGATAATTTTGATTATTTTAAATTATTTTTTAAAATTTATTTTGACTTATCAACAATCACTTCTGTAAGCTTTTGAGTTTTAAATTTTTCCCCCACCCTACTCCTCTCCCTCCCAAAGAGGGTGCACAATCTGATATAGGCTATACATATACATTGCTATTAAACATATTTTCATATTAGTGATGTTGTAAGGAAGAATTAGAACCAATAGGAGGAACCACCAGAAAAAGGAAACAAAACACAACAGAAGAAAAAAAATAGCAAATAATGTGCTTTGATCTGCACTCCAACTCCATAGTTCCTTCTTTGGATGTCGATAGCATTTTCCATCATGAGAACTTTGGAGATTTATTAGATCCTTGCATATCTGAGAAGGATTGAGTCTATCAACGTCAGTCATCACACAGTGTGACTGTTACTGTGTACAACATTCTCTTCTTTCTGCTCATTTCAATCAGCCTCAGTCCAATACAAGTCTTTCCTGTTTTTTCTGAAGTCTGCCTGATCATGATTTCTTATAACACAATAGTATTCCATTACATTCATATACCACAACTTGTTGAGCCATTCCCCAATTGATGGGCATTCCCTCAATTTCTAATTCTTTGCCACCACAAAAATCTGTTAGAAATATTTTTGTACACGTGGGTCCTTTTCCCATTTGTATGATCTCTTTGGGATACAATGCTATAAGTGCTATTGCTGGGACAAAGGGTATGCATATTTTTTAAAAAAATTTATTAATTTATTTTGATTTATCAAAAATCACTTCCATATGCTTTTAATCTAAAATTTTTCTCCCCCTTCCTCCCCACCACCCTTCCCAAGATGGCACACAAGCTGATATAGGCTATACATATACATTCCTATTAAACATATTTTCACATTAGTGATGTTGTAAGTAAAAGTTAAAACCAATAGGAGGAACCACCAGAAAGAGGAAGCAAAACTCAACAGAAGAGAAAAAAATAGCAATTTAAATTCCATAGTTCTTTCTTTGTATGTGGATAGCATTTTCCATCACAAGGCCTTTGGAGATGTCTTAGATCCTTGTATAGCTGGGAAGGATTAAGTTTATCAATATTAGAACACACAACGTGGCTGTTAATATGTACAACATTCTCTTGGTTGTGCTCACTTCACTCAGCATCAGACCATACAAGTCTTTCCAGGTTTTTCTTAAGTCAGCCTGTTCATCATTTCTTATATCACAATAGTATTCCATTACATTCATATACCACAACTTGTTCAGCCATTCCCCAATTGATAGACATCCTCTCAATTTCCAATTCTTTGCCACCATAAAAAGAGCTGCTATGGATATTTTCGTACATGTGGGTCTTTTTCCCATTTGTATGATCTTTTGGGGATATAGCTCTAGAAGTGCTATTGTTGGGTCAAAGGGTATGCACATTTTTATAGCCCTTTGGGCATAGTTCCAAATTGCTCTCCAAAATGGTTGGATCATTTCACAACTCCACCAACAATGCATTAGTGTTCCAATGTACCTACATATTCTCCAACATTTATCATTTTCCTGTTTTGTCATGTTGGACAATCTGATAACTATGATGTGGTATCTCAGAGTTGTTTTGATTGGTGTTTCTCTAATCAATAGTGATTTAGATCATTTTTTCATATGAGTATAGATGGCTTTAATTTCTTCATTTGAGAACTGCCTGTTCATATCCTTTGACCATTTCTGAATTGGGGAATGACTTGTATTCTTATAGATTTGACTTAATTCTGTATATATTTTAGAAATGAGACCCTTATCAGAGGGGCTGGTGGTAAAAATTCTTTCCCAATTTTCTACTTTCCTTCTAATCTTACTTGCCATTAGCTTTGTTTGTGAAAAAAAAAAAACTTTTCAATTTAATGTAATCAAACTTATCCATTTTGCTTTTTTTAATGTTCTCTATCTCTTATTTGGTCATGAATTCTTCTGTTCTCCATAGATCTGATAGGTAAACTATTCCTTGGTCTTCCAGTTTGCTTATAGTATCACCCTTTATGTCTAAATCATGAACTCATTTTAACTTCATTTTGGTATATGGTGTGAGATTTTGGTCCATGCCTAGTTCCTGCCAGACTCCTTTCCAATTTTCTCAGCAGTTTTTGTCAAATAGTGAATTCTTATGTCAGAAGCTAGGGTCTTTGGGTTTATCAAATAGTAGATTACTATAGTCATTGACTGTTTCTTGCATACCTAATCTATTCCATTGATCCACCACTCTATTTCTTAGCCAGTACCAAGTAGTTTTGATGATTGCTGCTTTGTGATACAATTTAATATCTGGAAAAGCTAGGCAGCCTTCCCCTGCAATTCTTTTCATTAGTTCCCTTGATATTCTGGACCTTTTCTTATTCCAAATGAATTTTGTAATTATTTTTTCTAGCACTATAAAATAATTTTTGGTAGTTTGTTTGGTATGGGACGGAATAAGCAAATTAGCTTAGGTAGAATTGTCATTTTTATTATATTAGCTCAGCCTACCCATGAGCAACTGATGTTTTTCCAATTATTTAGATCTGGCTTTATTTGCACGAAAAGAGTTTTGTAATTGTGTTCATATAGTTCCTGGGTTGTTTTGGGAAGTAGACTCCTAAATATTTTATAATGTCTACAGTGACTTTAATTTGAATTTCTCTTTCTATCTCTTGCTGTTGGGCTTTGTTGGTAATATATAGAAATGCCAATGATTTGTGTGGGTTTATTTTATAGCCTGCAACTTTGCTAAAATTGTTTATTATTTCAATTAGTTTTTTTACTTGATTCTCTAGGATTCTCTAAGTATATCATCATGTCATCTGCAAAGAGTGATAGCTTTGTTTCTTCTTTGCCTATTCTAATACCTTTAATTTCTTTTTCTTCTCTTATTGCTAAAGGTAATGTTTCCAGTATGATGTTGAACAACAGTGCTGATAATGGAGAGAAGAGAGATAAATAGAGGAGAGAGAGAGAGAGAGAG